>NW_022436968.1:12577626-12599706 GCF_009761245.1 Sapajus apella | reverse complement strand
TTCCCTTTGTGGGTAACCCGACCTTTCTCTCTGGCTTCCCTTAGTATTTTCTCCTTCATTTCAACCCTGGTGAATCTGACGATTATGTGCCTTGGGGTTGCTCTTCTTGACGAATATCTTTGTGGTGTTCTCTGTATTTCCTGGACTTGAATATTTGCCTGCCTTGCTAGGTTGGGGAGGTTTTCCTGGATAATATCCTGAAGAGTATTTTCCAGCTTGGATTCATTCTCTTCATCGCATTCAGGTACGCCTATCAAACGTAGATTAGGTCTTTTCACATAGTCCCACAATTCTTGGAGACTTTGTTCATTCCTTTTTACCCTTTTTTCTCTATTCTTGCCTTCCTGTTTTATTTCATTGAGTTGATCTTCGACCTCTGATATCCTTTCTTCTGCTTTGTCAATTCGGCTGTTGATATTTGTGCATGCTTCGTGAAGTTCTCGTGTTGTGTTTTCAGCTCCATCAATTCATTTATATTCCTTTCTATTTTGTCCATTCTCGTTAGCATTTCGTCAAATCTTTTTTCAAGGTTCTTAGTTTCTTTGCATTTGGTTAGAACATGTTCTTTTAGTTCACAGAAGTTTCTTACTACCCACCTTCTGAAGTCTGATTCTGTCATTTCATCACACTCGTTCTCCCTCCAACCTTGTTCCCTTGCTGGTGAGGAGTTGTGATCCCTTTTAGGAGAAGAGGTGTTCTGGTTTCAGGTGTTTTCATCCTTTTTGCACTGGTTTCTTCCCATCTTTAAGGATTTATCCACCTGTCATCTTTGTAGTTGCTGGCTTTCAGATTGGGTCTCTGAGTGGACGTTCTGTTTGTTGATGATGAGGTTATTTCTGTTTCTTTGTTTTCCTTCTGACAGTCTGGTCCCTCTGCTGTAGGTCTGCTGAGGTCCACTCCAGACCCTGCTTGCCTGGGGATCACCTGCAGCAGCTGCTGAACAGTAAGGGTTGTTACCAGTTTTCTTCTTCTGCTATCTTTCTCCCAGAAGGATACCCGCCAAGTGTCAATCTGATCTCTCCTTTATGAGGTGGCTCTTTGGATATCGATATACAGGGGTCAGGGAGCTGCTTGGGGAGACGGTCTCTTTTTTATAGGAGCTCAAATGCTGAGCTGTGAGCTCCGTTGTTCATTCAGAGATGCTGGGCAGGTACGTTTAGGTCTGCTGCAGCAGAACTCATAAACCGCTTTTTGTTCCCAGGTGCTCTGTCCCAGGGATTCAGGGCTTTATGAGTTTCCATTATGCTGCTGCCTTCTTTTTTTTTCCTTCAGAGCTGCCCTGCCCAGCAAGGAGGCAGCCTAGTCACTGTCTGCCTGTAGAGGCTTTGCTGAGCTGCTGTGGGCTCCACCCAGCTGCCGAGTGAACTTCCCTGCAGTCCTGTTTATATGGGTGTAGTTAGAACTGTCTAGGCAATGGTGGCCCACCTCTGTTAAGGCAGAGCCTCTCTGCAGTGGCGGGTTGCCTTGGCAACGGCGGGCTGCCTCAGCAATGGCGGGTTGCCTTGGCAATGGCGGGCTGCCTCAGCATTGGCTGACTACCTCCGTGGTGGCGGGCTGCCTCGGTAATGGCGGACGCACCTCCCCCACAGAGCTGGACCGTCCGGGTTCAGCTTCTCTTGCTGTGAAACTCTCAATCCAGAGAGTTTCTGATTGCTGTTCTTTTGTGGGGGTGGGACCAGCTGAGCCTGATCGCTGGCTCCCTGCCTCAGAGCCTTTTTTTTTTTTTTAAGTTGGTGTTCCAGCCGCCTGTTGAAGAGGCACCGCGGTCTGTGTTTTTTCCCGTGCGGCGACTCACTGCGCTGGCTTAAACAGCGGCACTGAGATTTGTGGCGCTTTTTTTTTTTTTTTTTTTTCTGAGACGGAGTTTCGCTCTTGCTACCCACACTGGAGTGCAATGGCGCGATCTCGGCTCACCGCAACCTCCGCCTCCTGGGTTCAGGCAATTCTCCTGCCTCAGCCTCCCCAGCAGCTGGGATTACAGGCACGTTGTGGCGCTTTTTTTGCCCTGGAATCTACTGTCCTGGTTCCCTGCTCAGTCCCCTTTTTAAACAGACGAATGGGCAACTTCCCGTGGCTCCAATCGCCAGCCAAAAGGGCACCCGGACCGGTGTATTTTGTACGGAGAACCGCTGCTCCAGGGCGCCGACAAAGCAGCCGCGCGGGGGAAAGCAGCGGCGCCAGCTAGCACAGCCGCACTGGCCGAAACAGCCGCGCTGGCGACCTGTGGAGCTCCTCCACCTGGGAATTGCCTAGTCTGTGGGCAATAAAAATGCGGCGTCCACTCACCCTCTGCGCTTTCACTGGGAGCTGCAATTCTGAGCTGTTCCTAAACGGCCATCTTCTCTCCTCTGCTATAGAGATTTTTTGGTTCAGACTCTATTTTCCTCTGGGGAAACTGAGACCACAAGACATACCAAAGCAATATCCTTTTCTGGTAGTCTACAAATTTAAAGTTGATTCTTCTCTATTTTTAAAGATATAAGTTTAAATTTAAAATAATAACTATTGGAGATTAACAGAATTGTACTACTTACAGGATCATGTCACACACACACACACACACACACCCTGGTAAATCTTCTAAATCTTCTTAGGATACTAGTCTTGTGAAACCTTGTAGTAAGACTGTGAATAAAAGGCATCACAAAATGATACTTTATCTAAATGTAGAAGTATCCTTGCCAAATATCTAGGCTGATCCAGAAAAAAAATATAACAAAAAAGAAAAAGCAAATGAAAAGATAATTAACTTCACCAAAAATGAAAAAGAAAAAGAAAGAAAAGCAAAAATAACAGCTCCATGGAAAAATTCATTCTGTACCATGAATAGTGAAAAAAAATGAGGAGAGGCTATAAGAATAACCAACCTTCCTCACCTCATTACCTCTTCCTATACTCCTTCAGCAAAAGAGGGTGTTTGTAGTTCAAATATCATCAACAGCATTTCAAGTTGTAAGGGGACAGTGCCTCTATCTGATTTTTATGCCATACAGGTTTATTTTCCACATTCTCTGAGAGACACTAAATATTCACTCTTTGGCATTTTTACCTTTATTTCTATTACAGGAGGACAGAATCATAAAGTCCTAGTATTCATAAAATCAGATGTGAAAAAGACCCATATTTGAATATTGGTTCCATTACTTACTAGCTATTCAACACTGGATAATTTCCTGAATATCTCTCCACTTCCATTTCATATTACTAAAATAGGCTCATGAGAATAATAACTGCTGCATAGGGCTACCCTAATAACTAAAGGAAATCAGGGTGAATTTTGACAACTTTATAATATATGTAGCATTTACATTTTTTTTAATGATTACACTTCAGTTATTATACCAAACTAAATTAACTTGGATCCAACTTGGATCATCCATGTAAAGCACTTATAATGCTACAACATAAAATGTGCTAGCTAAAATTATTTTTATCTCAGAAGGTTGTTGTCAAGATTAAATAAAATAATACAAATATATTAATTTCTAAGCATAAAACCTGGCACACAGTGAGAGCTCAATAAATGTTGGCTTTTTAATCATCATAATCATCATCACTGGTATTATGTTTAATTCTTCCTCCTGCCAACTGCCTTCTCTTTTATTCACTACTGAAGGAAACAAAAGCACCATCAAGCACATATCAAATTTTCAAGACTGTGGCACCAATAAAATTTACTAACCAGAGAGAATGAGAGAACGGACAAAGGAAGAGAATGGAATAAATGGAGACATAAAGTGCCACATTGAGCCAGAAAGTTTCCAACTGGAAAAGTAAGCTGTGAAATCTTCCATGAGTGGAATTCAGGGCTGGCCAGCTTGTGACTCCACCTCAGGTTATGTGCCTCGGTTAGCCCAAGGCCCAAAACATAAGCATTTGCCCATGAAAGTGAATTTATTGACTCATGACATGAAACAATACACCAATGACATCAAGCTAGTCCTCAAAAATATTTTTTAAAAAAAAAATAAACATTACTAGGGCAATGAAAATTCTCTGCACTTTGATTAACTCAAGGCTGGTTAAGATCAAATCAAGCTTATTTCCAAAGAGCCATGTTTTGGCAATTATAATTTCTTCTTCAGAGAGATGTTACATAAATATCACTGTGTGACTTGGTAGCTTTTCACTACATATAAAAAAGACACAAAGTAAAAAAAATTTAAAAAAGAATTTCTCACATTTGCAAAAATTAATGCACATTGACTGTAAAGGGGGAAAAAAGTAGTTATCTACAGCTGGCACTGTTTGTTGTACCAGTTTCTGAAACAATCGAGAATATCAAAAGCACATGAATCACCATATGCAAGTCCTTTCCTTATGACAAATTTAACTTACAACTAACTTAAGCCTGTATAATTCCCATTGAAGTTAATGAAAGTTGGGTTCTCAGTCTTATTTAGATGGCCAATACTATGGAAATACATGCTTGAAAGATATTTTTCTTTTTATCAAAACTACTTTAAATATACAAATGCATAAAGTATTAGTATGTAAATGGACATACGAAAAGACAAAAATATGCACACACTCCCCAGATCTATTTCTGTTATTAACTGGCATCATTCGAAAATGCTGTACCTTACTTAATTGTGTAAGTAACTCTGTAAGCCTTTTTTGAAATGTTAATCATTTTTTATAAAAATTCATCTTAAATTTATTATATAGTTCTACCAGTAAGAATTGTGCTATTCTTTCAAGCCATAATCAGGGGCCTGAGGCCACATGTCAGTGCAAATTTGTATAACCTATAATCTAGTTGCTTAAACTTT
Source organism: Sapajus apella (assembly GCF_009761245.1). NCBI lineage: Eukaryota > Metazoa > Chordata > Mammalia > Primates > Cebidae > Sapajus > Sapajus apella. Next base: position 12,594,934 of record NW_022436968.1, on the reverse strand, counting down.
TGATGGCACCAAGAACACTGAAAGAGAACAAGGACAAGCTGAGGATGCTCAGGGTTGAGCAGAATATCTCTGCCCATGAAGCTCTGAGCTGCCCCTCTCTCCTGTTGCCTTCATGGCTTTGTCTTTCTTACTACTTCTGCTCACCTCTGCTTTTCTTTTTTCCTTTTTCTCTCATCCATCATTCAGTGCCAACCATTAGCTAGAACGTCTTCTGGGCACTGGTTCCACAGCAGCAAACAAGACAGACACATTTTCTTGTCCTAACAAAGATTAAATTCTTGCCTCATTTGCATATGTCCTTGAAGCTTTTGTTTCCTTTCCTTTGTTGTTCATAATTTGTTCAGTTTAGCTTCCGGCACCTTGATTCTGTGATCACCACTAATCCACAAAATGTCTTTTCTGCTGAGTGAAAAATGCCACTACATTTTACTGGAACAGATTGTTGCAATGAGGCATTTCCCATCTCAGTTTCTACTGAAGCCCCAAGCAAAAAAGGTGACAACTTGCCTGATGTTTGACAGTGAGCTGCAGGCCCATCAAAGTAGGACTTGCAGAGGAAGAGTCAGAGGGCCAGTAACCTTCAAATGTGCTGCATTCAAGTCTGCTAAAGCCCTGCAATGCCAGTGTGTAAGTGTGGCAAAACCAGAACAATCAAGGTGTAACTTTCCTACCCTTACCTTCTTCTCACCCCATGCCCAGTCGAGCAAACATGAAGCAGCCCTGTGAACAGGTATTAGCCAAGAAAAAAGAATAGAAGGTGACTGCACTCTCACCATTTTTTTTTTTTACCATGGACAGACCGCACAAACAGAGCCAAGCTGACAGATAAGAAAACCTTTCACCTTAAATGAAGACAGACACTTTATTTCATTCAACTAGGTATATCATTACTGAGACTATTGTTTTGTGTGACCAGAAGTGACTAGATGAATTTTTATGGCCTAAAAATGATCAGATAAATTATAGTTTCTGCTCAAGTTTTCATTGTCCACCTCAGTAAAGCTTGGTGGTAGCAAGGCTCTTCATTAGGGTAAGTCCTTTGTTTCGGCACTATCATTATTTGTCATTCATTATGAAGCTGGTATGGTGATGAAACAGCTCAAAAAGCTTTTAGGTGTACCTCTTGATGCAGGCCATTTTTTTTCCTCAGTCCTAGAAAAAATCAACAAGACATCTCCATAGCAAAATTGGACACAGGATGCCCCATTTGGTCTATTTTCCAAAAGAATTTTGAACCTGCTCATTAAAAAAAAATTCTGGTGCAGGGAATTACTTTAACAGAAGAATTTGCTAGTGTGTGTGTGTGTGTGTGTGTGTGTGTGTGTGTGTGTGGTTCAAAATAAATTATATTTAGATTATTTTTGACACAATTTATTCATTTATTCAAATTAACCCAAGAAAATTCAGATCTAATTCATATCTTTGAAACCATATAGATGTGAACTCAAGGTGGATGTAAAATGCTGCCCCACTAGTCATCAGAGTTGCCTAGCTCTAATCGGGTTCTCTAACCTATTAGACCAGTTCCTTCAGAGTGTGGTCCCTGGATCAACAGCATCCACATTATCAGGGAACTTATCAGCCATGCATACAATTGGACCCCCTCCCCAAGCCTACTGAAATAGAAACTGTTGGCCGGGGGCGGGGGTGGGGTACTGGGGGCAGCAATATGGATTGCAAGACCTTCAAGATACTCTAACGCACAGTAGTTTCAAAGTCACTGCATTGACATAAAGACCTTTTAAGTAACAACAAATTTCATAGTACTCCCTTTATTAGCCTGAATTTTATAAATGACATAATTTACACATACAAATTTTTGAATCAATATAATATCTTAGCTGTATAATACCTAAACAAAAGTAGTATAATAAAATGATATAGATTTCTCAGCACTCAGGCATAATGACACTTAGAGACTCTGAAGTATTCCAACAATTGAACCAATCACTGTGAGCACAACTGCTACACATGCAGAGAAGGAGGATGGTGAAGGGTTCTTGACTCAAATATCATGATCACATTAGTGATGTGATGCAGCTGAGTAACTTCAGGAAATTTTAAAGTACACAGATATGCAATCCTCAATCTTTTATCACTATGTACAATAGTAGCATTCCTGGAAAATCAGTGTAAACAACTGACAAAAAGTGTGCATGTGTGTTTACATGCAAAATCAAATTAGTCTCAAGTCTCCAATTAATATAAACAGGTTTTCTCCTATACAAATGTTTGGTGAGGAATTTGAAATTCTTGCAGGAAAGAGACTATTTTGTATATTGTAGGATGGCTAGCGTCTCACACACTAAATGCTTGTGCTTAGTCATCGGAACAAGCATAAAAGCATCCTCCAGCACTTTTAAACACTTCCTAACAGTCAGTATGAATGCCTTTGAGAACACTGAAAACCAGTCAATCTGCACTGATTAGATTGGTACACATTCCCCTTCTCGTTAGGATGCATACATTTTTCCAGGAGAGCTGTGCTCGATCTCAAGGAACAACTACACTTTCTTGGCAGAGGAGCAACTTAATGATTTAGACAATATAAAGAATTTTCTCCCTTACTGGATTCTTTTTGCAAAATTTTTATACTCTTAAATATTCCTATATATTAGCTAGTGGCCTCTTATTTTATTTATCTTGTCATGAAATTACCTCCATATAATATAGTAGGACATTTTTTGCGATTATCATATATGTTTATATTAAGCACTTAAACAGGTAGAAAACTGCAAATAAGCAAGATTTCTTCAGCCATCTGCCTGCAAACAATTAAATCTGTGTGTAAACAAAAAAAACTAGATAAAAATCTCAGGAAACAAATAAGTTTGTAGATGGTAATTAAGCATTCTAGACTTTTCAAGTCAGCTTACAACTCTAAAAGTCTACAGTTCTATGAAAAGGCCAAAGTAGATTAATGCTGATGTATGGTTTTGGTAGTGATGACTAAAATAATGTGATGACTGGCAAACCTCAAAATAGAAAGTCTTCATTCTTATGTAAGTAAATTATCTTACAAAAAAGCGTGTCCTGACAAGCAGTACTCAACAGAAATAACTCTAGAAAGTGCTTTTGATTTATATATTGTTTTTGATATTGTGTGAGGAACTTTTCTCCACATACAGTAACTGGATAAATAACAGCTATGGTGATTTATATATTGTTTTGATATGTGTGAGGACCTTTTCTCCACATACAGTAACTGGTTAAATAACAGCTATGGTAAAGGGAAGAAATTTAAAATGGTTAGAGTAAAAATAGGTTTCGTTTAATGAGGAGATAAATACTAAACATTAAAAATTCATTAGATTCTATTTAAGATGTAGCTCTATTTATGACTTGTGTTGGGCAAAGTAAAATTTAGGCTCTCTTAGGTTCAAGTCAAAATTTCTATATATTCCTTTATAAGGGAAACACTCCTCTATAAAGCATCAATATTAGCAAATATACATAAGAAATGCATGATATTGAGATACATATTTACAACTGTAGTTACAGAAAATAGCTTGAATGAAATTTTTAGGAGAATGCCACTGATCTTGTCTTGAGATAATGTGGAATAACCATGGTGCAATGGGAAACAAACAAACAAAGTTCGTCAATCAAACATGAGAAGGCCTCCTCAAATCTAACACTTTGGAACTAACCCCAATCTGTAACAAGCCTCCCAAGAAAGGCATTCATAGCAAGAAATAAAACAAACAATATTCCTTATTACCTAAATTGTATTCATAGTCTTTGTCAGGTACTGTCATGTGCTTTTGAAAAAAGAAGTTAACAAAATGTATAAAGTCCCTATGTTCATGGATCTTCCATTCTACCTCAGGATGGGAAAAACTCAGTAATAGATCAGGTACAATAAGAACTATAAGAATTCACAAGCTATGTGAGGGGAATAGAGAGTGACCAGAGTGATATTTTATAACTGGTGTTAATTGAATCATCAAGATAATGCTCTAAAGCAAATAAAGAGGTTTCATTTGAGTCTGATGAGAAAAACTAAAGCTCAGAGATGATTATAGGAAGTAGCAGACTCAAGACTAAGTCCCAGGGTTCCCAACTCAATCTGATATTCATTTTATTTTATCACCCTGCCTCTGATTGGGAAATTATTCTTATTTGAAGAGTTTTTCTTAACAAAGCAAAATGTGGGGGAAACCAAAGCTGTAGGCAACCACTTTTTAAAAAAACTAGACTAAAAAAAAAAAACTTAACTCATAAATTCTCACTAATTAAAATGTTGCTAAGTGCCCTGACAATTGCATAGATGTGCCAATCCACTCTTCTAGCCATTCACGGTCCAGCTTTTCATCTATTATATTCTAAAGACCACTCTTGAAGCCTGGCAATATCTTCTCTTGTTCTTTTCTAAATTCTTGTACAATATAGTAAAAGTATTTCAAACATTAACATAATAAACACAATAGCAATCTGTTCCCTGAACTCATGAAATATTTTATGATTTTAATACATTGGATTTCTCACAATTGTTATTCACCTCTAAGATAAATAATACCTATACCTATTATTGGTTATTAAATTAATCTCAACAAACAGGTAAGGGTTTTGTGTAAAACATTAATATTTAGTTAATGAAAGTCTGAAGCACCAACATCAAAGACAGAAGTCCTAATACAAAGCACTAAATGCTTAATATCTTAAGAGAAGAGTTCAGAGAACCTATGTAATCTAAGTTCCCAGAGGAGGAAATGTTATAAGCCTCCCCCTTGAGAAGGCTCCCTCCAGTACATATTGAGAGGAGATTGGACCATGAGAATTTCCTTCAATACTAACAGCAATCTTTAAAGTTCTTCCTTTCTTATTCTCCTAAATCAACTTTTATGTTCTGCCATGTATTCATTAATGCCTGTGTTTATACCTGTCAGGTGAAACTTGGTCAGAAAAGGAATGTTCTAAAAGGATACTGGTTGGCTGTACTCTTAATCCACAAATGATCTCTAACTACTCAATGCCTTCGCATCAGTAACTCCACATTCTGAATCTGGTCAAGAGTATCAGTTGACTGAGCCTGGGTCCCTAAAAAAACTCTAGCTGCCAGGAAGTGAAGGAGAGGGAATGTCTGGCCACCTTTAGCTTCCATAAGAGGAGTAATTGCCAACATTCAATGGGGAATGCTACAAAGGGGGTTGAATGTGAGCAGCCCAAAAACCCCTAATAAATATCCACTGTAGCATGCACAGTATTTCAGTATTTTTTTCTCAAAACTCTGAGATTCTAGAGAATAGTAATCTTCTGCATTGTGCTTAGCACCATACCTGGTACAAACAGGAACTCAATAAATATTTAGTTGCTTTTATCATATTATTCCACTTTGAACCCTTAGGGTCAAATAAGCTACTTCTTAATGACCTCTGTCTTCATTCACTGACAACTGCCAGGTCATCTTTTGTTCTTCCTTCTTCCTTACTCCTGTTATTTAGTCCATGGCCACAATCAACACTACCACTTTTAACATCTTCCTCATTCATTTTAATCCATCTTCCAATCTACCACAAGAATGACTTTCCTAAAAACATAAATCTGCATAAAATCCATCAATCCAGCTATTGTTATATTTGTCCCTCAGAGGCAAGAGAATATCTCATACCTAGAAGCCTTCAGCCACAGTTCCTCTTATTTTCAATACTCCCAGCAGCCTCTTCAGTAACCCAAGATAGTTCAAGCCTCACTTTCCCAATGCTACTTCCCATCACGAGCTCCACCTTCCATTCAAGAACAGTAAAAGCCCTCTGATCGCATAGAATATTGAAACCCATATGTAACACATTTTTTTAAAAAGCCTCACTATTTTGCCAAGGATTTCCTCTAATTCGTGGGCTCAAAGAATCCTCCTGCTTCAGCTTGCCAAAGTATCTGAGACTAACTACAGGTGTGTACCACTGCACCCAGATTACAACCCATATGTAACTTTAATGTTGTATTTGCCTTATTTCCTTTGCTCTACTATTTAAAGATGACTTTTCTTTCATGTATGAAACCAGAGTTCAAGTAGAATTGTTGGTGGATAGAAATTGGACTAAGTATGCATAAAAAAGAGTGACTAAAAATAATAGAGCCTCTAATAATCAATTGTATTTGAACAAAAAGAATAAGCCATTCTGCTGATTAACTATAAATACAAATTAGAAAATATCAGGTTTTCAATGAGAGAGAATGTTGTCATTGTATTAAGTTGGTGCAAAAGTAATTGTGGTTTGGGTTATTGCTTTTAATGGCAAAAACAGCAATGACTTTTTTACCAACCTAAGAGTAGCATTCTTATTTAACCCACTCTCCTCCACTTGGTATTACAAGGAAAAGAAAAAGTGGAGGGTTAAAAGGGAAGAGAATTCATGGTCAAATGAACTAAGCAAAAATAAATAAGCTTCTTTACTATTTTCCAACGTTTTTAATATACTAATATACGTTAATATACTAATATAATGTTTTTAATATACTATGAGTGGTCAGAAGGTGACCTTATATGCAGCATTTCACCGACTTATTTGGCCATGGAATCTTTTTCTCATGAAATGCTTGTGAGCCTGGAGTTCTGACGTGTACTCTTTAGCAAATATTATTCTACAGCATAGAACTATAGGAATCTGAAAGGAATACAAAAAACTAAAATAAAGTTCAACCACTGCCACTCAAGCACATATTTTATTACATGAAATAATATATTGTACAGCCATGTAAAAAAATATTAAATATTGTCAACTAAGTAGTTTCCATAAAAAAATTAAAAACTTTTCACCATATTATTCAGGATGAAGTATGGGTGTCTGGTGCACCTATACAGTTTCACAACCAGGAATCTTGAATCTGCTCCGCTATTCACTTTGACTCACCCATCTCTCTCCCACAAGGTATCCAAGAGTGATAAGCCAGGGAATAACAGCCAAATGGGAAACAAAATATCCCATCATTATTAGTTGAGCCAGCAACCAATACTCCCTCACTAGCCATCTCATGACCCATGATGGAGTGTGCACTCTAACCCTCCTACATGCCCTTGTAACAGTTAGAGTCCTGTATGTTGCAAGTGACAGAAATGGAGCTCAACCTGACTTAAATAAAAACAGGAAATATGCAGAATCTATAAATGAATATTCCAGTGCTGGTGCTTTCTTCAGCTATGATTTGATTTAGAGTTTCAAATACTATCATCAAGATGTGTTTCCTCTGTGTATCTCAGCTGTCCTTTCCTCTGTGAGTAAGCCTCATCCTCGTGGTGGATTTTCCTGGCTGCAAAAAGGCTAGTCTCACCTCTTTATACTTACAAATCCAGTAGAAGAAAAACCCAAGCTCATTTTTCCCGGATGCCCCAGAAAATTTCTCTTGTGTCTTATAACTCTGATTGTGTTTGCATGCTCATCTGTCAACCAGTCCCATGACTAGGAAGATGGACAATGCTTGCTGGATTAAACCAAGGGGGCTCATTCTCTTTAAAAAGAAATATATATATACAAAATTTTCAAAAGCAGGACTGGGTTCTGATCAACACCCTCAAATCCAAACTCTTGGTATTTAACAGTCTATTAGATTTAGACTTGATTGTGGAGAGAGACAAGTGACAAGGACAGCCTGGTCTAGGCTAACCTACTCATTTGGTGCATGAAGAAGGGAAAAAGAAGGGACAGAGCATGGATCCTGCCTTTTAGCATGCAGTGGTTCTCAACAATTTTCTTAGACATTGACTAGTCAAATTAGCGATACTTCCACTTTAAGAGAAGGATAAGGAGAAAAAAAGGGGGAGGCGGTAAGCAGGGAGCCCTAAAGATAGTACTGGAGTGAGAGGGGACACCTATGTCCCCTCCTCAATAAGAAACAATAGTATTATTTTTCTCTGCTGATTTTTTAAAAGTTTAAATATCATAACCTTGGAACATTTTTTCTTTTATTTTTTGAAATTTTAAAATAAAAGTAAAAAGGGATGACGTTTTTCACAATCTGTTTTATGAGTTTTAAAATCACATGCTAATTACATTTTTCTTATGACTAATTTTCTGCATTGCATTAATAAAATGACTAAAATTCTAAGGGTAGGCTGAGGGTGGTGGGTCACGCCTGTAATCCCAGCAGTTTGGGAGGCCAAGGCAGGCAGATCACTTGAGGTCAGGAGTTTTAGACCAGCCTAGCTAATACGGCAAAAACCCATCTCTACTAAAAATATAAAAAATTACCAGGCACAGTGGCAGGTGCCTACAGTTACTCAGGAGGCTAAGGCAGAAGAATTTCTTGAACCCAGAGGCAGAGGTTGCAGTGAGCCAAGATGGCATCACTGCACTACAGCCTGGGTGACAGAGCAAAACTTGCTCTAAAAAAAAAAAATCTAAGGGTCTCAATGTATCTAAAAATATTAGTTAATTAAAAAAACAAATAACTATTGCAAAGTTAGCATTATATCCCCTGGAATGCTACAGCATTCACAGCACAATGAATATATTATGCATATCTTATTCTTTAGCCTTCGACCTTTAGATTTAGAAAGCAAGCCCACTCTAATTTAAACTTCTTTGTGTGAAGGAAGAGAATATTTGTGCTGCATTGTGCTTCAACTAGAAAAGAAATCACCTGCTAGAATTTTGATAGCCTCAAATAAGAATGGTTACCATAAGAAAAGTTGTGGAAGATACACTTTTATTTTCTTCTGTCAAGAAGAACAGAAACAATTCAAGATCTTCCCACACACATACTTCTCCATGAGAGGTAGAACAAATACATGTCACAAGGCAAAAATTTTATGTTTTGTTAATTAACAAATCTCTAAAAGATAATTGATGCCCAGGTCCCTGTAAGGTTAAAATAATATGCAAATATATAGCACTTATTACAAATTCAGAGTTAATTTTCAAAGGCATAGACAAGTGCAAGCTGTGGAAAAGCATAAGCATGAAATCAGATTCACCCAGGGCTGCCAAAGAACACTTCTAAGAGCCCATGGTAACAGAACTATCTCCTGGCAAAGAAACTCCTGGCAAGGATATGAAGCCAGTAATGACGAGGGAAGAACTGCTTCTATGCCAGCCCCATGTCTCACTTTATCTGTTTGATAAGTGAATGGGTATTCAGAGCCACAGTGATGGCCATGCTACTCTGTGAAAGCACTCTCCCCCATCCTGACCTGGTCACCTACACCAAACCATGCCAAAAATCTAGAACTCCCAAAACTTTCTATGTTTTCTTTAGGCTACTGATGTCATGGAGATTCTACAATTGTTCACCTGAAATTCTGAGTGGTGTTAATGAAAAAAATTATTCTTGCAGTGGGATATAAGCCAAATATCCTACTCCAAACTCCAAAAACAGCAGAGACAAGTGAAAATTTATAGCCAAAGAGCAGTGTGCAGGTCAATACATGGGAAATTAGTAAAAAGAAATATTAGGGGTAAGGAGAATTCTACCTAAACCGACCTAATACCCCTCAGTAGGAGTTTGGCCACACTATCTAAAATAGACTATGCACCAACCTCTTATTTCTATTCTATAGCTGATTTATTTTCTTTGTCAAAGAAAAGTCAGAGCTGGATAGTAGTTAACATGGTAAAAAAAAACTAACAGATTTTATGTGTGACAATTGCAGTAGGGAGAAAAGAAACATCAATAGAGAATCAGGCTCAATTCTGAATACATGGACAAGTGGGAATGCATAGCCAAGGATCAGGCTCAGGGTGGTCAGCGAATAGAAAATTGCTAAAGGGAAACATCGGCAGTAAGGAGGTATTCTTGCTAAACATACCTAATCGGAATCTTGCCGAAGTCAGGCCAGGTTGCTGAGACCACCAGAAAAAAAGCACCATTGTGCATAGACCCTTCAGCTTTTTTCACCGCTGTATGCCTCACGCTAAGTAGAATGACTGATACATGGTGAGCACTCAATCAATGTATTTGAATAAATATTTAATTGAAGAATGAAACTTAAAGACTACTAAAAAAATTAACTGTATGTTTTCTTTCTACCTCTATTTGTTAACTAGACATTACATCCATTTTGTTTAATTTGACTTAATTTTTGACAATTATAAAAAAAAAACAGTGATGGCTAGCAAAAAAGACAGTGCCTTTATTTCTTAAGGAATGTAGTAATAATAATTTATTGGGAGATGACAATCTTGAACTACCAAATATTTAAAATCTAACCTAAAGTTTACTTTTCAAATCATAGTGGAATAACTAGCTTTGCTTTCATCCAATAATATTGTAAGTATCTATGCCTAAGAATTTTTACAATTTTCCTTTCCAAGTATACATATAAAAGAATTGGAATTTGAGAACCTCCATTTACTTTGATTTTTTAAAAAAATTCAAAGCAGTGTCTCAAAAAAAAGTTTAATGCTTATATTGATACATTCAGTTAGGAGTTGTGTAATTCCTACTGAACCACAGGAATCACAAATTTTGTTTTGGTTTTTTGTTTTTTTTGTAGAAAATAAGATACTCTTTGGCTTAGAAAGCATTTTCTTTTTTCTGTCCTTTGGTAAGTATAATGTTTGGGAATAGCACCATTTAATTTACTCCGTAAAGTATTAACCTTAAAATATGTTTGATGCGGTTTAAAGCAATAATTTTTTGTCCATTAGAAACAAATACATATTTACTGACTTAATGTCTGTTGAATTCAGTTATCCACAGACAAACATGAAAGATATTTATTAATATCCCCCAATCAGGATTATTACTTCATCTTTTAAAAATAACTATGCAGAATCAATTTTTTCTAAAAGCCTTAGTAAAATTTTGGCATATGCATTTTGATGATGAGAACATGTCAATTCATTAAATAAATTGTTCACTTTTGTGGCCCCAGTGTCTAGAGTGATGCCAAGAAACAGTAGTAGTCAAAAAATATTCGTAAAAATAAATAAAATTACATAACAATTTACTACACTAAACAATATGATAAAATTTATGGTCATCTAAATAAAGAATTTTAAGGTGTTACCCACACTTTTTGTTTTGTAACCTGCCAATTCTTCGTTCCTAAGGTATTGAATGTGTTTGGCACTTGTTTTCTTCATAATGCCTTTAAATGCATACGTTTCTGTTTGTCCCACAACCTCTGAACCAACCCATATCCTTAGGAATAGCTCAATCCTCTTCACTCTTGTACCTATCACCTATCACAAGTTTCATCTTCTATCATACTATTTAAAGATATTGGGTTTATCTTTCCCAGACTACATTCCCTTCCTAAGAGTTATCCTCCCAGGAACCTAAAAAGGCAACCTATTTCTCACCAGAGTAAAAGCAGACCCTTCAAGCTAGGAAAGAAAAACCCTACATTTGTCTTCTTTTCTCCTTCTCTCAAAGAAAACGTTTGTCATTGATCAACTTTTGCCACCTCTCTGGGCTTTAGTTCTTCTAGAGTATGTAGAGAATGTGAAGAAATTAGAAATTGAAGAAATTAAGGAGTGAGGTGGTCCTACAACTGTGAAGGCATAGAAACATAAATCCACTAGGTGTGTTGGGAAAATAGTAAACCATATCACCTGGAGAGGTGAAAATGGAAACAGTGAAATAGAACATTGGAAAGTCGACAAGACCAAAAAGATAAGGACTTAGAATACTAGACAGAGAGCTATGTACTCTAGTCTGTAAACAGTAGGACAAAACTGAATATGTTCAAAGAAGGAGTGTTACTCATATTAATCATTCCATTCTCTGGAGGGGGCTCTTGACTAAGGCATCCAAAAAGAGCACACAAATGTATACAGGAGGCAGAATTGTCCATTACAGTTGTGAAGTAAACCAAAGTTCTATTCTTCTTCCTAAGTAGTGCCTTCATTCTTTCCATGGGAATCCTTATTTTTGAAAAACCAACAGGGCATGGACACAGTTTTGATGAATAGAAGACTGGAGAAAAATCAACTCTGCTCTTCCCATATGGGTGAAAGTAAAAGGAGCTCTTAGGATTTGTCTTTTGAGCTGTTAGCCTCACCAGACTGAAAGGGCAGCTAGAGATTAAAATGTATGCATAGCTTATATCTTGGAAAGGAGAAAGGGAAAAAAAGGAAGGGATAAAGGAAAAGAAAAGAAGAAAGGAGAAGTGAAAAGAAAAAGGAAGAAGAGAGGAAGAATGAAAGAAGGGAGGAAAAGAGGAAGAGAGGGAGGGAGGAAAAGAAAGAGGGAGAGAGGAAAGAAAATTACCAAGATTAGAAATGAAGAGACCACCTCACTACAGATTCTAGGGACATTAAAAGGAAAATAAGGTAATTGCAGGATATGAAGAAGATATTACAAACAACTTTGTGCCAATAAATTTTGCACCTAAATGAAATGGAAAATTCCTAAAAATCACATGAAGAATATTTTTTTTAATTGAGCATTTTTATATTAAATTTAAAATTTTTAGTTTGTAATTAAAATCTTCCCAAAAGGAAAAAGTTGGACCCAGATAGCTTCAATGGGGAATTCTAACAAATATTTAAAGAGAAAATAAAATACCTATCATCCACAAACTCTTTCAGAGACTAGAGTATTACAAAAAGCTTCCCAACTTATTTTATTAAGCCAGAATTATCCTGACTCCAAAGCCAAACAAAGATAAACATGAGAACTGCAGACCAAATCACTTGAAAACAAATATTAAAACTGTTTTTAAAAATTAGCAAATCAAGTTGAGCATTATGTAAAAAGGATTATATATCATTACCAGATATGTTTGTCCTAGGAATGCAAGGCTTATTTAACATCTGAAAATTAATCAACGTAATTAACCATATTACTTGAATCAAGAGAGAAAAACATATATAGGCATACCTCAGAGACATTACAGGTTCAGTTCCAGTCCACCACAATGAAGCTAACACCTCAATAAAGTGAGTTACACACATTTTCTGATTTTGCACTACATATAAAAGTTGTGTTTATACTCTGTGGTAATTTATTGTGTGAAATAACATTATGCCTAAAAAACAACATAGATACCTTAATTAAAAATTCTTTATTGCTAAAACGTTCTAAAGATTATCTGACTATTTAGTTAATCATAATCTTTTTCCTGGTAGAGAATCTTTCCTCTGTGTGATGATCACTGAGTGATCAGGGTGGTGGTTGCTGAAAGTTGAAGTGGTTGTGGCAATTTCATGAAATGAGACAAGAATGAAGTTTCATGAAATGAGACAAGAATGAAGGTAAAAGATATCTCTGTAGCATGTGATGCTGTTTGATAGCATTTGACTGACAGTAGAACTTCTTTTGAAATTAAAGTCAATCCTCTCAAACTCTGCCATTGCTTTCTCAACTAAGTTTATGTACTAGTTTATATCTTTTGTTGTCGTTTCAACAATGTTCATAGCATCTTCACCAGAAGTAGATTCCATCTCAATAAACCATTTCCTTTGCTCATCCATAAAAAGAAACTCCACATCCATTGAAATATTATTACAATATTGAAGTAATTCAGCCACATCTTCAGGCTCTATTTTTAATTCTAGTTCTCTTGCTATTTTCACCACATCTGCAGCCACTTTCTCTGCTAACATCTTGAACCACTCAAAGTCATCATGAGGGTTGCAGTTAACTTCTGAACTCCTGTTAATGTTGATATTTTGGCCTCCTCCCATGAAACACAAATGTTCTTAATGGCATTTGGAATAACAAATCCTATCCAGATGTTTTCAGCTACTTTGCCGAGATCCATTAGAAGAATCACTATCTGTGGCAGCTATAGCCTCATAAAATGTACTTCTTAAATAATAAGACTTGAAAGTCAAAATTACTTCTTGGTCCATGGTTGCAGAATGGATGTTGTGTGAGCTGGCATGAAAACAACATGAATCATCTTTTACATCTCAAGCAGAGCTCCTGGGTGACCAGATGCATTATTAATCAGCAGTAACATTTTGAAAGCAATCTTTTTCTCTGAGCAGTAGGTCTTAATAGTAGGTTTAAAATATTCAGTAAACATTGCTATAAACAGATGTAGTGTTATCCAGACTTCATTGTTCCATTTCTAAAATAGAGGCAGCATAGATTTAGCAAAATTCTTCAGTGCTATGGAATTTTCGGAATGGTAAATGAGCACTGGCTCTAACTTAAAGTCACCACCTGCATTAGCTCCTGACAGGGGAATTACCCAGGCCTTTGAAGCTTTGAAGTCAGGCATTAACTTTTCTTCTCTAGCTATGAAAGTCCCAAATGGCATCTTCTTCCAATAGAAAGCTGTGTCATCTACACTGAAAATCCATTGTTTAGTGTAGCCACCTTCATCAGTAATCTTAGCTAGATCTTCTGGAAAACTGCTGCAGCTTTTCCATCAGGGTTTGCTGCTTCATCTTGCACTTGTATATTAGGAAGACAATTTCTTTCCCTAAACCTCATAAACCAGCCTCTGCTAACTTCAGACTTTTCTTCTCCAGCTTCCTCATCCCAATCAGCCTTCATAGAACTGAAGAGGGTTAGGGCTTGCTCTGAATTAGGCTTTGGCTAAAGAGAATGTTGTGGCTGGTTTGATCGTCTATCCAGACCACTAAAACTTTCTTCATTCAGCAATAAGGCTGTTTGGCTTTCTTATAATTCATGTTCACTAGAATAGCATTTTAAATTTCCATCAATAACTTTTCCTTTGTGTTCACAACTTGGCCTACTGTTCTGTGCAAGAGGCCAAGCTTTCAGCCTATCTCAGCTTTCATTGTGCCTTCTTCACTAAACTTTATCATTTCTAACTTTTGATTTAAAGTGAGAAACCTGCAGATCTTCCTTTCACTTGAACACTTAGAGGCCATAGAGGACATTGAAAGATTATTAATTTGTCTAATTTTAATATTGTTGTGTTTCAGGGAACAGGGAAGCTAAAGAGAGGAAGAGAGAGAGATAACAGCTGGCTGGTGGGAGCAGTCAGAACACACATAATATTTATTAAGTTTTCTGTCTTATTTGCATGTGGTTGACGCTCTACAACAATTACAATAATGACAACAAAGATCATTGATCACAGACCACCATAATAAATATAATAATGAAGAAGTTTAAAATAGTGCAAAAATTATCAGAATGTGAGAAAGACAATAAGTGAGCACGTGCGGAAAAAACGGCACTGGTAGATATGGTCAACAGAGGGTTTCCAAAAACTTTTAGTTTACGAAAAGCACAATAATTGCGAAGCACAGTAAAGCAAAGTGTAATAAAATGAGGTGTTTATGCAATCATTTCAGTAAATTTAGTGAAAGAATTTGACAAAAATAGACTAACATTTAATGACAAAAACTGAGAAAGCTAGAGATTAACAGGAATATCATTAACCTGATTAATGGCAGCTATGAAAAACTATAGCTAACATCAAACTCAATGGTGTAAGTCTTAATGCTTTCCAGAATTCTAAATGTTCAGTTTAATTAAATTCTCCAAATATTAATTGAGCAGCTATTCTCTAGCAAAAGCTATTATAGAAATAGCTATTTAACAACAAACAAGAAGATAATTTTTCCTCTCTAGGAGCTTATAGTTTAGTAAAAGAGAGAAATAAGAAATTTCAATGAAGACATGATAAATGCTGTTAAGTCAGTAAGTACATACAGGAAGCTGTAAATTCAAAGTGGAGGGGCTTCCACTACTGTCTTGCAGCTCAGGATTTCTTTTAAAAGTAGGTTTTTATAAATTGAGACCTTAAGAATGGGAAGAAGTCATCCTCTGAAACAAGGGTAGGTACAAGAGACAGTATGCACTGTTCATGGTACTGCAAATAGGTACTATATATATATGAACACAGTCATGGAATGAACAGAATCTCTATTGTGTTATAGAACACTCAAAAGAAAAGATGCATTAGGTGCATAAGGCTGAATTAGGTGCATAAGGTGCATTTGGCTCAATCAGTGGGAGATGACATTTGACTTCACATTTTTACAGAGATACTATGACTATTTTGATATAGCAATTTGTTTTTCATTAATTACCTTGTCTGTGTTCTAAGTGATTTTTGTACTTAACTGCTGCATGTAGGTGGAATAACATTTCAAATAGTTAAAATTATATACACTTATCTAAAAAACAGAGAGTAAGAAAATGACAATCTCCAAAATTTAGTGAACTAATTTTTTCTAAGCGGTAAAATGCAAGTCAACTTGCTCTACAGACCAATACATTTATATCTACAGCAAAATATTCTCTAAACACATCAGCTATAATCCATAGTCATGCGGCTTTAGAACACTTTAGAAGTTATAAAGAAGAGATACATTTCAATAGCTGTTTACTTAATAAAATGAATACCATATCTCAAAGGTATTATATGTCATGCAGATGAAAAATATGAACAAGAAGTTCCCCTATGCCTACCACAGAAGTGAACTCACCTAGTCACACATTCATTAGACGTCCTGAAGAAACTTTTATGCATAGTACAGTTATTGGCTGTTCTTACAAGAAGCTCAATTAAAGTAAAGCAAATACAGAAATCTCTAGAATTATGACTTCTCAAATGTTGACTAAAATGAAGCTAGTTTTTAGGTGTAGCATAGAAGATAATGTAAAATTTCCTAAGTGTTTCTTCTCCAAGATATACCAACTCAATTCCTTTTACACGTTAAGATGCTATGCACTACATACCACTTTATTGCACTGCACTTTGGGAAGAAAATTTTTAGGTTATCATTTTCTTATTTTTTTATTTTTTATTTTTATTGTACATTAGGTTCTGGGGTACATGTGCAGATCATGCAGGATTGTTGCATAGGTACACACATGGCAATGTGGTTTGCTGCCTCCATCCTTCTGTCACCTATATCTGGCATTTCTCCCCATGTTATCCCTCCCCAATCTCCCCAACCCCCGCTGTCCCTCTGTTGGCCACCCACAGCAGACCCCAGTGTGTGATGCTCCCCTCCCTGTGTCCTTGTGTTCTCATTGTTCATCAACTGCCTGTCAGTGAGAACATGCGGTATTTGATTTTCTGTTCCAGTGTCAGTTTGCTGAGAATGATGGTTTCCAGATTCATCCACATACCTACAAAGGACACAAATTCATCATTTTTCATGGCTGCATAGTATTCCATTGTGTATATGTGCCACATTTCCCTGTCCAGTCTATCATGGATGGGCATTTGGGCTGGTTCCAGGTCTTTGCTATTGTAAACAGTGCCACTATGAACATAAGTGTGCATGTGTCTTCATACTAGAATGATTTATAATCCTTTGGGTATATACCCAGTAATGGGATTGCTGGGTCAAAGGGAAT
Source organism: Sapajus apella (assembly GCF_009761245.1). Taxonomy (NCBI): domain Eukaryota; kingdom Metazoa; phylum Chordata; class Mammalia; order Primates; family Cebidae; genus Sapajus; species Sapajus apella. The sequence goes on along the minus strand of NW_022436968.1, from coordinate 12,577,753 downwards.
TTCTATTTCTAGGTCCTTGAGGAAGTGCCACACTGTCTTCCACAATGGTTGAACTAGTTTACCCTCCCACCAACAGTGTAAAAGTGTTCCTATTTCTCCACATCCTCTCCAGCATCTCTTGTCTCCA
>NW_022436968.1:12528332-12577526 GCF_009761245.1 Sapajus apella | reverse complement strand
ATTTTTTTTTTTTTTTTTTTTGAGACAGAGTTTCGCTCTTGTTACCCAGGCTGGAGTGCAATGGCACAATCTCGGCTCACCGCAACCTCTGCCTCCTGGGTTCAGGCAATTCTCCTGCCCCAGCCTCCTGAGTCGCTGGGATTACAGGCATGCACCACCATGCCCAGCTAATTTTTTGTATTTTTAGTAGAGACTGGGTTTCACCATGTTGACCAGGATGGTCTCGATCTCTTGACCTCGTGATCCACCCACCTCAGGCTCCCACAGTGCTGGGATTACAGGCTTGAGCCACCGCGCCCGGCCCATATGTCTTCTTTTGTAAAGTGTCTGTTCTTATCCTTCACCCACTTTTGGATGGGTTTGTTTGGTTTTTTTCTTGTAAATCTGTTTTAGTTCTTAGTAGATTCTGGATAATAGCCCTTTGTCAGATGGGTAGATTGCAAAAATTTTTTCCCATTCTGTTGGTTGCTGGTTCATTCTAATGATTGTTTCTTTTGCTGTACAGAAGCTCTGGAGTTTAATTAGGTCCCATTTGTCATTTTGGCTTTTGTTGTCAATGCTTTTGGTATTTTAGTCATGAAGTCCTTGCCTATGCCTATGTCCTGAATGGTTTTGCCTAGGTTTTCTTCTAGGGTTTTTATGGTGTTAGGTCTTATGTCTAAGTCTTTAATCCATCTGGAGTTAATTTTATGTGAGGTGTCAGGAAAGGGTCCAGTTCTGCTTTCTACACACTGCTAGCCAGTTTTCCCAACACCATTTATTAAACAGGGAATCCTTTCCCCATTGCTTGTTTTTTTCAGGTTTGTCAATGATCAGATGGTGGTAGATTTGTGGTGTTGTCTCCAGGGCCACTGTTCTGATCCATGGGTCTATATCTCTGTTTTGCTACTGTTTTGATTACTGTAGGCTTGTAGTATACTTTGAAATCAGATAGTGTGATGCCTCCAGCTTTGTTCTTTTTGCTTAGGATTGTCTTGGCTATTTGGGCTCTCTTTTGGTTCCATATGAAGTTTAAGGTGTTTTTTCCAGTTCTGTGAAGAAGGTCATTGGTAGCTTGATGGGGATAGCATTGAATCTATAAATTACTTTGGGTAGTATGGCCATTTTCACAATATTGTTTCTTCCTAACCATGAGCATGGAATGTTTTACCATCTGTTTATGTCCTCTCTTACTTCCTTGAGTAGCGGTTTGTAGTTCTCCTTGACGAGGTTCTTTACATCCTTGGTTAGTTGTATTCCTAGGTATTTTATTCTCTTTGTAGCAATTGTGAATGGGAGTTTGCTCATAATTTGGCACTCTTTAAGTCTGTTATTGGTGTATAGAAATGCTTATGATTTCTGCACATTGATTTTGTATCCTGAGACTTTGCTGACGTTGCTTATCAGTTTAAGGAGATTTTGGGCTGAGATGTTAGTGTCTTCTAAATACACAATCATGTCATCTGCAAATAGAGATAATTTAACTTCCTCTTTTCGTAACTGAATACCCTTTTTTTTTTTCTTGCCTAATTGCTCTGGCTAGAACTTCCAATACTATACTGAAGGAGTGGTGAGAGAGGGCATCCTTGTCTAGTGCCAGATTTTAAAGGAAAAGATTCCAGTTTTTCCCATTCAGTATATTGGTTGTAGGTTTGTCATAAATAGCACTTATTTTTTTGAGATATGTTCCTTCAATACCTCGTTTGCTGAGTTTTTAGCATAAAGCACTGTTGAATTTTGTCAAAGGCTTTCTCTGCATCTATTGAGATAATTATGTGGTTTTTGTCTTTATTCGGTTTACATGGTGGATTACCTTTATAGACTTGTGTATGTTGAACCAGCCTTGCATCCCTAGAATGAAGCCTATTTGATCGTGATGGATAAGCTTTTTGATGTGCTGTTGCAATTGGTTTGCCAGTATTTTATTGAAGATTTTTGCATCTATGTTCATCATGGATATTGGCCTGAAGTCTTTTTTTGTTGAGTATCTGCCGGGTTTTGGTATCAGGATGATGTTGGTCTCATAAAATGATTTGGGAAGGATTCCCTCCTTTTGTATTGTTTGGAATAGTTTCAGAAGGAATGATACCGGCTCTTCTTTGTATGTCTGGTAGAATTCAGCTGAGAACCCATCTGGACCTAGACTTTTTTTGGTTGGTAGGCTATTAATTGCTGCCTCAATTTCAGCCCTTGTTATTTGTCTATTCAAGGTTTCAACTTCTTCCTGGTTTGGTCTTGGGAGGGTGCATGTGTCCAGGAATTTATCCATTTATTGTTTTATTTGCATAAAGTTGTTTGTAGTAATCTCTGATTGTAGTTTTTATTTCTGTGGAATCACTGGTGATATCCGCTTTATCATTTTTTATTACAACTATTTGATTCTTCTCCCTTTTCTTTTTTATTAATCTGGCTAGCAGTCTGTCTATTTTGTTATCTTTTCAAAAAAACAGCTCCTGGACTTATGATTTTTTGAAGGGTTTTTTGTGTCTCTATCTCCTTCAGTTCTGCTCTGATCTTTGTTATTTCTTGTCTTCTGCTAGCTTTTGAGTTTTTTTTTTTTTATCTTGCTCCTCTAGCTCTTTCAATTTTAATGATATGGTGTCGGTTTTAGATCTTTCTTTGCTTCTGATGTGGACATTTATTGCTATAAATTTCCCTCTAGACACTGCTTTAAATGTGTCCTAGAGATTCTGGTACATTGTGTCTTCATTCTTGTTGGTTTCAAAGAACATCTTTATTTCTGCCTTCATTTCATTGTTTATCCAGTCGACATTCAGGAGCCAGTTGTTCAGTTTCCATGAAGCTGTGCAGCTCTGAGTTAGTTTCTTAATTCCGAGTTCTAATTTAAATGCCCTGTGGTCTGAGAGACTGTTTGTTACGATTTCCATTCTTTTGTATTTGCTGAGGAGTGATTTACTTCCAGTTATGTGGTCAATTTTAGAGTAGGTGCAATGCGGTTCTGAGAATAATGTATATTCTGTGGATTTGGGGTGGAGAGTTCTGTAGATGTCTATTAGGTCCACTTGGTCCAGATCTGAGTTCAAGTCCTGGATATCCTTGTTAATTTTCTGTCTCATTGATCTCAGTGGAGTGTTAAAGTCTCCCACTATTATTGTGTGGGAGTCTAATGACCTCTTTGAAGGTTGTTAAGTACTTGCTTTATGTACCTGAGTGCTCTTGCATTGGGTGCATATATATTTAGTATTGTTAGCTCTCCTTTTACCATTATGTAATGCACTTCTTTGTCTCTTTTGATCTTTGTTGGTTTAAAATTCATTTTATCAGAGTCTAGGATTGTAACTCCTGCTTTTTTTTTTTTTTTTTGCTCTCCATTAGCTTGATAAATCTTCCTCCATCCCTTTATTTTGAGCCTATGTGTGTCCTTGCATGTGAGATGGGTTTCCTAAATACAGTACACTGATGGGTCTTGACTTTTCATCCAATTTGCCAGTTTGTGTCTTTTGATTTGGGCATTTAGCCCACTTATGTTTAAAATTAATATTGTTATGTGTGAATTTCATCCTGCCATTTTGATGCTATCTGGATGTTTTGCCCATTAGTTGTGCATTTTTTTCATTGTGTCGATGCTCTTTATCATTTGGTATATTTTTGGAGTGGCTGCTACTGGTTGTTCCATTCCTTGTTTAGTGCTTCTTTGAGGAGCTCTTGTAAGGCAGGCCTGGTGATAATGAAATCTCTCAGCAATTGCTTGCCCATAAAGGATTTTCTTTCTCTTTTGCTTATGAAGCTTAGTTTGACTGGATATGAAATTCTAGGTTAAAAGTTCTTTTGTTTAAGGATGTTGAATATTGGTCCCCACTCTCTTCTGGCTTGTAGGGTTTCTGTGGAGAGATCCGCTGTGAGTCTGATGAGTTTTCCTTTGTGGGTAACCAGACCTCTCTCTCTGGCTGCCCTTGGTATTTCATTTCAACCCTGGTGAATCGGACCATTACGAGCCTTGGCATTGCTCTTCTTGAGGAATATCTTTGTGGTATTCTCTGTATTTCCTGGACTTGAATGGTGGCCTGGCTTGCTAGGTTGGGGAAGTTCTCCTGGACAATATCCTGAAGAGTATTTTCCAGCTTGGATTCATTCTCTCCATCACATTCAGGTACACCTATCAAACGTAGAGTAGGTCTTTTCACATAATCCCATATTTCTTGGAGGTTTTGTTCATTTCTTTTCACTTTTTTCTCTATTCTTGCCTTCTCATTTTATTTCATTGAGTTGATCTTCAGTCTCTGATATCCTTTCTTCTGCTAGGTCGGTTTGGCTATTGAAACTTGTGTATGATTTGTGAAGTTCTCATACTGTGTTTTTCAGCTCCATCAAGTCATTTATATTCTTCTCTAAGCAGTTTATTCTAGGTAGCATCTCATCTAACCTTTTTTCTAGGTTCTTAGTTTCTTTGCATTGGGTTAGCACATGTTCTTTTAACTCTGAGAAGTTTGTTATTACCCACCTTCTGAAGCCTATTCCTGTCAATTCATCAGATTCATTCTCCATCCATCTTTGATCCCTAGCTGGTGAGGAGTTGTGATCCTTTGGAGAAAGAGAGATGTTCTGGTTTTGGGTGTTTTCATCCTTTTTGCACTGGTTTCTTCCCATTGTAGTGGCTTTATCTACCTATGGTCTTTGTAGTTGATGACTTTCGGATGGGGTCTCTGAGTGGACGTCCTTTTTGTTGATGATGAAGTTATTTCTTTCTGTTTCTTAGTTTTCCTTCTAACAGTCAGGCCCTTCTGCTACAGAACTGCTGGAGGTCCACTCTAGACCCTGCTTGATGTGGGAATCACCTGTGGGGGCTGCAGAACAGTAAGGGTTGCTGCCAGTTTCTTCTTCTGTTATCTTCATCCCAGAAGGGTATCTGCCAGATGTCGGCCTGAGCTCTCCTTTATGAGGTGTCTCTTTGGGTTTACGGGGATCAGGGAGCTGCTTGAAGAGACAATCTGTCCCTTATAGGAGCTCAAGTGCTGTGCTGGGAGCTCCATTGTTCCATGCAGAGCTGCTGGGCAGGTACTTTTAAGTCTACTGCAGTGGAACTCATAACCACCTCTTTTCCCAGGTTCTCTGTCCTAGGAAGGTCAGCTTTATTTATAAGTTTCTGTCATGCTGCTGCCGTTTTTCATAGATGCCCTGCCATGCACGGAGTAGTCTAGTCACACTGTGCCAGCAGAGGCATTGCTGAGCTGCTGCAGGCTCTGCCCAGCTGCTGTGTGAACTGCCTCGGTAGTGGCAGACTGTCTCGGTAGTGGTGGTCGCCCTTTCCCCCACTGAGCTGGACCATCCTGGGTCCAGCTGCACTTTCTGGGAAACTCTCAATCCAGAGCATTTCGGATTGCTTGTTTTGTGGAGGTGGTACCCACTGAGCCAGATCACCTGGCTCCTTGTCTCTGCTCCCTCCCATTCAGTTGAATGGGCAGCTCTGTCTCCCCGGTCTTCCAGGCACCAGTTGAAACAGCCACCCAGATTTGTGTGAGTCTCTGTGTACCAATCCATCACCGGCTAAGACCATCGTGCTGAAAACTTGTGGTGCTTTTTGGCCCAGGAATCTCTTGGTCCGTGGGCAGTGAAAATTTGTTTGGAAATGTGGTGGGCATTTACCTTCTGTGTTGTTCTTGCTGGGAACTCTACTCCAGAGCCATTCCTATTTGGCCATCTTGGATCCCTCCTATTTCCTTATTTTTTTAAGAATGTTTTTGTTGAAAATTTTCTTGAATAGAAATAGTGTTCCAACTCTTCAGTGAATGTCAAGGAAGTCAATGGTTCAGCAATATGGTGGCTAAAAGAGTTTCATAAGACACTCTTCCTCTAAAACTGTTTTATTTTAAAATCCATTTAGAAAGAGAAAATATTTCCAACTGAGGACTAATATCCAGAATGTATACGGAACTCAGGCAAATCAACAACAAAAGAAATATTCCCAAAATAACCCCTTTTAAAAATGGACTAAGGACATGAATAGACTATTTTTTAAAGAAGCCAACTAATGGCCAATAAGAATATGAAAAAATGTTCAACTTCACCAATAATCAAATGAATGTAAATTAAAACCACAATGAGATACCATCTTACACCAATAAGAATGGCCAATATTAAAAAGACAAAAAGTAACGTGTTGGAGAGGCTGTGGAAAGAAAGGAACTTACACCCTGTTGGTGAAAATGTGAATTAGAACCACCTTTATGAAAAACAGTCAGGAGATTTCTCCAAGGACTAAAGATGGAATGACCATATGTTTCCACAATCCCATTACTTGGTATCTACACAAAGGGAAAGAAGAATGATTATATCAAAAAGATATCTGAACTTGTCTATTTATCACAGCACTATTCACAATAGCAAAATATGAAATCAACATAAGTGTCCAACAGTGGATAACTGCATAAAGAAAATGTGGTAAATATACACAATGAAATACTATTCAGCCACATGAAAAAAAGAATAAAATCATGTATTTTGCAGCAACATGGATGGAACTAGAGGCCATTATCCTAAATGAAACAACTCAAACACAAATACTGTATGTTCTCCTCATAAGTGGAAACTAAATAATGTGTACACATAGAAGCAGAGTGTGAAATGGTGGACAATGAAGACTTAAAGGGTATGAGGGATGAGGAGGGGTCGATGATGGGAGGTTGCTTGGTGGGTACAATGTGCATTACTCCAGTTATGGATGCACTGAAGACTCTGACAGTGTGGTACATCAATGTAGCAAAATTGCACTTGTACCCATGAACATATACAAATAAAAAAGCTAATTTCCACATAATCAACTCCAGCGCAACTGCATTAAGTTCATAGACCCTCTAAACCAAATTTGATTTGTCATTCCTCACAGTAAAAATTTTATTTAGGCAAAAAACAAAAACAAAACATTTTTTAAAATAAATACATTTAGAACCTGAGAAGAACTTCTTTAACATAAAAGCCTACCTTTAGTGTCCAGACCCATAAGCTTTTCCTTTTTATTTTATTAATTTTTACTTTTTTCTTTTTCTATGCTTTTAAGTTCAGGGGTACATGTGCAGGTTTGTTACATAGGCAAACACGTGTCATGGTGGTTTGTTGTGCACATTATTTCATCGCCCAGGTATTAAGCCTAGTATCATTAGTTATTTTTCCTGATCCTCACCCTCTTCCTACGTTCCACCCTCTGAGAGACCCCAGTGTGTGTTGTTCCCCTCTATGTGTCCAAGTGTTCTCTTCAATTAGCTCCACTTATAAGTGAGAACATTTGATATTTGGTTTTCTTTTCCTGCATTAGTTGGCTAAGAATAATAGCTTTCAGCTCCATCCATGTTCCTGCAAAAAAAAATTACCTTAACCTTTTTAATGGCTGCATAGTATTCCATGGTGTTTATGTACCACATTCTCTTTATCCAGTCTATTATCATGGGCATTTAGATTGATTCTATGTCATTACTGTTGTGAATAGTGCTACAATGAACATACACATGTATGCATCTTTATAGCAGAATGATTTATATTCCTTTGGGTATATACCCAGTAATGGGGTTGCTGGGTCAAATGGTATTTCTGTCTTTAAGTCTTTGAGGAATCACTACACTGTCTTCCACAATGGTTGAACTAATTTACGCTCCCAAAAACAGTATATAAGCAATCTTTAAATTTAATATAAACATTTGTTTGGTGTGTATGCATTCTGAACCTACTTTGTGTAAAGTGATGGATAAGCATGTAGAGCAAATATTTACTTGGGTCTAAGTATTTCACTATGATGAAAGTTTTACTCTTTCACTAAAGCTAAGAAAGGCTCTTTCTGAGTGAAGAAAAAAATGTCTTTGTAAATATGTTTATCAAAGGAAAGGACCAATAGGAATGCCTCAGGTATCATGTACAGCAGCAAAGTAGGCTATTTAGTAGTGGAGATGTACATTTGCTCAAGGAGGCCAAAAGCTCCCCTAGAAGAAGAGGATGCACTTTGGAGTCCAACAAATGCACCAAAATTGAACATAGATGCCATTCATAATTAACATGTGATCTTAATCAAGCCACTTAACTCTTCTGAACCTTGGTATTCTTTACCTATAAAATGCACATTCCTTATTTTTAAGGATCTTGTGCGAATTAAATAAGATTATTATTAAGCACATAGTAAGTGCTTAATTAGGTTAGTCCCCTTGATGACATAAACAAGTTCTATCAGGTTATTGCTTTTCCTCAATAATATAGAAAAAAGATAGAATATGAGGACAATTATATATATATATATATATGTATACCCTACTAAAACTCCTTGGCTTACTCTTTAAAAAAAAGAGTAAGGAGAAGAAGACCAAGAACTCTCAACTGCCCAAGTTGATGCTATAAAATCTTACTTATGCAAAGACAACATAGAATTCCAAGAGAAAAATAAAAGTTATGCAGAAAACTAGGTTCAGTGATGCATAAATTAAGCTTCCTCACAAAAGGGAAGATACATACCGCCACAATCTCTCTCTAAATGGGAAATGGATTATGTCTGAAAGAAAAGTCAGTGTGGCTGGACATCATTCTGGGTTATCTCTTGTAACAGCACTTTTAGATATAGCTCTCTGTGTTTCTCTTTAGGCAGCTTCTTCACCCATCTCAAGGACTGTCTATACCTTCTTGAAAAGGTAAAGTAAAAGCTTAGACAGTTTCTGGAGCCAAGTAAGAAGACAGAGCCTTCTACTACTTCAACAAGTATCGCAACAATGGACTTCAGGAATGGGATGACTTCCACATTCGCTCTGTCAAGATGAGACCTCGGGAAAAAAGACCGACATCAGTGCCATCTGGCACAGCAGCAACAGGTGCAGACTAAAGCTGTCAGGTGATAGTGTTGATAGCAGCACTCATGGAGGCAAGACAGGGAAAGTGAAGTAATTGAGTCTCCCCATTCCTCTGCCCAAACCCTTCAAATCAGGCATGGCATTTCATATACAGTATCTCACTGATAGGAATGAATTTGCAAACTGATAAGCAATTTGTCTTCCAAGCAGCTCCAAAGGGCTGGAATCCACAGCCAGACTATATTGCTTTACCATTCTCATTATTACTTTGTTTGTTTTACCAATATATTCTGGGAGAGCTGGGATTATATTTTTGTGACTGAAATTATCTCTTAGAAAATAAATACAGGCTATTCATTCTTTCTTCCAATATTAAGGACCACAAAACACTTCTCAAACATACCATATCTTTTTCTAAACCGTCTGGCCTTTAATGAAGTTAATATACAACTTCATCCTATTTGACTCATTAAAACTGTTTTATCAGATTCCTTAGGCCATATACTCAGCAAAAAGTACTACAATGGAAATAAATCCCTTTTAAAATCCTTAACTGCTTGTTTGCCAAAATATTATACGATGAATTTTTCTTCATTCGTTTTTGAGATAACATAAGATTTTAACATTGTTTTTAAGATAACACAGTAAAAGTTTTGAAGAAGTAGGATGTTCATTAAAAAATAAAACTAGGTACACTAAGGCTATATGAGAAAAGAACAAATTTTTAAATTTTGTTTCCAAAGGAATATATTAAAAGCTAAATGTTATACATGAGCACAAAAAAAATTATATTAATATTAAAAGGACTATTTTTATATTGTGACCAGTTTTCTTTTGAAGGTAAAATATCAAAACAATAAATGCGTACGTTCTGTATCCACAGGTTGGTTAATATATTAACTAGAAATAATTATATTTTTAAAACTTAAGACTGGGTGGGGTGGTTCATGCCTATAATCCCAGCACTTTCAGAGGCCAATACGGGCAGATCACCTGAGGTCAGGAGTTAAGTAAGCACCAGCCTATTGAACACGGCAAAACCCCGTCTCTACCAAAAATACAAAAATTAGCCAGGTATGGTGGTGCATGCCTGTAATCCCAGCTACTCAGGAGTCCGAGGCAGGAGAATCACTTGAAGCCAGGAGGCAGAAGTTTCAGTGAGCTGAGATCCCCACTGCACTCCAGCCTGGGTAACAAAGCAAGACTCTGTCTCAAATAAATAAATAAAATAATAAAATAAGAGTAGTGTTACCCATCTTAGCATGTTATTTCATAATGCATGCATTATTTTGATTAATAGATAGTACATTGCTTTGCTGATTAGAACATTTACTTGAGTCTCAAAATTAATTCTGATTTAATAAAATTAATTTGGAATGTTGCAGGATAGCAAAAGTAGAATCAAAGTGTATCAGAATTAAAATTGTTTTTCTAGTTTCCTCATTTTCAGTGATCCATTCATTTAAAAAGGAACTTGGGCAAGTTTACCATAAAAATGAAAATACAGAACTGGAATATAGTAACATAAAAATGAAAGAATAAAATACCAATAATAAAAGTGACCAGAAAGCAACAATTATATATGAAGGTTTCAATTCTTAACATGGCTAAAGTTTTTGTAAAAAATAACATATCTCTCAACATCCTGCCAGTCAAGTAAAGGGGGAAATGCAATCCATTATACATCACACATTTTACCTCATGGAAGAAGATACAATAGTAAATCAAAAGAAAGACTTTTTTTTTCTAATATTTAAATTCTATTAAGAGTTTGTCATATGAGTTATGATATCAAAAAAACAACATGAACAGCACATCAACATGGAGTAGAGCTGAAACAGTAATTGCAGGCAGAGTTGAAACTCATCTCAAAAAGAAGTGGCTCAAACCAGGATACACCAACATGAAAATGATCTATTGCTAAATTTCTTTTGTTTCTTTGATGAGTGTTTCTTTTGAGTACAATTTTGAAAATAAATAAATAACTCTAAAGATATATTTCTTTGTGGCTCAATACTTGCTATAATCCACAAAACACCAATGGAATTTTATAAATTTTCAACCATCTTGTTCAATACATTTATGAAGAAATATCCATTAGGTATTTCTAAGTCAAATACTGAGTTGGTTATTCCTGCTACTGAGTTGGTTATTCCTTTTCCTCAACTTTCTGGCAAAAAAAAAAGAAAAGAAAAAAAGTGCTTTCTCATTCTCTCTGACTGGCCTTGAATTCCTAAAGCACTGCATTGAGGACCATGTCCAGCCTCAGTAAGAGAGGGTACTGTGATAGATGAGCAATATCTTACCTGGGCTGAGAATGGGGCAACTACATATACACGCCACATATATGCTGCTCTTATTTCAGGGGCACCTCCATACCTACTATATTTCCTGATGTCATTTATTCCTGCAAATGCCTTTTAGTTCAGACCAGGTTTTAATTGGAAAAATCACAAGTCAACATAGTACCTGCACTGATCATGTCTGCATATCACTGCCAATGCATTTGTCTTGCTGCCTCAAAAATTTTGTGCGATTTCTTGGCTAGCACAAACTCTTTTCTTAGTGTGAAAAAGTTGGCATTTTTCTATATAACTTCTAATGCCCCAGATCCCATTTGGAGGCTAATACAGTGAACACTTCACATCTATCATCATGCAAGAAATGAAGGGATTATAAATCTAGCTATGACATTAAAAAGGTTACTAGACCCCTTAATCTGGCCTTGGGCGAGTTGACTATAACAACATTCTCTTCTCAAAACTATAATCATAATGTCACAATGTCTGAAAAATGACTCCTGTCATGTTGTACTATTTTATATAAACCATCTTGCTTCAAAACATAAGAGATAGCATTGATGACATTTCCTTTAACTTGAAGCTACTGAAACCATGCATATATATTACTTCCTGTTAATCTTTTTTAGTTGGAAGTGAGGAAAAAGGATAAAAGCCTTAAGGATCTCAAATGCAAATATATGTGAGTATTAATCCTACAGACAGAATCCTTGTAGATCATGTTTATAGAGTAGTCTATACAGAAAATGTTAGGATTTTCTTAGACAAACTCAAAGCATGAAAAGTGAACTTTACATCTATAAAAATCACCAATTGTAAGGCAATCTTAAGGATGCATAAAAGTAATATGCCTGTCATTACATTTACTCCCATTTGAAAGTTCATCCAAAAGAGTTATGTTGACAGCTTACCATGTTGGCAATCATAACAATTCTTGGATAAATTTGGCCATTGCAAGTTAGGTTGAAATGTGAAAGCTCTAATTTAACCCCTAATTGACAGAATCATTGGTGTCAAACTCACAGATATAATTTTACCCTCTTCTTTACAAAAATGAAAAATATGAAAGAAAGGCAGGCAGGCAAGAAGGAAAGGAGGAAGACAGGCAGGCAGGAAGACATCCAGGCTTAGGACACATGACTGATTTTGATCTAGTCCTAAAGGATAAAAATGCATTAGTGTGCAGATTGTCACAACACTAAATACTGTAAGAAGAATTTAAAGAAAAAATAAATACATATAGCATTTCAGTCTTTATCATATTCTGCGTGTATTTAGTATTTGTTGAGCTCATAAAATACAAATCATACATGATAGAAATAGTAATTATTGTACTATATAAATACATATCTTGCATTACAACTTCTTGCTTGTACTTATTTTACTATCAAAGGTCCTGGTAAAAGACTTTACCTGCAGAATTCATTTGATTCTTTATGTACATAAGGAAGAAAGGATTTAAGTATGAATTCTCTCCTGTTGTCAGTGATAAGCTGTTGAAAATTATTCTATCATATCAGTTTCATATACATAACAAAATTTCATGAAGTATTATAATACCAATTATTTTCCTCTCTCAATTACAAGGGACTTTTTCTATTAAACATTCAGCATCATTATGGTAAAGAACAGTAATCACAAAAACAAATAAATGACCAAAAAAAGCTTTACCATCTTGATCAACAGTGTTTTCATGTATGGCTGCTAAGGCAAAGAAAAGTTTATGAAGAAAACAACAATTTTCTACCAAAGGAAATCCAATATCGTATTCTCTCCCAATTACAAAAATCTGCTACTAACCCATAGATAGTCAAATAACAGTCATTTTATTTAACACCTAAAACACAATGGTATCAAGTGCCAGAAACTGCACAGAGTGATTAAAACCTACAGTTAGAAGCAAAAGCACTGTATATAAAGAACATATTTAAAGTTTAGAGAGCCCTGCCTCTTAGAGATAGCCACCTCCTTGAAAGGCTTTCTGAAAAATTGACAGTTAACAGAACCAGAAATACAGTTGGCCTATAGTATCTCTGGGTTCCACCTCTGTAGATTCAACCAACTGTGGATGGAAAACATTTGGAAAATTTTTCCGCAGAATTCCAAATAACAAAATTTTAATTTGCCACCTGTGGCACACTACACTGAATCCATGCTTTTTAAGTGATGTGTAGGCATTGTATTGGATATTGTAAGTAACTAGAGCTGATTTAAAATATAGGAGGATGTGTGTATGTTACAAGCAAATACTATGCCATTTTATATAATGGACTTGAGCATCTTCTGAGGTCCTAAAACCAATCCCCCACGGATAGTGAGGGATGACTGTACTGGCACACATGTGCATGTACATACACATACACTCCCACATACACCTAAAAAGATGGTTGATAGGAAGAAGAAGGAGGCCATGTTTTAGGGAGGCTGCATTCATGGAAGGAATAATTTCTCTCTTCCCTCCCTGCTGGAGTCACTACTGGTACTTTGTAGCCACTTGTGAAAACCTTTACCTCCTCTGTCCCCTCTCCAGGCTCCAAGGATCTGGTGCTGGGAAGGAAGGTGGGACAAGAATAAAGAAGACTACTCCTTTCATTCTTGCACTTAAGGTTTGCAGGGATGTGAAGAGTTTTACATTGGATATAAGGTTAATACTTTAAAATAAACTGGATGAAGCTTTAAAGAAACAAAAAGAATCAAACGAATAAACAAAAGTGATTGGAAAGTTATGAAACAAGACTTATTTTTTTAAAGGGGAGCACTACTTTGTGTGAAAAGGAGGAGTGTGATAACAACTAGGGACAATTGTAAAAGAAAAAAACAGTTTTATGTTTAGGCCTCAAGAAACCACTTACATGTCCATTATTGTTAAAATACAATCACACTCATCATGGTCTTCCACAAGTTTATACATATATATGTATATCTATCTTTCTACCTAGACTTTTCGACTAGAATATAAGCTCCACAAAAGTCAAAATCTGTGTGTTTACTGCTATATTCCCAACATCTAGTGCAGTATCTCACATGCAGTAGGTACTCAGTAAAGATCTGTTGAATTAACTCCATCAATATATAGCAGCCATTATTTATCAAATGTTCTACTTAAGTGTCAAGTACTGCCTTAAGAGTTTGATGTATATTGTTCTATTATTCCTTATAACAACCTCTGTTATCATAGCCTCACTTACAGATGAGGAAATAAAAACAGGAACAAACTATCTTTTCTTGGTCACTCAGCTGCCAAGGGATAACGCTGATTCAAACCCAAGTTCACCTGATTCTAAAGTCAATGCTCATATCCAGCTAACAGATGCCTCTTATCATTAGTCTGGGACTTTCTCATTCTGATTCACTCTAACTTAATAAAGCACTGGGGCCATGTGCCATCTGCTCTGCATGGACAAAATCTAAAAGAAGAGAGAGAAGATTGGACTATAAGTTGGTGCTCTTCTGTGCCTTCCCCCACATACACATTTTTCTTGCATTCCAGGACACCCTCAGTTACTAGCTATTTCCACAATATGGAATTTTTGTACCATGCTTTAAATCAGGTCCTTCCTCCACAAGAACAGAAACTTCCAACCTATAAATTCCTTTATGTTTCTCTATGATGATCAAATCAGTCATTACCATTTTGAGTTAATGGAAATTCTTTCCTTTTTCTATAGTTAGAATGAAATATTTTCAGCATTTGGGAGGTTTTTTCATTTCAGACTTCATAGTCAAATGTTAGAGCTATTCAAAAAAAATGGATTAGACTTCCTCAGTATGCTAGTGAGCTCCACACGAATGGAGGTTTTCAAGTGCAGGTTCAATAACAGGGATGTTCAATTACACATTCCTATCTCAGCTACAGGACTGAAGGTATATGATACCTTTACATTCTGAGGTCCCCTAATTCTAACATATAGTCTCTGTCTTTTCCTGGGCTTTACTAACTATTCACAATAAAGTGAAATTTACAAAATGTCACATTATTTTATTATTAACAGTCTGTATAACTTTAATTCCATGGTAAATTTAGAGTCTGACAAAACTGATTAAGCACAATGACAAAATAAAATCACTATATTAATAACTGTAGGAAGTTAATAGTATAGATTTTAATTTTTTTAAAAAAACTTAAACTTCATAAGATTTCTATAACATTTAGGTTATCGACTACATTTTAAACTGCTATAAGATCAAACAATATATTAATATTGAGAAAAATTCATAGTTCTCAAAACCTTTAATTTAACTTTTAAAGTCTAGTTAAAGTATACGAAAAAAATATGATTATGGGTTTTTTAAGATATCATTTTTCATTTGTCAAAAAACGAAAGTCCACGTTTCATCAAAATATTTTTATCACATTCAAAATGTTGGAGACTTCTAGCTATGAAGGAATAAAAAATCACAAGTATTCTCTACCAAAAAAGTGAAAATAGCTATACAACTGGATCAAATTGTCAGAAAAATCATTCCAGGCTCTAGAAATCAACCACAGGCAAACAACAAATGGAGAAGCATGTGCTCACCATAAACTATGGAATATCAGTTAACAGTGGGAGTCTGTAAAAGCCTGAAGCTATTACCCCAACCACTGCCCTAGCTGGGTCAATACTGATATTTTACCATAGTGGGGCTGGCCTTGAAACCAGCAGCTTCACTGCTGAAAGTAGTTGACTTGATTTGGAACAGAGTATGGAGTTCAGAAAGCAAGTGAGATAGAGAAAACAAACAGCAACATGACAGATATAAATCCAACCATGTCAATTTGATGTAACTGGACTAAACACTACAATCAAAAGACAGATGACCAGACTGCAAAAAAAGACCAGATCCAACCAAATGCTGTCTATAAGAGATACATTTTAGATACAAAGACATAAACAGGATGGAAAACGCTATACTGTAAAACTATAAGGGAGCTGATGTGGCTGTATTAATATAATACAACAGCACCCAACAACAGCAAAATACACATTATTTTCAAATGCACACATATGCTAAACCAAAGAATAAATCTCAGTAAATTTAAAATGCTTGAAATCATTTGGGTATTATCCACAAACACAACAATAATCAATTAGAAATTGACAACAGAAAGAAATTTAAGGACTCCACAAATATATAGAAAACAAACAACACACTCTAAATAATTCACAGACAGGTGGACTGATAATAAAAATTAGAATGATGGTTTCCAGGTTCATCCATGTCCCTACAAAGGACACAAACTCATTGTTTTTGATGGCTGCATAATATTCCATGGTGTATAGGTGCCACATTTTCCCTGTCCAGTCTATCATCGATGGGCATTTGGGTTGATTCCAGGTCTTTGCTATTGTAAACAGTGCTGCAATGAACATTCGTGTGCACGTGTGCTTATAGTAGAATGATTTATAATCCTTTGTATATATAGCAAGGGGAGAGATGCCAGATGTAGGTGATGGGGAGGAAGGCAGCAAATCACACTGCCACGTGTGTACCTATGCAACAATCTTGCATGTTCTTTACATGTACCCCAAAACCTAAAATGCAATAAAATAAATAAATGGGGGAAAAAAAAGTGGGCAAAGGGCAAGCTGTAGGCATCACGATACCTAACTTCAAACTATACTGCAAGGCTACAGTAATCAAAACATCATGGTGCTGGTACCAAAACAGATATATTGACCAATGAAACAGAGCAGAGACTTCAGAAGTAATGCCATACATCTACAACCATCTAATCTTTGACAAACCTGACAAAAACAAGCAATGGGAAAAGGATTCCCCATTTAATAAGTGGTGTTGGGAAAACTGGCTCACCATGTGCAGAAAGCTGAAACTGGACCCCTTCCTTACACCTTATACAAAAATTAACTCTAGATGGATTAAAGATTTAAACATAAGACCTCACACCATAAAAACCCTAGAAGAAAACCTAGGCAATACCATTCAGGACATAGGTATAGGCAAGAACTTCAGGACTAAAACAACAAAAGCAATGACAACAAAAGCAAAAATAGATAAATGTGATCAAATTAAACTGAAGCACTTCTGCACAGCAAAAGAAACAATCATTAGAGTAAACAGCAACCAACAGAATGGGAAAAAATTTTTGCAATCCACCTATCTGACAAAGGGCTAATATCCAGAATCTAAAAAGAATTTAAACAAATTTACAAGAAAAAAAAACCTCATCAAAGAGTGGGCAAAGAATATGAACAGACACTTCTCAAAAGAAGACATTTATGCTGCCAACAAACATATGAAAAAAGCTCATGATCACTGGTAATTAGAGAAATTCAAATCAAAACCACATTAAGATACCATCTCATGTCAGTTAGAATGGCGATCATTAAAACATCAGGAGACAGATGCTGGAGAGAACGTGGAGAAATAGAAACGCTTTTACACTGTTGGTGGGAGTGTAAATCAGTGCAACCATTGTGGAAGACAGTATGGCGATTCCTCAAGGATCTAGAAATAGAAATACCATTTGACCCAGCAATCCCATTACTGGGTATATACCCCAAAAATTATAAATCCTTCTATTATAAAGACATGTGTACACGTATGTTCACTGCAGCACTGTTTACAATAGCAAAGCCTTGGAACCAACCCAAATGCACATCAACGATAGACTGGATAAAGGAAATGTGGCACATATGCATCATGGAATACTATGCAGCCATAAAAAAGGACGAGTTCGTGTCCTTTGCAGGGACATGGATGAAGCTGAAAACCATCATTCTCAGCAAACGGACACAAGAACAGAAAACCAAACACAGCATTTTCTCACTCATAAGTGGGTGCTGAACAATGAGAATGCATGGACACAGGGAAGGGAACATCACACACAGAGGCCTGTTGGGAGATAGGGGAGCTAGGGAAGGGATAGCAGGGTGTGGGGGATTGGGGAGAAATAACATTAGGAGAAATATCTAATGTAGGTAATGGGGGAGATGGATGCAGCAAACCACCATGGTATGTGTATACCTATGTAACAATCCTGCACAATCTGCACATGTACCCCAGATCTTAAAGTATAATTTTTTTTAAGTGGGTGAAGGACATGAGCAAACACTTTTCAAAAGAAGACTTACATGCAGCCAACAAGCATGTGAAAAAAAAAGCTCAAAATCACTGATTATTACAGAATGCAAATCAAAACCACAATGAGATACCATCTCACACCAGTCAGAATAGATATTATTAAAACATCAAAAAATAACAGATGCTGGAGAGGTTGTAGAGAAAAGAAAATGTTTATACACTGTTTGTGGGAATGTAAATTAGTTCAACCATTTGAAAGACAGTATGGTAATCTCTCCAAGAACTAAAAGCAGACCTATCATTCAACCCAACAATATCATTACTAGGTACAAACGCAGAGGAATATAAATAATTCTGTCATAAAGACACTGGTATCCAAATGTTCACTGTAGCAGGAAACAACAGACACTGTGGTCTACCTGAGAGTAGCAGGTGGGAGGAGAAAAAGAAGCAGAAAAGATAACTATTGGGTACTGGGCTTAATACCTTAATACCTAGGTGATGAAATAATCCATACAGCAAACCCCCGTGACACAAGTTCATCTATGTAACAAACTTTCATGTGTACCCCCAAACCCAAAAGAAAAGTTTTTTTAAAAAAAGCTATAGTATCAAGTATAAGTTGAAGCAGGAAAATAAATACACTATTTTTTCTGAAAGATGTAAAAAATAAAATAGTAGCAAACCAAATCAAAGAACATATAAAAGAACCACACATCCAAGCAGGATTTATCCCAGGGATGCAAGACAAGTTTAAAGTATAAAAATTAATTAATACAATTCATCACATTAATAGAATAGAGGACAAAAAAGCAATATCATTGTCCTAATAGATGCAGAAAAACCATTTGACAAAATCTAATACATATTCATGATTTTTTTTTAAATTCAACAAACAAAGCATAGAAAGAAACTTCATCAACTTAGAGGGCATCCAAGAGAAGCCTTGAACACTATTCCACTTAAGACAGAACTAAGACAAGGGCATCTGCCTGCTTCACTACTATTTATTATCAAACTGGAAAGCCTACCCAGTATAATTAGATGCACAAAAGGGGTTCATTAATTAATGTCATAAAAAATAAAAAATAATTATTCAATGCATGTGTCAAGATCCGAATATGTCACTATTTGTAGTTTTCTTTTATAATAAGTAAATATTATCAAAGTGGTTTACAATATTGAACAAAAAAGTACAAGTTAAATAAAACACTCACAACTTTGGATTTATATAATATGTGTAGTTTCACAGTTATTACTAACTTTTTTCTGAAAAATTCTCAAAACCAGTTCCATCACATAGGTATGTTTTAATAAATCAGAAATTTATAACTAGGATACAATTCACAATTTGTAACCTGTCAATATTAAAGTGTGATTAATCAGTTTGGTTCAGTTATGATGACTATAACACAGGAATATGTTTCCCTTTTCCCCTTGCTACAGTGGATTCTTCACAACTGTGTCCTTCTGAATATACTGACTCAAGGTAAAAGCAAATAGCTGATTATGAATAAACTAGATAATGATATCTAAGAGGCAACATTTGAAAAAGAAAATAATATAATAAAAGTTCAGATAGCCACTTTATTTGGCAAATTCGATATTCCAAAGTGTTTTGTTAAGCTCTATTTTAATTTAGAATTGTACTACAGTGTTAATTCACATGTTAACACTAAACTATTACTAAAACAATGATAAATACATGTCTATCTACTGAAGCCTTATGCAAAATTAACAGTTTTCAAAAATAGTAAATACATAAAATGTGAAGATGAAAGAAGAATATATAAGTAATCAGAAACATTCTATTGTATTTTGCCCACCAAAGTAGCAAAAATTAAAAGTAATAGCCAATACCTATAAGTGTTTAATGAAACTGGCCCTATCAGAAATTATGTAATATACAATTTGATAATATGATTCAACAGTGTGAATGTATAGATGCTATTCATTTGTCCATTCAGCAAAAAAATGGTAGATGCCAACCAGGTGTTGCAGGAACGATTAGGGCCCTGGAAAGAGAGCATGATCAAAAGAAAAATAAAATTGCCTGTTTGTATTAAGTTTGCTTTCTAATGGGCATGGGCAATTAAGCAAATAAATAGTATGTTGGAAGGTGAAAAGTTTATAGATGAAACCAAAATAGAATAAAAATGTACAGGCTGATATTGGGGGAGCATTTTATAAAAGGTGATCAAAGAGAGCTTTTCTGAGGGATGACATTTGAGTAGAGCCCTAAGGTGAGAGGGTGCACTGTGAATCTATCTCAGACAAGAATGTACCAAGAAGAGCAAAGGGCAGATTCAAAAGCCCTAGGGCCTGAGCATGCCTCAAGTTTAGAAGGAGAAGCAAGAAAGCCAGTGTGAATGGAGCTGTGTGAGAAAAGCAAAGAGTGGTAGGATATGAAGTTAAAAAGATGCAAGAGGAGGGCTGAATTATACGGAATAAGGATGTTTGATTTTCCTCCAAGATAAAGAGTCAATGAAAGCTCTCAAACAGAGAAGTGACATGATCTAGCTTCCTTTTCTTCCTTTTTAAAAGGGTCACTCTGACATTCTGTGAAAAAGAGCAGTGGTGGAAAAGTGGATTAGGGAGACTGTAGCAGACCATGGCAGGTGGAGGTATTCCAGGTGAAAGATGACAGTAGCTCAAACCAGGGAGGTTGCATTGGACATAGAAGTGACTGGATTCCAGATATATTTCAAAAGTAGGTTCCACAATATTTCCTGATGAATTGGATGTGGCTGTGAGTGAAAGTCTTTCAAGCTTTTAGAAGCTTCTGGTACAAGAAAATGACAGAATGGAGTTGTCATTGACCTAGAGGGGAAGTCTACAGGAAGAGGCAGTTTTCTAGAAGGATAAAGGGGAAAACTGAGTTTGGTTTTGGAAATGTTCAGTCTGAGCAACAAGTGAGGTTGGATACACTGTAAGTTTTAAAGTCTGTAAAGGTCTGTAAAGGTCCAGGCTACAGATATAAATGTGGCACTAATCAGCAGATTATGATAGAATGATAGAAAATAACACAATGACACTGGATATTGTCACATGAGGCAAAAGCACAAATAAAGACAATTAATCTGAAAATTGAGCCCTGGCACATTCCAAATTCAGATGTATAAAAATAAGGAGAAATCATCAAAGAAAACTGAGGAGTAGCCAATAAAATAGATGGAGAACCAAGAAAGTGTTATTCTGAAAGCAGTAAAGAAAGTGTTTCAAAAAGAAACTTTAAGCTAAATGTTGCTAACGGGCTAAAAGAGATAAAGATGGAGAAGCAAACATTTGATTTGGCAATGTGGAGGCATCAGCAACTTTTAACAACAGCATTTTTGGTGTGGAAAGGGAGAGAGAAAAAATTATTAGAGTGGATTCAACATCAAATGGAAGGAGAGCAATGAAAACAATGAGTAATCAACTTTTAAGGAGCTTTACCGTAAAGGAATACTTTAACTTAGATTGAGGGTGGCACACATTAAAAGATTTTTATTTTTTTAACCTGAAAATACTATGGTACACTTATAGTCTGATCACAATTACACAACGGAGAGGGAAAATAATGCAAGCTAAAGAAAGGACAATTTTAAGAATGATGTCCTTGAATGACAATATACTTCAGTACACAAGCAGAAGATGGTCTTAGACTGTAGCACTGACAGTTCATTGACTGTCACAGAAAAGAAGGCAATGTGTAGAAAGAGATATGTGGGGCTGTGGACATGGCAGGGAAGGGCTCTGTACTTTCAGTAATTCATTTGCTCAATGAAGTAGGAAACAGGAGGAAAGGAAGTGTCTGAGGTTTGAGGAGGCAGGAAAAGGCTTAAAATAATCATTCATGGTTATATTTAGGTTGGTGTGAATATAATTGCAGTTTTTATCATTACTTTTAATGGTTTTAATTACTTTTAAAACCACAGTTACGTTGGCACCAACCTAATAGGAAATGCAGAGATTGGTGGACAGCAAATAGGGTGCACTTGCAGTTTGTGGTCATACGTTTAGGGTAAGAGCAGACAGTATAATAGTGTGTTTTTCTCCAACTGCAATCAGCTGCATGAATGCAAGCATGAAACAAACAGAGAGTGGAATTTAACCAGGAGTAACATTTTTCTGGAAGTGTATACAGAGGGGCAAGGGAGTTTAGTGAGTATGCAGTGAGAGATATAATAATGGATTGTGGCGTTTAAGCTTGTTGGGGAAACATGAGCACATGGGAGGAGCAGAGAGGAATGAGAGAGGCAGCATGAAGGTACAATGAATTGGAGGTCCCAGTAGGGGAGAAAAACTACTGGAGCTGAGGTGCTAAAAGGACTAGGCTGGAAAATAGGAGGCAGTGATTGAAAAGTTGATCCCTTGAAATTCAGATTTGACCCAACATATCTACTTCTGGACATTTGTCCTAAGAAAAAGGACAAATTTTGGGAAAGCTGTTTCCTAGTGTTTATAATAGCCCTGAATGATCTACAGCCATACCACTCTCAAAACACCTGATCATGTCTGCTGTGGTTCTATGGGATAGAATGCTATTTTTCCCAAATACTTTATACTTTCCTACTACCTTGCATATTCTGACACTGTTTCTTTTTCCTTAACTATCATTTTCCTTATTGCTACGTAATAAAATCCTTCAAGATACCAAGTAAATGCCACTTTTCCTACAAGTTGTTTCTCATTTCTCTATGCACTTGCAGAGCACCACCCAGGATTTTTATCTCATTCTACATTGTGCTTTCAGATGTCTGATAGTAGTAACATTAAGATTCTTTGCTTAAGAGTTGGCATATGTTCAGCCCGTTAAACTCTATGCACTTATGACTTTTATCATTATTACCATGACCTGATGCTCCACTGCTTGATTATTGCTTTTAGAGACTAGTCTGATCATTTTCTATCATCTTGCTTTGCCCTGCCATATCAATACAGTTGCCCCATGACCCGGTACCTTTAGATGTGTGCTGAAATTTTTGGCCAATGGGATAATTTTCAGTCTTGACTAAAAAACCTCAGGCTTATTTTCATCTGCCTGTTTCATAGATTGGACTACACTATAATTATTTATACCAATATCTAATTATTTACGTGATTAGATATTGTGTCAAAGTCTAACTCTCATACTAGCTTTTAAGTGCTCGACCTCTTAAGGTTTACAACTATTTATCTTTCTATCCATCTAAAAAAGCAAGCATCAAGCTCTAAACATAGTAGAAGCTCAGTGTATTTTAATTTGAATAGGTGAGTTTGCAAATGAGTGAACTGATGGATGATAAATGGATAAAGATCTGTTTATACTTTTGACTCTCAAATCTAAACCTCACATACATTTTTTTTTTTTGAGACAGTCTTGCTATGTTGCCCAGGCTAGAGTACAGTAGCACAGTTTCAGCTCACTGCACCCTCTGCCTCCTGGGTTCAAGCAATTTTCCTGCCTCAGCCTCCTGAGTAGCTGGGACTACAGGCGGGTGCCACCGCACCCAGCTAATTTTTGTATTTTTAGTAGAGACAGGGTTTCACCATATTGGCCAGGATGGTTTCAATCTCCTGACCTCATGATCCACCCGCCTTGGCATCCCAAAGTGCTGGGATTATAGGCATGAGCCACCACGCCCGGCCTAAAATTGTTGATAACAGCAAGATTCTATCAAACTTCCAGAAATTCTGAGCTTAACTCTGACCTACTGATGAAAATGATTTAGGGTTATAGAATCATCCCATAAATTATCACTTTTGCCTGTATGATCTCAAAACAACTCTGGATGAAGAATAAAATATTCACCTTGTGAATCAGTTTCACTTAGAGAAGAATCAACTTTTCAGTCATGAGTCTTTGTGAACCACAAACTTTTGTTTATTGTTATATTTTAAAACAAGGCTAACCAAATTTTTTCATCAGTGAAACATGTTTTTGTAAAATCTGACTCTCAGAGAGATTCTGTGACAAGAGATATCCACATACCAAAAAGTCATTAGCACTGCCTTTGCTATCCACATACTTAAATGTGTGGGGAATTACACAATTTCCAGGCTTAGAATCACTGTCAGTGTCATGCCCACATGTACAATTATGGTGGCAACAAAAGGGCAGGGGACCAGCAGGCTTTTCAACCACATTCTTTTATGGCATAAAATATCCACTCTGTGCTTACATCATCCTAGTCATTACAACAGCCACAAGAGCCCCAAACAACAAAACACTACCAGAAAATTACAAAACAAAAACTTTAACAGTTAGTCAAACATGTCTTGCTATACCTATTTTTTAAATCCATCCTTAACTGACACAAACTTTTAATTGGCAAGGAGATTTTTTTGGACTAACTTTTTTTTTTTTGGAGATACAGGGTCTTACTATATTGATTAGGCTGGTCTTGAACTCCTGGCCTCAAGTGATCCTCTTGCCTCAACCTCCCAGAGTGCTGGGATTACATGTGTGAACCACCAAGCCCAGACATGGACTATATTTTGCAATGCATTCTTTACTACTATTTGAAGAAATTCCAGTTGATGGCATGTGAGCAGTTATATAATCAGAGAATGATAATGTTCCTTAATTTGGTGGCTTTGTTAAATCCTTCAGAAATGTACACCCAAAACAACCAATCGAGGTGGGATTTAAAGGAGAATTCACAATCATAACTGAGTCTTCAACTGAGTCATGTATTATCATTTGATGAAGGTCGAATGGTCTTTACTGGGATGACTCTTGAACAAAGGTAACCTTTTAGCATCTACATATCAAAAAGCCTTAGAACTATCAATTATGTTCACTGATCTAAATGTGTAGTGAGCTTACAAGATCATTTGAATTCTATTAAAAAAAAAAAGAAACAGACTATAGACTATACAGAAATATTTACACTTTTGTTACTTAATATAATTGTTACTTAATATAATATACTATTGTCCCTTCACACTCTCTGGATTTCTTTGTTTCCACCACTGGATGAAATCCACCTCCCACAGACATTCTGATTCCTTTTAGTCACAAGATGGTTCTCATCTCAGAAGTCAAAATGCCCAACATCAAACGTAATAGTCAGAATTCCATATTATTTTCAAAGCAAAGCATTTGAAAAGCCTTAACTTCCCTCCCAAGCCCAGGCCTCTTTCGGTTGGAATTCCTTTCCTCTCCAACTTTTTAAATTACTAGACTCCAAGAGAAAGGAATTAGGGGAAATGGCACAGTTTTATATAGCTGATGTAATTGGTTTCTTGTGTTGGTTTCTTTTAGATTCTGACTTTGTCTCTGGTGAGATTCCCTTTTCCCAAAAGAATTTTTGAATTTTTTTTGACTCTTCCCTCTGTGTTCTCCTCACTGAAGTTTCTAAAGCACATAATGCTGTCCTCTACCTGACCACTAAGGACTCCCTTTGTCATCCCTAGCTTCAGTGGTCCACTCTGTTGGGGCTGCTCAGCACTTCCAGGCAGTCATCTTAGGCAGGATCTCTTGAATTGATCCAGGTTGACTTCTTTCTAAGGGTCAACTTGGCCTGCAGAAGAGCACATGCCCTGACATTGTAGCTTCTTTCTTCTTGCTGACAAAGGCAGCTCCGGTCACAGTCTCTTGCCTTTAGACTTTTCCTTGGGGTGGTAAGGCTATCTGCACTCTGACAGAACTCACTTCAAAGACATCCTGAAATCCTCCCTTTCAGTATCTCATTCGATACAGACCAGAGAAGGCCTGTCTCTAATGTCAGAGAACCCATTTTGCACTCACTTAGCTTTCCTGTATGGGTGGTCCAGCATATAGAATCTGGCTTTGGTTGGCACCTTTTGAAATTTTCTTGGACTTCAGTGCCTCAGCCACAGCTAAAATGGAACCAATCACATTTTAACATGCTGTTAACACATGGGTTTTATTTGGTCTTCAGAGTGTTGACCCAATCAATGATTTTTAAAGCTGTGATTTGTTTGTGAACATTTTTAAATCGATGGATTATACATTTTTAAAATATGGACTTTTAACTTTTCTTTAAATGAGAAAGTAAAGGCCTTATATAAAGGCCTCTTAGCCTCCTGCCCCAAGAGACAACAGGTAGTCTCTGAGCTGCTACAGTATGTACTCATCCCACCTCCTTCAAGTATGGCCCCTGATAGAATTTAAGTTTGAGACACCTGTCCTATCCCTCTCTCCATCCAAATCCTACCTTTCATTAAGAGTCATCTCAAATCTCCTCAGGAGACAGCCTGATATAAAAGAAGGAGCAAAAATATTTAAATCCTACTCTACAGTCCAATGTCAGTATAAGTTTTTGAAGTTATCTAATCTGGAGTGTCAATGCACTGCTCTTCAGAACGGCAAAGGCAATATTACTTTACCAAAAAAAAAAAAAAAAGACAGAAAGAAACAGACTATAGACTATACAGAAATATTTACACTTTTGTTACTTAATATAATTGATCATACTTTCCCCACCCAGTGCTCACCCCCCTGACTAACTACTTTTATAGTTGTTAGTGGGATAACAACTATAAAGTTGCTGACATACAACAGATATAAGTCCTCTCAACAATAAAGAAAAATACATATCTTCCAAATTTTATAATGCAACCCAATTAATAGGAATTTGTTTTATCTACCCAATTAGAGGAAAAGCTGTCTTTTATTTTTGTGTCTCTTAAGTAGCCTAGTTTAATATTAAACATGTAATATAGGTCCACACACTCACTGCAGAGATATTGCTTAAGAGATAATATTAAACTAGGCTACAAAATATTGCCCAGCATTTAAATACTACCAAAGACTTGCTAGGAAAAAAAAAAAATCTTAAAAGGAAAACATGTTGATGTTAATCACATTGTTATTGCATTTTAGATAATCATTCCATTCGGACATCAAACTGTAATGTGATTAGTTTATCTTTTCTATTATTGTTTTCTTAATGAAAGGAAGCAGTAGAAAGAAAAATACTGAAAGTGACAAAAACTGGGATCTGGTTATAGCTCTCTCACAAACAAACTGTTATTATGGTAGATAATTTAGATTGACTTATTCTGTTTGGAGAGATTTGAAAGTTAAAATCTATATTCCTAGGCCACTTTAGCTAGGTTTCTAACATGAATTAGGTACTGCCAATTGAAAGGGGCCTCAAAGCATTTGGAAGGCAAAGTGAGGAAGAGCCATCTTTCTGCTGCTATTTTGGCCGACAAACAGGTCATGAGACAGTAGTATTGGCTGGATTTTACCTTTACATGTCCAGTCACTGGCTCCATAGGTATCTAGAGGCAGCGGGTTGATAGCAGCAGTAATGGCATCCCAGAGGCAATAGCTTCCTGACTGAATCACAGCTAAGCTGATGAGCTTTTAACTTGGTAATCCAGTAGTTACCCTGACTTCCAGCTCCTACAGGTGTTCCTATGATTTTGCAAGCATCTAATTCCTGTATTGAATTCTTTTCTATTTCAAATAACATTGGGTTTTCTTTCCTGCATGGAACCCTATATAATACAATTACTTTAAGGTCACTTCTTTTGGTTTCCTTATATAATAAATGGAGTTAGTATATGGTCTTACCTTACAGGGTTTTTCAGACAATTAAAGTGGAAAATTTTTTTAATTAATTTTAAATTACTGAAAAACTTTAATGCATCTCTTTTAACCATAGCTAATTGAACACATGCATTTATCATTGTTCTCTCCTAAAACTCCACTAAAAAGATAGTAAAAACAAAAAATATTATAAATTCCTCAAACGGACAATATGAATAAGAAAGAAGTAACAAAATCCAAGAGAATCAATTTAGTTTTGGAAGTCTGGAAACTAGATGGAGGGGCAGAAACCTTAGTAAAGGATAACAGAAGAAACAAGCATTTCACCGTAAAGATCCTAGAAAAGGTGTAAGGATCTAAGGTACCATGTACTGTAGCAGTCAGGGAAGCAGAGTGGTGCTGAAAGTAGGGTTTTGGTTGAAAGTCTATGTAAAGGCAAGGTAGGTCCTTAATTTCCTCCTCAGCACCTGGTAACTACTGTTCCCATGTCGCTTTGGGAAATGGGGTGCTTGTTTTCTTGTGAAATTAAACCACAGAGGTGAGAGAGGTTAAGCTTCTATTCTTAATAAGTAAAAACTACATAATAAATGTTATGGCCTCAACTTCTTTCCTCATTCAGTTCTAGAATGGACACAAAAAGGTTTAAACACGCTAGACAGGATATGAGATTATTCTCCCATGTAGAAAATACATAACTCCAAAGAAAGACCTGTGGACACAGGTACTGGCATTTGGTAACCACACAATTAAAAGACTGAGCACCCACCATGCTGTTATGAAGCCCACTGTCCATTTATACTGAGCGTCAATGAGCTCTGCATTGTCTCTCTTTGCATTGTGAGCAGGCAGCCAAGAATCACCAGACCTCTGAGGAAGCCTTTAACCTCAAAGATACACTGAAGTGAACATACAAAAGTGGCAACTCCAGAGAAATAATCTATTCATAAAGAAGAAGAAGAATTGTTAATCAACTAAATCAATTTCAGAGCTATAGCAATTATTATATACATAGCAAGAGATGAATGCTACAAATAAGAATCAAAATAAGAAAGTGATCAGTTCTCAGAAAAGTATTACAAAGGCTGAGATATAGATGTTTAAGTTTTAAATTTTTTTAAAGGCAAAAATTGGCAAAAGGAGAAAAAATATAAGAAATTTCTAGGCTTAATCCAGGATAGGCAAACTAAAAATCCCAGAAAAAGAAATTAAGAAAAAGAAGAAAAAAAATTACCAAATTAAAAAAAGATGAAATGTTCCCCATACTAAAAGGTATGTATTTTCATACTGAAAGGAAACATCTATTTCCCAGTATAAAAATTATCCCACTTAAAGTGTTTTTTAGTTTTTGGTGTTTGTTTTTATAATTTTGGTGTTTGTTCATAATCACCTGACCTCAGGTGATTATTATGAAATTTCAGAATAGCAGAAATAAGAAAAATTCCTGGCTTATGAAGGTTGGGAAGAGCATCACACAAAAAGAAGACTGAAAAGCATCAGGCTCCTTGACAGCAATACCAAGAGTTAAAAGGCAATGAATTGATATCAGCAAAATTCTGACAGAAAATGTCTTTTACTTATTTTTGAGTCAATTAACCTATATCAAAATAAAATAAATATATCTTCACATGTTACTTCACTTTCACACATGTATTTCTCAAATGTCCTATCTCAGGGACTACTGGAGAAGCTCATCCCCTAAATAGGGTAAACAAGAAAGGATGGGATCCAGAAAACAACAGATCCAATTCACAAGGAAGTTCAAGGGATTTCCCAGAATGAAAGCAAAAGGCAGTCCCAGAAGATGACTGTGTCCAAGCTTTAGAGAGTCCCAGTTGGAGCTGGGGGACAAAAGTTGAAAAACAATGCCAATTAAAAACAATAACAACAAAATGTCTCTAAGGAAAAGAATGGAACAGAAGAAGCACATGATGATAATACATTGAAGGGTTTTGCAGTTAAACCTGGAAAGAATTAGTGATAAATTTGCAGTAGTCAAGGCCAACAAACTAACAATTAAAATGAGATATTTATTAGTTCTAGGAAAAACAAGGAGTTATACTCTACAGGAAACATATTCATATTTTACTGCTTGGCTCAACTGTGAAGCCAATTCAGTTATAAGATTATAAACATCAAGTACTGATTCACTGAAGCAGTCATAGAACTACACTGAGAGGAGGGTCAGTCAGGAGTGGGTAGCAGGAGCTTGGTCTAAAAATGCTCAGTTTTCATCCATGTTATATAAAATCAGTAAAGAATGCTTAAACTAGATAAATCAAAAAACAACTGCATCAAATTATTATTTAAAAATAAAGAAAGGAAGAAGAAAGGATCTCCAGGAGCTGAGAAGAAAGTTTAATCTACCAACCAAAAAATGCACAGTATTACTGATATGAACATCTCACTAAGGGTCCAAGAATTGTAAGAATTACTATGGGATAAGCAGCCTGACACTAAATGTCAAATAAGAGCCACCCTCCAATGCCGAATAAGAAATTCAACTAAAACTTCAAAAGATTTTTTTAATATTGATATAACTCACATATAATTATCCCCAAGTTAGTTTATTGCATAAAAATAGAAGATTCCATTTCCAAAAAAGCAAAAAGTACATGTAAAATCTATCCAGTGATTTCTACATGGCAGTCTTACAACTATTTAACACTGTGACCCACCAAATTCTATATATAATGACACTAATTGTGATAAAAATAAAATCAAAATAAACAATGATTTTCACTTCTCCTCAATCTGATCAACACTATATTGTAGTTAGTAAATAGCAGTTGCATTTACACCAATGTATATAATTTAGTATCATTATTTTGTATGTGTGTGTGTATGTGTGTAACTATTTTGTCATAAAATTTCAACCAAAACAAACTTCAGTCTTGATAACAAAATCATCAGAAAAGGGGACAATTAATTGCTTGCTGAGCATGTGCAAATTTACAAAACAATTTGGCTTTTCAGAGGAAATTTGAAGGCCTGAATTATTTAAGTCAACTAAAACTACTATCACTGTAAATAGAAGCACAACAACCCTTATACAGTGACACAATTGTCACATTCTTGTGGTTAATAACATATCTCACTGCAGTTCTTCAATGCATGCTTGGCCTGTTGCTACTGATCCGTATTTTAAATTTGCCATCCACCACCATCAATACCATAAACAGTTAAGCTCAGTCACTAAAGCAAGGTGAAGGAAAAACCCTTATGTGTTTTGATGACACTGTTCAACTGTAACTTTTATTGTTGTATAGGCAATATCTTAAAAGCTGTGGTCAAGGAAAAGCATCCTAAAATTGGATCTGCCTGCTTTGTTTTTCTTTCAGGAATAGCCATGCTTTCAAACAGCCTCCTCTGTTTTAAAGAGAAAGCCTCCTAATGAAATGTAAAGGTGCTCACAGAGCTCTTCTACAGAGAAAAATACAATCTCCTACCATACATTCATTTCGCAAAGTATATTTCTTGTGTAAGTTTGTCAAATCTGTGTTTATTATATCATTTTGTGCCTTGAAGAAGAAGAAAAGGTCATTGATTTAAGTGCCCTATTCCAGCAATTCATTACCCTCTTCTCTACCACCAATTCATTGACCTCACCCACTTTCTCCCTGTCCATCCTTCCTCCCATGTCCTCATTTCTCTCCCTACCCAACGTAGATCTCATGGTCAATCAAGGTTTAACACCCTGTCCTTTAAAGAGGCCCTCAAGCCCCAGTTTTGCCTCTCTTCATCCATCAAACTTACGTTTTCTGGCAAAATATGAACTTTGTAAACCCAGTTCTGAATCTGCCCTGAGCCTCTGAGCCTGCATGGAAATAGCTGAACTGAATGTAACATGGAAAAAGGTGCACAGGGAGACAGATCTCACTTTAAATACAGGATAGCTGGTGGGCGCTCAGGCTGCCTGCCCTGTCCTCCTGTCTTCAAGCACACTCCTTTCAGGTGACTCCACCTTCTTCTCCCTCCTCAAGTGCCACCCCACACCCCTCCTCATTCTCAGCAAATAGCCTCTTCTTTCATTTTGCGGAGTAAATGAAAGTAACCAGGGTTTTCACCTACCTACTTGCAAATGTTCCCAAACATTCCGCTTCCCTCTTGCTATCATAGATAAGCCGCCCTGCTCCTAGACTTAAGTGACTGCTTAAAGAGGTAAAGACATAAGTCCCTTTACCTCTTACCTACTCTCTCTCTCTCTCTCTCTCATGTGTGTTTGTGTGTGTGTGTGTGTGTGTGTGTGTGTGTGTGTGTGTGTGTGTGTCTGGGTGTCTGCATCTGTGTCTCCATTGTTTTTTTCACTCCCTACAGACCTTTACATGTTGGAGTGCCTGAAGACCCTCAATCCTCTTCTCACTTATACCAACTTTCACTTCCTGAATGTTCTCATTGAGTCCTATGATTTTAAATACATCTATATAGCGACAACTCCAAAGTGTATGTGTCCAGCCCTGACCCTTTATCTGTCCAGGTATGTATTTATTTGTTAAGGCCACTTGTGCATGTAGTGGGCATCCTAAGGGCATAGGTTTAAAAGAGGTTTTTATTTCCACTGCCGTCTTCCCCATTTCAGGAAATAGTACAGGTTAACAATTCCTTATCCACAACTGAAAATTCAAAAACCCTAAAAATCAGACTTTTTTCATTTGGCAGCAAAACTTGGCTGGACCTGAGATCATTTTGACAGCAAAACTGGACATGAACTGACAGGAGAGAATGTATTGTCTTTAAGTGAATACTTTTATGTTTTGTTGCAGATATGTGCTTATGGAGCTACCCTAGACCACATTGGGAATGTTTGGTAATTTTTGGAATAGTCACATGATTACCTTTCTAAAATTTGGGAAGCTGTTAATTTAGTTCAGATCTGGGCCCAAAGGTTTCAGGGTTTCAGATAAGGAACTGTAGACCCAGTTGTTCATGTTCTCTCTCTCTCTCTTTCTCTCTCTCTCTCTTTCTCTCTCTCTCTCTCATTCTCTCTCTCTCTCTCATTCTCTTTTATATATACACACACACACACACACACACACACACACATACACACACACACCACGGCATTGTGCCTCATTCTTTTCCATCCTTTAACCCCATGTTCATTTCATCAGTGCATTCTGTCAGCTCTAATCTCAAATATGTTCCAAATCTTTATACCTCTTACCACCTCCAAGGCACCAATGTCACCAAAGCTACAGAACGTTCACCCAAGCCTCCCGACACATCCTCCTAATTTCAATTTTGTCCTTCCTTGCCTCACCATTTCTTAGCTTTATTTTTCGCAAAATGGTCAGAGAAGTCTTCTTAAAACAGCAGTCAGATCTGCCACCCATCCTGCTGCTCCTAAGCTCCAAGGGCTTCCCACCATGCAGGAAATAAAATCTTAACTTCTTATCAAGGCTTGCTGCGTCTTGGGTCATCTGACTTCTGCCCATCTCTCCACATTCAATTCTCCCATTCTCCTCCAGCCCTTCTGCTCTAACTAATTTTCTTCAAACAGGTCAAACGCACCCTGCTCAGGGTGTGTGCCCTTGCTTCCCTCTGCACACCA
Organism: Sapajus apella; assembly: GCF_009761245.1. Taxonomy (NCBI): domain Eukaryota; kingdom Metazoa; phylum Chordata; class Mammalia; order Primates; family Cebidae; genus Sapajus; species Sapajus apella. Next base: position 12,544,406 of record NW_022436968.1, on the reverse strand, counting down.
AGGGCAATGCTTCAGGCTTTGGCATCACTCACTACTCACTTCATTAAGGTCTCTCTTCACAAATCACCATCACAAGAAGCTCTTTCCTGACCACTCTGGTCTAAAATAGACACTTTTGAAACTCCCAGGAACTTTGTTGCTGTATGTTGTTTTATTAAAATTAGATTATATTCTTTTGCCTATTTATTATACAACCCCACCATCAAAATATACACTTCTGGAAGGTAGGGATTGTATCTGGACTGTTTATTGTTATACCCCTGGTTCCTAGCATAATGCTGGAACTCTCCATGTGCCAGTGAATGAATATTTGTAGAATAAACAAATAATTAAGTTGTATTAGTAAGTCAACAGAGTTGAGTTAATAAAAGAATATTAGCTTTACTTTACAAAGTATTTCAATGTTTTTAAAAGTATCACTATAGTTTGGATGACTTTGGCTATAACTTTCTTTTTTTCTGAATGACTTTCATTCTTAAGACAGTTCTAATCAGTGGCTAAGATTACAATGGTGTGACTCACACTGTGTACATTAGTGTTTATTGCTATACCAACAAGACATATACTTAACAAAACAATCTGAATTCATCAAGGACAGCCTTTTCTTTTAATTCTCTACTTTTACTGTGAGCTTAGTTTCTCTAATGAATTTAAGATTACTTGGCTATATGTTTCTAATTCCAAGGTGCTCTAAACTGATTCCATGTGATTTCTCGTTCCCAGGCAATATTGGTAGATACAATCAACTTATCTAATTACAGAAAGTGTATATTATGCAAATTTAGCATAGAATTAGGAATTTTAAAAACATAAGAATGGAGATAAGCAAGAAATAATTTTAGTATTTTATCATTTTTTATTTAGTAAACATACAATTTACAGTAAGGAATTTTAAAAATTATTGCCTCATGTAAAATAATGGGAAAGTATATGTAATAAAGTCATTTGGGGACTAATGCTAGGACTATTTTAATCTCTTAAACTGGGTATTATTATTATTGTTGTGAATTTCATTTTGGAACATTCTCAGTCATTAAGCACATATGGTTAAGCATCTCCTTTTGGACAGATGAGTTAACTTTTAAAGAGAGACATCTTCTGATAAACATTTTACAAGTATTTATCCCTAACTGAAATTTCGTTTATATGACAGGATGAAGTCCAAGAACAAAAATTAAGTGACACCTTCAAAATGGTGACTATTGTCCAAGCTTCATCACACACCTTGAACTTGAATGTCTGGTAAAAACTGAAACTTGAGAAATGTTAAAATTCCTCAACTACATTGGAAAATTTCAAGATCACCTTGATATATAAGTTTCTTTTTAAGGACCCATGCAAAGAGAAGATTATTTAGTCTTCAACTTAGCAGTGAACAACACATTGTAGCCTGGAAGCTAATTCTGAAGTATTTGGCCTGATTGTTTCCAAGTTCAGTCAGCTTATCTCCCCCTGTCTGACTCACCACAATTGGGAAACTTCAGCAGGCAATTATCCCTCACAGGACACACAGTAGTCTCCACTAACCAAGAATTTTCCAGGCTGCAAGGCCACATGAGGCCAGAACATTCACTAATCACTGAAACATAATCTGTCAACATAATCCTAATTATTCAGCTACATCATGAAACAGAAACTTCAGTTTTCCTGGTATATGCGTGGTGGAGAACTTAGGAAATTTGAACCTTGGAGTATAAGAAATTCAATCAGTGTTTAAATCTCCGCTACCTCCTACCCACTATATAGTTATCTAGGGTCAACGTTTACCACAATCTTACATTTGGCAGAGGAATAGGCAAAAACAAACACATTGTTTTCCACATAGATATACCAGAAAAGTAATTTACAGTAACAGCTATCATTTGTAGAAGCTTATTCTGAGCCAGACAGAGGGCTTGGGCACTTTGATTGTATAACTTTATCCCTCACAACAGTCCTCTGAAGACTCTTAAGTTCCTTTATACAATGTTTGGTTTTCAGTTTTGTTGGGTTTTGTTTGTTTGTTTGTTCTTGTCTGTGATACAGTAACATCCCCAATAATGTCTACTGGTAAAGTTTTTCTGATCATTCTTTCTCTCTTCCTTTTTACAAAAGTGCTGAAACATCCTCCATAAAACCTTCATGACCTTCCAGCCTGAACTAACGCTGATGTTGAACAATTACAGCTTTCACTGGCTGTACTATTCAATTGTAATGTTGTGACACACTGCCTGATTATCGTTTTCTGTTGTATTAAACCATTTTTAAGCTCTTACTTTATTCCATGTGCTATGGTAGGCGCTGAGGATATATTAATGAGCAGAAGGATTCTACTTTTTCCCTCTTGCTACCTCAATGGTATGTTAAAGGGTTACCTAGAAGGCAGAAAAATTAAATAAACAATAACAGTGAAACATGAAGTGCAATTACAGTATTAGAAAGGTTGCCTAATATAGTCCCAGATAATCATGAATATTTCTCTGACACTAATAACTTTAATAATATTCGGGGTTCTTTTGTTATTGTTTTGTTGTTATTGCTGTTGTTTTGAGACAGGGTCTCACTCTGTCACCCAGGCTGGAGTGCAGTGTCTCTATCACAGTTCACTCAAGCCCTGACTTACCAGGTTCGAGCTATTCTCCCACCTCAGCCTCCTGAGTAGTTGGGACTAGAGGCTTCTGCCATCATGCCCAGCTAATATGTAACATTTTTTAGAGACAGGGTTCTGCCAAGTTGCCCAGGCTGGTCTCAAACTTCTCCACCCGCCTCAGCTTCCCAGAGTGCTGGGATTACATGTGTGAGGCACCACACCTGGCCTCCTAATGATATTTGGATTAGGCCTCAGCTTTTCCACCTGATCTTTCAGAAATTTAACTTTCATATGATTACATTCTCCCAAAGATACTTTCTCTACATTCATCTATACTTCTTTTATATCCAATTTAAATTTAAAACATTTTCTTCACAAATCCCTTTCCCTGCTTTTTAAGAGAAGATTTGGCCAACATTTCCATCTTCATCAAATAAGACTTCCAGTTTAGTGCAGAATTTACAGTTGTTATTCTGCCTTTTAAACCAGAGAAGTCAACTAATATCTTAATTTACAGACAAATTAGTGCCATTTAGTAGTAGAAGAATTAATGGTATTTGACAGTTTTGAACATACTAATATTTTATTTATTTAATTTTGAGTCAGGGTCTGGATCTGTCACCCAGGCTAGAGTGCAGTGGTGCAATCTCAGCTCACTGCAACCTCGACCTCCTGGGCTCAAGCCATCCTCCTACCTCAGCCTCCTGAGTAGCTGGGACTACAGGCCTGCACCACCATGCCAAGCTGATTTTTGTATTTTTTGTTGAAATGGGCTTTCGTCATGTTCCCCAGGATGGCCTCGAACTCCCGAGCTCAAACAATCTGCCCACCTCAGTCTCCCAATGTGCTAGGATTACCTGAGCCACTGTGCCCATCCCAGACAACTATTTTAAAATAAGCTATAAGTTATAAAGACAAATGATATTTCTTCCTTATAATCAAACCAATTGCACAGGGAACAAAGAAAGAGAAGAGGAAAAAAAGAATTTGATCAGATTGCTTTCTTACAAACTCTTTGTTGAAAGGAAAGATGAATGACGAAAGAAAAAGCTGAACAAGAATGAAAAAGGAAAAATTTTGTATAGAATTGGGGATTCATTTGATGAAAACTTGTATAGCATAACATCATTTTGTGATGTTAGTTATGCGCTGTCTGCTTGCAAAACATAGGCAACCAAATCAACAGCCATTTTATAGATGTGACTCCTTGTGATGACTCCCTAAAAATTTTAAAAGCTAACCAGTGTGGCTAAGTGATGCATACCCCAAATCAGCTTTTAGCTGCTAAACTGTTCTTATAATATTAATGTGTCTCTGCTTTCCACAATTTATTCTCATTACTACTTTGATTCTCTCTCGCTCATTTTTTCTTATCATTTACTCCTTTGAACTAATCAAAAATTAGCAAATGTTTCAGAGCTTATAAATGTAAAAATTGAAGTCGCTATTTCCTGCCTCCATCTTACATCTGGAAAGATAATCTTATCTTGGAATGGTTCAGATGATAGAAGAAATATGTAGGTGGGAAGGGAACAAGATGCAACACCACTTTCTTCTTTGTCTTTGTGGTTACAAAGAAGACTGGGAACTGGGCCTTCCCATGCCCTGTATGACCTGTTGTCAGGGCAACAGGATGTGTGGGGAGCCCTGGCCTTTCTAGTGCCTGTTGCCAGGGTAACAGGATATGAACCATCTTCTTTTATGCAACTATGCAGTTTCCCTACTTTACTCTGTGCTTCTCTCCTATTTGGTTGGAAATTACATTCATTCACAGAAATCAAAGAGCAATACGAGTTCGGTACACAGCCGCTTAAAAAGCATGTATTAGAAGAAATATTGTATGTGGACACATGTCATTGATGGTGTTGCTGCTGAAAATAATATGTAGATGAATTTTATTGGACTGTCTTTCTAAAAAGAAAGACCTCAATATTTACTTTTGTAAGCTCTAAAGTATTTACTAATTGGCGATTAGTTCAAAGAAATAAATGATAGGAGATGATAAGAAATAAGTAAGGAGAGTGATAGGTAGAGAAAAAAAAAAACTAGAAACCAGAGAAGAATTGTGTGAAAAATTCAGAGGCTAAGAGATGATTGTAGTACATATCAAATAGCTTTTATTGTGCAACAAACCACCCCACAACTTACTGGCCAATAGCAATAAATATTTATTGTTTTCTCACAGTTTTGAGAAAGTTGGGTAGTCCTCACTCACATGTCCAGTGGTTGACTGTTTGGTTTAGAGAGGCCTCAGCTGAGTGGTTTATATCTGCCCCACATGCCCATTCTCCAGTAGGCCTCACAAGGCTTCTTCACATGCTAGTTTGACGGTTTCGGAGGGCATAAGCTCCAGTGCATAAGCCCTTTCTAAGACTTTGATCATGTCACATTTGCTAAGGTAAGGTAAAAACAAGGTGTATGACCAAAAGTAAGTCTGAGAGAGAATATTCAAGAGAATGGATGCAGGAAGTCATGCATAAATTGGGCCATTACCACAAGAGTAAACGACAACATGGAAGAATTTCTGGAAGATAAATAATATCTTTGGAAAACTCAAGATATTGAAGAAGAGATTTGCAAGGAAATGAAGTATCAAATGGCCACACATAAAGATGCTTGTTCATACTGCAACCAGTGGGAAGTGCGGGAAATTTTTCAAGGTCTAAAAGTTATAAAGGAACTTCTTAATCCATATACTACCCATCTCTAAATGCAATCTAAGAAAGCTTGAGAGAAATACTGTATAGTTTAAGTTCTGTTTGGGAAGTAAAGAAGAATAAACTATATTAAGATTATTTTTCTAAAATAAACAGAAAAGAGAAAGACTACTCATTTTACTTCAGGGAAGAGCATTCTTATATGCTTAAATTTTGTTACAACAAGAAGAGAGTAATAGCTTAAGCAAAAATAAAATACCTAGTCTTAATGGTTAGAATTCTTGAATTTATTTTTATTGGTTAAAAAAAAAAATCTTCTGGACACCCAGACATCATTACTTTGCAGGGTTTTCTTTGTTGTTTGGAATACCAAAGGCCAAATAAGTTACAATGATTTTGCAAAGGTCCAAGCTCTAAGGTGGTAAAAGAGTTTAGAAAGTGTCGGCTGGGCGCGGTGGCTCACGCCTGTAATCCCAGCACTTTGGGAGGCCGAGGCAGGTGGATCACGAGGTCAAGAGATCGAGATCATCCCGGTCAACATGGTGAAACCCAGTCTCTACTAAAAATACAAAAAATTAGCTGGGCATGGTGCTGCGTGCCTGTAATCCCAGCTACTCAGGAGGCTGAGGCAGGAGAATTGCCTGAACCCAGGAGGCGGAGGTTGCGGTGAGCCGAGATCGCGCCATTGCACTCCAGCCTGGGCAACAAGAGCGAAACTCCGACTCAAAAAAAAAAAAGAAAAAAAGAAAAAAAGAAAATGTCAAATTCCCTTGTGGATATTAGCTAGGTTCATTGTTTAAATAGATTAATTTAAAAGGTAATGGTAGCACATGTCCTAGAGCAGAGAGACAAAATTGGGGAGTTTCTGACATCTAAACCATATGCCACATGATAACTCCCTTTGGTATTCAGCTTTGAGTATGCAAAACTAGGCAAACAGATGGCCGGACTGTGGAAAAATCAAAACAAGAGAACAGCTTTTAATTCCTGAAATGTTGGGTTTTATAGTGAGCCTTGAGTATTAAGTAGAATTACCTAAGTCAGTGTTCAATGGAGTAAGTATTGGCCTTGGAATCTGCCCCACCTCCCTTCCTAACTGTGAAATAGTGGCCAAGTGATTTAATATCTTGGAGGCTCAATTTCCTCATCAGAAAGCCTGGAAATAATTATGCTGAGCCATACAGATAAAAAGTAAAATCTTTCAGGAAGTATCAGGCAGAAAACAGTTATAAAGCATGATTACTACTATGATTCAATTTTGAAGAGATTTTTAAAACATTTAAGGTAGTCAGAAATGTGATTGATACCAAAGTTGTTCAGCTTTTTCTTATCTTGCTCCAAATACAGCTTATTTTGTACCAGCTCTTAGAAAGTTCACTTTTAAATGGACCAGAATCAGTACACTCTTGTTTTCCTAGTAAGTTCATTTTTATTTTCTTTTAAATTATCTAGGACTTATTTTACAAGAATCCCTTGAACATCCATACTTAGGCAGAGTTTAGTTAATGTTGACCTCAGGTTTCTTCTCCTGGAGACTCTGGTGCTTAGAGATTTTACTGTTTTTTTTTTTTTTTCATGACTCATTATAAACTTATTTGAATAACTATAAATATTAAAAATTTGCCTACCAAAAATTATCTGCATGACAAAGCTTTTTCTGGGCCTATTTAGTAAAAGTCCATGTTTTAAAATATTTTATAACATAAAATAAAATTTGATCTTTTTAAAAAGCTTCAAGAAAGTATAGCTGAAAGGAAAAACCAAAAGGGTCATAATGTTTTATATATATCCCTCTAATGAGCTCTTATTGTTACGACTTCCTTAACTATAGTCATTCATGCCTAAAGCTTGCTCAGACTGTATATGTGAATAATATGATTCTTATGGGGCTTTAACACTATCATCTATTTAATAATGGTAATTAAGAGTTTCTTTCATAGCTGAAAGGCCTATAGCACAGTCCTCTACCAGATGGACTATGCTATAGGCCTCCACCAGATGATGATCACATATGACATTTGACTAGCTAATTGAAATATGTTAAATGACAAAATCTGATAACATAATGGAAATACAGCATTTTCTAACATGAATCAGCAAAAGATGGATATGGAACATGAAGCAATTACCTAGAAGTCAAGTCTGTTGTGAACCAGACCCAGGCTGTAATAAGGAAAGGCCTAAAGAATGATTTTCAAGCCAGAGTGACTCAGGAAAATAAGTCTTGCCCTGAAATATACATGATTATTGAGACATAAAATCCACTAGATGGCTACCTCAAGATGTTGACTTAAGGATGCCATCAAGATAATTCCTCTATCAGTGAAACTCTCAAAGCCCACTTCTCCTCAGTTCTCTCTTTTTATATAACCCTAGCTCCTGCTGTAGGAAAACACAAATCCTCAAGTATAATGATTCTGGTGAACAGAAACTTGGGGACCCCCTTACAAGAATACTTTCAATGAGCTAAGAGAAAGTCTTCTTTCTGCATCTTGAAAACCCCACTCTATGCATTGATTCTACTAGGAAAAGTACATGAAAAATATATAGAATTATGTTTCTGTACTTAATATTAGCAATAATAATGATAAAAGCTAGGATTTCTTGAATTCTGGACACTCTTCTAAGTAATCTATGTGTTAATTTAATTAATTCTCTCAACACCTATGAGATAGGTAATGATATTATTTCCATTACAGGTAAGAAAATTGAGGAATTGAAAAATCAATCAAGGGGCAAGGAACCAAGACGGCCAACTAGATGTAGCCAGGAAAAGCTTCTCCCACCAAGAGACCAGACCATCAAGAAGTCCAGCACATTCCAAGCAGATCTTCAGAAGAAGGCATTGGCATTGAGACTGGACAGAGGAAACAGACCCCAAGCTGAAGGGAAAGGAGGCTGTGAACAGTGCATGGGATTGCCAAGCACCAGGGTTCATTTGTGGCCCAGAGCAGTTTCTGAGGACAGGGCGAGTAAAAGAGCTGTGGAGTGGCCCACTCTCACCACAGACCTCCAGAATCCTAGCTGCAGGACACCCAATGACACATACTGACTTTTGAGCTGGCAGGGAGAGCTGCTTGGAAAGTTGGTAGGATTGAGACTTAAGCCTGCACACAGCCCAGAGGGTTCAGTGTGGGAACAGCTATAGTGAAGCACAGCTAGGGATGCCCATCCCCCAAGGCCTGCCATGCTCCTATAGCAGGCTCTGGCTTGTGTTGACTGTCAGATCTAGACAGAACAGGGTTATTTTTCTCATGAGACAGAACCAATCAAATCTGAGAGTCCCCTTGTTTGCCAGCCTCTCCTCAGAGCCCCTGCCTGGCCACACCCACTTGCAGTGCAACCACAGATACTGAACTGGGGTGCTTCCCAGTGACCACCACCATAGCTCCTTCACCAGCAGATCTTGTCTGAGCATCAGAGAGCTTCTGAAGATGGGCTCCTACCAGTTCACACCCACCTGCAGCATCCCCTACCACCTTGCCATCTGATGTGCACAAATGTGTCCTGCAGCTGCCAAAACATACATGCATGAGCCACACTGCCCCACCACCACCAGTGCACAAGCAGATACCACCACTACTGCTGCCAGTGCTTGTGTGCAGACCTCCTCACACCACCATCCCATTGCCAATAGTGAATGTGCATACAGAGCCCACCACCTCACCACTACCCCAGCACCACCATTGCACATGTGCATGTACAAACTTTACTACTACAACTCCAATAAAGTACTTTTTCCAGCACCTTTCTCCCCATCAGAGTTTTGTTGCCAGTGAATTGGGAATACCTCAACCTCTCCAGTGCACCACGTGCTTAACCTCAAGGCGTCATAAAACAAAGTCATGGGCCAGGTCCCAGCCCCCAGTGGTACAGCACCCAGCCCAGGTGTGCTGAGCTGAGACTTGGGCCCCTGAGACAATCCAAAAACAAAGCCAGTCAACTCAGTGCACCTTATACCACAGTCAAATCCTCAAGTGCATAAAAGAATATAAAAGCAAAAAGCCCCATCCATAGGACAGCAACTTCAAAGATTAAAGGAACATCAGCCTACACAGATAAGAAAGAAAGAATGCAAAAATTCTGGCAACTCACAAATGTAGAATGTCTTTTACCTCCAAATGACCATAACAGCTATCCAGCAATGTTATTTTTTTGTTTGGTTTGGTTTTGGTTTTGGTTTTGGTTTTTTACCAGACTGAAATGGTTGAAATGATAGACACAGAGTTCAGAATCTGGATGGCATGGAAAATCATTGAGATTCAATAGAAACTTGAAACCCAATTCAAGGAATCTAAGAAATCTAGTAAAATGATTCAAGAGCTGAGAGACAAAATAGCCATTTTAAGAAAGAACCAAACTGTTCTGATAGTGTTGAAAAGCTCACTACAAGAATATCATAATACAAAAACAAGCATTAATAGCAGAATAGACCAAGCTGAGGAAAGAATCTCACAGCTCGAAGACTGATTTCTTGAATCAACTCAGTGAGACAAAAATAATGAAAAAAACATTTTTTTAAATGAACAAAATCTCTGAGAAATATGAGATTATTTAAAAACCATGCCCATAACTTAATGGCACCCCTGAAAGAGAGGGTGAGAGAGAAAGCCACTTGGAAAGCATATTTGAAAATATTGTTCATAAAAATTTTCCCAACATCACTAGAAAGATTGACATTCAAATTCAGGAAATCAGAAAAACTATATCACCCCTGTGAGATACAAGGTGACCATCCCTAAGACACACAGTCATCAGATTCTCAAAGGTCAATGTGAAAGAAAAAATATTAAAGGCAGCTAGAGAGAAAAGGCAGGCTGCCTACAAAGATAACTCCCTCAGGCTAACAGCAGACCTTTCAGCAAAAACCCTACAAGCCAGAAGAGATTGGGGAACTGTATTCAGTATCCTTATGGAAAAAATTCCAATAAGCTTCATATTCTCTAAGCAAATGCTAAGGGAATTTGTTACCACCACACCTGCCTTACAAGAGGTCCTTAGGGGAGTGCTAAACATAGAAACAAAGACTATTACCAGCCACCACAAAAATGCACTTAAGTACATAGACCATTGACACTATAAAGCCTGTACACAATCAAGTCTCTATAACAACCAGTTAACAATATGACCGGATCAAATTTGTGCATATCTATGTTAACCTTGAATGTAAACAGGCTAAACACCCCACTTATAAAGCACAAAGTGGCAAGCTGGGTAAAGAAGCAAGACCCAATTGTATGCTGTCTTCAAGAGACTCATCTCACGTGTGCTGACAATCATAGGCTCAAAGTAAAGAGATGGAGTAAGATCTATTAAGCAAACAAAAAACAAAAAAGAGCAGAGATTGCTATTCCTAATTCAGACAAGATAGAAATTAAGCTAACAATGATCAAAATGGACAAAGAAGGATATTACATAATGATAAATGTTTCAATTCAACAAGAAGACTTAACTTTTCTAAATATATATGCACCCAACACTGGAGCACTAGGATTCATAAAACAAGTGCTTAGAGACCTACAAAAAAACTTAGATAACAACAATAATAAGTATAAGACTGCAACACCCCACTGACAGCATTAGACAGATAATTGAGGCAGAAAACTAACAAAGATATTCAGTACCTAAACTCAACACTTAACCAAATGGACCTAACAGACATCTACAGAACTCTCCACTCCCCCAAAAAAGAGAATATACATTCTTCTTATCTGCACATGGCAACTATTATAAAATCAATCACATGTTCAGCCATAAAGCAATTCTCAATAAATTTTTAAAAGCTGAAATCATACCTACCACACTCTCATACTATAATGCAATTAAAATAAAAATCAATATCAAGAAAATCTCAAAACCACACAATTACATGAAAATTAAACAGTCTGTTGCTGAATGACTTTCAGGTGAACAATGAAATTAAGGCAGAAATCAAGAAATACTTTGAAACTAATGAAAAAAGAAGATAAAAAATGCCAGAATCTCTGTAACAAAGCTAAAGTAGTGTTAAGAGAAAACTTTATAGCACTAAACACCCCCATCAAAAAGTTAGAAAGATCTCAAATTAACAATCAATATCATACCTACAGTAACCACAAAAATATGAGCAAGCCAACCCCAAAGCTAGCAGGAAAAATAACCAAAATCAGAGCTGAAGGGAATGAAACTGAGATGTGAAGAAAAACTGTGCAAAAAATCAACAAAACCAAAAGTCGGTGTTTTGAAAGAATAAATAATGTTGATAGACTGATAACTAGTCTAATAAAGAAAAAAAAAGGAAAATCCAAATAAACACAATCAAAAATAACAAAGTTAATGTTACCACCAACCACATAGAAATACAAAAAACCCTCAGACTATTATGAACACCTCTCTGTACACAAACTACAAAGCCTAGAAGAAATGGATAAATTCCTGGGAACATACAACTTCCTGAGACTGAACCGAGACAAAATTTAAACCCTGAACAGATCAATAATGATCTCTAAAATTGAATCAGTAATAAAAAACCTACCAACCAGAAAAAGTCCTGGATCAGATAGATTCATAGCCAAATTCTACCAAAAGTACAAAGAAGGGCTAATGCCAATCCTACATCCTACTGAAAATATTTCAAAAAATTGAGGAGGAGGGATTCCTCCCTAAGTCATACAATGAGGCCTGCATCATTCGGATACCAAAACCTGGCAGAAACACACACACACAGAAGAAAACTTTAGAGCAAGATTCCTGATGAACATACATGCAAAAGTCCTTAACAAAATACTAACAAACCTAATCCAGCAGCACATCAAAAACCTAATCCATGATGATCAAGTAGGTTTTATTCCTGGATTGCAAAATTGATTCAATGTATGCAAATCAACGAATATGATTCATGACATAAACAGAACTAAAAACAAAAACCACATAATCAACTCAATAGATGCAGAAAAGGCTTTCAATAAAATTCAACATTTCTTCATGTTAGAAACCTTCAACAAACTAGGCATCTAAAGAAAATACCTCAAAATAATAAAAGACATCTATGAAAAACACAAGCAACAGCATACTAAATGGGCAAAAGCTGGAAGCATTCCCTTTGAGAAGTGGAACAAGACAAGGATGCTCAGTCTTACCACTCCTATTCAACATAGTGCTGGAAGACCTAGCCAGAGTGACCAGGCAAGAGAAAGAAATAAAAGACATCCAAATAAGAAGACAGAAAGTCCAACCATCTCTCTTCACAGATATATAATTCTATATCTAGAAAAAACCCATAATCTCTGCCCAAAGGGTCCTAGATCTGATAAACAACTTCAGCAAAATTTCAGGACAAAAAATCAATGTACAAAAATAAGTAACATTTTTTTTTTTAGATGAAGTCTCACTCTGTTGCCCAGAATGGAGTGCAGTGGTGCGATCTCAGCTCACTGCTATCTCCACCTCCCAGGTTCAAGTGATTCTCCTGCCTCAGCCTCCCGAGTAACTGGGACTACAGTCACATACCACCACGCCCAGCTAATTTTTTGTGTTTTTAGTAGAGACAAAGTTTCACCATGTTGGCCAGAATGGTCTCAATCTCCTGACCTCATGATTCACCAACCTCAGCCTCCCAAAGTGCTGGGATTACAGGCGTGAGCCACTGTGTCCAGCCAATAAGTAGCATTTCTATATACCAGTAACATCCAAGCTGACAGCCAAATCGGGAATGCAATCCCATTCACAATAGCCACAAAAAGAATAAAATACCTAGAATACAGCTAGCCAGTGAAGTAAAGCATCTCTACAACAAGAATTAGAAAACAATGTTTAAAGAAATCAGAGAAGACACAAGTAAATGGAAAAACATTCTATGCTTATAGGTAGAAAGAATCAACATTGTTCAAATGTCCATACTGCCCAAAGCAATTTACAGATTCAATGTTATCCCTATCAAACTATCAATGAAATTTTTCATAGAATTAGAAAACACTATTTTAAAATTCATACAGAATCAAAAAAGAGTGTGAATAGTCAAAGCAATCCTAAGCAGAAAGAACAAAGCCAGAGGCAGCACACTACCCAGCTTCAAACTATACTACAAAGCTACAACGAAAACAGCATGGTACTGGTACAAAAATGGACACATAGACCCATGGAACAGCATAGAGAACCCAAAAATAAAGTTATAACTATCTGATCTCTAACAAAGTTATAACCATCTGATCTCTAACAACAATAACAATGAAGAAAGGACTCCCTATTCAATAAATGATGCTGAGATAACTGGCTAGTCATATGCACAATATTGAAACTGGACCCCTTCTTTTCACCATATACAAAAATCAACTTGAGATGGAGTAACGACTTAAATGTAAAATCTAAACTATAAAATCCCTAGAAGAAAACCTAGGAAATACCACTCTGGGCATAGACCCGGGCAAAGATTTCATGAGGAAGACTTCAAAACCAATTGCAACAAAAACACAAATTGACAAGTGGAACCTAATTAAATTAAAGAGCTTCTGCACAGCAAAAGAAACTCAACAGAGTAAACAGAAAGTTTATTTTGTTCTATAGGTGTGCAGTTCTGAGTGTTAAGTTGAATTCAAAGGAATTCTGGTTTCTTTAGCTGCACACCCAAACCATGTTCTTCCATGCAAGTTTAATCTGCAATAAAGCTGATATTTTGATTTTCATCTATGGAACTCCTAAACCTATCTCTCACTTAATTCTGAACTTGGGCAGGAATCAGGGGTATCATTCATTAGTACTTCCTCTCACCCTAGCATCTTATGTGGTAGGTATCAATTTTGTTCATGTCTCAGCTGAAAAATAACCTAAAAGAAGTCATTCTTGAATATCCAAAATACCTTCCCCAAATAACTTGATCACATCACCTGGTACATTTTCTTCTGTTCACTTCTTACTCCATATTAACTTGCTTTTTATAATTCACTATTTTGTTGTCTCCTCTACTGGAACATAAGCTTCTGTGACTAACATTATACGTACCTGACATAGTATACAATCATAGTATATTTATTGAATTAGTGAATGAGTGATCAATTCAATTAATGGATTTTACAAATAAGTTTAGAGAAGTTTAGAGAAACTAATAACTTTTCCATGGACACTCAGCTAAAAAGCAGGTAGTATTGTAGTATTAGAAAATAATCTGATTAACTCTAAGTTCAATTTCTAAGCTACCTAATCTGTAAGGTATTCCACCTTAACAATGCTAATTCTATAAACTATAACATAATGTTATGTAGGACTGAATATTAAGACTATGTCTACACATCAAAATGGATTTTCATGAAGTGGTTTTCTTTGTTATGATTATATTTAAAATAAGTATCTTAAGTTAGTAATGCACCTAGTATCTGGTAGAACATGGGTTTAAACATGGATCTGCCTGGCTCTAATGCTCTTATTTATTTGCTTCCAAAATGAAAAAGATGACATTCTCAAAATGCTTACTCAAAAGACAGCAGAAAAGGATTTACAGTGGTGCTCCTTAAAATTGAATTCCCAGACTTGGGGTAAGCAGACTCATCATCCTTAAATCATTATGTTAAGTTATAATTATGATTAAAAGACAGATTTTTAAAAACTGATTTGCCTGATTAATCCATCAAAACAGTCACATATTCAACAATGTACAGACTTATCAACAATTTCCACAAAAAATCACATTCTCTTTTGACATTTGAAACGAATCCAGTGAATACCCTCAATCCCAGAGCTTGGTGAGGAAACTGGTGGTTTGGGCATGCAAGTCAGGGTTAGACGGAGGTACAGTGAGTTGTTTAATGGCTAAGGGTAAAGAGTAATTGAGTCCAATGTGTCATAGAGTGAGGCAGGGTTTCACCACTAGGGATCGTGTGTGTGTGTGTGTGTATCTGTGTGTGTGCATGCGTGTGTTGGGAGGGGATAGCAATGGTCATGTTGATGTGTTCTTCTGGTATATGAGGCATGTATTAGTTTTTTATTACTACTGTAACAAATTTACCACAAACTCAGTGGCTTGAAATAAATGAATTATCTTTTTAGTTCTGTAGCTCAGAAATCTGGTGCAAATTTCACTGAGCCCTAGTGGCAGCATGACTGCATACCTTCTGGAAGCTCTAGGCAGAATCTGTTTTATCACCTTTTCAAGTTTGTAGAGGTTGCCCTTGGCTCATGGCCCACTTCCACCATCTTCAATAGCAGCACAGATGAGTTAGCCTTTGTCACTCCATCTGACTTTCTATTCTGCCTCTCTCTTCCACTTTTTGAGCCTTTGTGATTGGCCAGGCATGGTGGCTCATGCCTGCAATCCTAGAAATTTGGGAGGCTGAGACCAGTGGATCACTTGAGCCCAGGCATTCAAGCCCAGCCTGGACAACTTGGCAAAAGCCCATCTCTACTAGAAGTATAAACAATTAGCCAGGTTTGGTGGCACACACCTGTAGTCCTAGCTACCTGGGAGGTTGAGATGGGAGGATCATCTGAGCCCAGGAAGCCAAGGCTGCAGCGACCAGAGATCGCACCACTGCACCAGAGTGAGATCCTGTCTATAAAGAAAGAAAAAGAAATGAAAAGAAAAGAAAGAAGAAGAGAGGAAGGGAGGGGGGAGGAGGAAGGAAGTGAGGGAGGGAGGGAGGGAAAAGAAAGAAAGAAAGAGAGAGAGAGAGAGAGAGAGAGAAATAAAGAAAGAAAGAAAGAAAGAAAGAAAGAAAGAAAGAAAGAAAGAAAAAAGAAAAGAAAAGAAAAGAAAAGAAAAGAAAAGAAAAGAAAAGAAAAGAAAGAAAGAAAGAAAAAGAAAGAAAGGGAGAGAGAGAGAAAGAAAGAGAGAAAGAAAGGAAAAGAAGGAAGGAAGGAAGGAAGAAAGAAAGAGAGAGA
>NW_022436968.1:12512619-12527932 GCF_009761245.1 Sapajus apella | reverse complement strand
GGGAGGGAGGGAGGGAGGGAGGAAGGAAGGGAGGAGAAAAAATGAACCCTTGTGATTACACTGGACTCACCTGAATAATCCAGGATAATTAATCTCCCTATTTTAAAGTCAGCTGATTAGCAACTTTAACTCCATCAACTCCTTTAATTCTCCTTTCAATTAAAGTAACATATCCTTAGGTCCAGGGGATTAAGACATAGACAGTTCTGGAGGGTGATAAGTCTGCTTACCCCAAGCCTGGAAATTCAATTTTAAGGAGCACCACTGTAGATCCTTTTCTGGTGTCATTTGAGTAAGCATATTGAGAATGTCATCCTTTTTGTTTTGGAAACAAGATAAATAAAAGCATTAGAGCTAGGCAGATCTGTTTAAACCCATGTTCTACCAGATGCTAGCTGAATAACTAACTTAGGATGCTTATCTTTTTAAGAACACTGGTGGGGAGTAAGAATACATATGTGTTATATCTGCACAATTCTAATAACTAATAGATGATAAAGCAAACATTATTTCCTTCTATCTTCTCCATCTTTATTCCAGCTGTGAGTCTATCTCCAATCCTCCCACCTGATTTTAGTTCCTATTTTGACAGCCTGGCTGGTCTAATTTTTTCATTAAAGCCAGTGTAAGATTCAGAATTTTATTCATTAGTTGATTTAAAATATTAATTGCATTATCTCCTATATGCTAAGTACTGTGCTATGTGCTGGAATCCAAGAGCTAATCCAGTTAAGTGAGCATAGCTCTAGCACTCAGAAGCTGTGGTTGAATAGGGAAAGTGGATTTTGTTATGAGAAGAAAAATTCAGGTTATTTATCAGCTGAAAATAGAAAACTAATCTAGTATGGAAGATCAGGAAGAATTTCCTTTGCAAGCGAAATTTAAGCAGCAATCTTTAAGCATTTTTTAATAGGGTATCTATCAGCATTTTGAATGGGACAGCTCTTCCTGATAAGGAAGTACCCTGAGCTCTGTAGGACATTTAGACTACCTGGACCCTGCTGCCCACTAAATGCAGAAACACCTTGCCATCACTGAACCACCAGAAACTTTCCCACACAACTCCAAAAGCTTCATAGAGAACAAGAGCAACTCTGGCTGAAAGAGGAAAATGAAGGAATAGTTTCCTCCAGAAGAGAGAACAAAATGAGCAAAGGCAGAGGTGTGGTAAGCAATATTTCTTTTGGGTGACCCTCGGTCTGATTAAGAGAAGTGTCACAGAAGGAGAGACATCAGAAGAGACTCCAAAGATCAAGCTGGTACAAAGTGATCCCATGAAGGATGCAAAGCTTTACAGGTCCTTAAGCAGAAGAGTAAAAGGTTCAAATTTGTGTCTTATATATAACGCAGCTTCATCCTAAAGTATGGTTTCAATGTGGAAATATGATGCTAATAGCTCCTGTCACTTCCTCTTTTTTTGCTAATTTTAATTCTAAATGTATATTTCTGCTACATCCTTTTGTTGATAAGGGCCTGGACAACTCCATCTGAGAACTGCACAACATACTGCCCTCTTCAACAATAACAGTTGCTTCGAATTAAAGGATTACCATCTAATTTTCTTCTCTCCTTCACTTTTGGCTTCTAAATATTTTGTCCTTCACTACTGATAGTCATGTTTACTACCCTACAAATCACAGAGAAAAAAAGAAAAAAGCTTAATGTCTTTCAAGCACTGCATTCATAATTCCAAGTCTTAATATTAATATCTGGACATTTGTCAGGATGGAAGAGATGAGGAAGTATGTGTCTGGACATGTAAAATTGGAGATCAGTTATTAAGTTAGCTTCTAACCGAAATTGTGATAGGTTCTAATACTATGTTTATAAAAACTGAAGGAACTGGGGCAATCAGTACTATGACATGGTGAGTATTACATAGCTGTCAGTAATTTTTGGTTTCTGGCAGTGCATACTTTCTTCTCTTCTGTTGAATCTCTAAGTAAGATAATAGTTTGTTTCAGGTTTTCCCCTATAACTTCACATGGTTTTCACTGAATTTTCTACCTGAAAAAATGTTCATTTTAAGTTTTCTGAAAATGCTGTCACCTCTTACATTGAATTCCACCATGTCACTAACTGGAAAGAGCAACACCAATGTTTTTTAAATATGTTTAATTTTTTAATAAAATCCACAGTTGTGGAACTCTTAGTATGTTTGAAGAAAAAAAAAAAGAGTACATGACACAAAAAGGCATTTATCTTTTAAATGGAAAACAACACAATGCGTAAGTGAAATTACTATAAAATCTTCAACTTTCCACATGGGAATCAATGAAATTAACAATCTTTGAAAGACTGTCGATATGTTTTCTTAGTATGTAGAAAGAAGTCTAGGTCCCAGATTCATAAGAAACTTCTGAATCAGAAATTTCCTTTGGTGTTGTGATGGCATAATAGGAAGTATTTTCCAGCCCTGAACAGTTGATAGTTTATGGCCAAGTATATAGTTCATTTTAAATCTAATTTGTGAAAGACCTGATGCCATAGTTATTTGCTCATATTTCTACCATCACAGATGATGAGTTATAGTGTAGAATTTAAATTGTTATACTGAGCCACAAATTTGTGGTTGAAAATGAAAAAAGCTAAATAAAAAGATTGTAAATGTAAGAAGAAAATTAATAGACTAGTGCATAGAAGTCTACATCAGAATGGGAGTAAGAAACTGTTTCACCTTTGTTGTCACAAAGAAAAAGAGATTTCTTGGCACATAACTTTATATGGTGTGTCAAATATTATATGAAATAAGTTAGAAGGAGCTCAATAAAAGAAAACAATGGTAGAGAAGCACTGATATTTTAATTTAATTACCAATGTTTCCACATGTGTTCCAAAATTTAAAAATTATTTTTATGGACCCAAAAGACTCTCTAGAATGTTATGTTATATATAGCAATGTCTATAAGAGATTTTCTCTATATATCTACCTGTAATGGTTCATGATTTCTATATTTAAGGCATAACTGAATAAACATTTTACTTTCACCTTTGTCTCTATTTTTATTTATCCTTAAAATCTACCTACTATAAGCTCAATTAAAAACAGAATATTATACCAAAATAAGTCAATGTATTTGAAGTTAAATACAGTAAAAGATTTTAAAAATCCCTTTCTAAACAAATATCCAAAAGTCTTGTGTCTATTTTAACAGAAATAAGAAAACTATTGCACAATTGTTTGATAGTTTTAATGAGTAGCATGATTTTAATTGCCAAAACTTAAGTGTAGAATTCTAGGACTAGCAATTTTCATAAGCTAAAATTCTGTTTGAATCAATATTGCATTTTAAATATGCAAGACAATTTCAGCAATGGAATAGGAAGTCCCTCATATCACTGCTTTGAATGCAAACTATTCAAAAGACCATAATTAAACAATTTGGTTGTCATTAGTCATGCAGATTTTGGAGTGTCTTGTTTTGACAATTCTAAGCCTGGAACACTGAAAATGTGTTAAGTCAAAGTACAAGTTAAAGTGATAGTACTAAAATGCAATTTCTTCTTTACTCAATGCAAAAGTAGTCATTGTAGTCAGTTAGATAAAGATTTTTAAAAGAAAGAAAGAAAGAAACTTGGTTAATGGTTATTTAGTGGCTCAATGTAAACAAAACTCAAAATTAATTTTGCATGTACATATTTAGCATATCCTTTTTATCAATTCATGAAGATCTACTGTTGAATGACTCTATCACCCTTTTCTGAAATAAAATGACAGATTGATCTTTGAGATCAACTGATACAGCGAGTCAATAACTTTGCCCTAAAGTATTAAATAAACAAAAAAGCACTTTCCAAATTTCTTAAAGACATATGCATAAATCCACCACCATACATCTTCATACATTCAAGTAACTACAGGAAACTAGAACAAATACAAAACAAAATAAGCAAAACATCCTTCTAAGGAGAAGAAAATTTAAAATAGGTTGTAATGAGAGACATAATTTTCCTGGTACAGATGTTCATCCACTCATTAGGTTAAAATATAAATCATCTGATGACTGCTAATGTTTAATTTGCATTTATGCTAATTAATTTCGAGAGCTGTTATTTGCTTTGATAGGATTACTTGTTCCCCTAGAGAACAACCTCACCAAAAGCTGTAATTTCTAAATCTTCAGTGGATCTTGGAAACAGATTTCTCTAGTTCATCCAAATAATGTAAAGATGGCTTCCTTTTTCAAAGTTATTCTCTGCTAAATGTTCTTTGCATTATTGTGCTCTTACACGAGTGCACAGTAAAGCCATGTGTTACTTCAAGAAGTAAGAAAATATACAGAGAACAATATTTAAATACATAAACATCATGAAATACATTCAAATGGAGGAAAGTCGAAGGAATTTTTACCTCTTAACAAAGTTTGATGTAATTTTCTTTAAAAATAAAATCAAAACAGGGACATCAAATTTACTCAGATACTGAATTTTATAAAATAGTGTGTAAATAGAGCATTAGAGATATAAATCTTAGAAAATATCTATTTTGCATAGTGTAGGATTCTTTCAGCTGTTATTATAGAAAAGCAAATATATTAATATTTTCATTTGTGATCTGCAAATATACCCAATGGCCTGTAAACTTCATATTCATATTTCACATATTCACCCAAATGTTAAATCTGATTTTTAAATTATGACAATTAAGATAAAGCATATATACAATGTGGTGCTGAAACACTAAACAGGAACTAGTAGCATACACAGCTGAAAAAATGTAAACGTGTAAATATCAAGGTGAATAGCATTGCAATTAAAGTTAGACTTAGGTAATTACATCCCCTCCTTGACATAAATGCATAATTCTTGACCTGTTTTACTAAGGTCAATTATGTACTATGGACTATTCTATACTCTTAAGAGAAGTGATTAATTTAAAACCAAAACTCTCCAATAAGTTCGATATGCTGTTAATATTTTTTCCATGTAAACATTTTTTTCTTATAGAAATATCATTTAAGCAAAAAGAATAATCACAAGGAAGTATAACTATTTATTATCATATTAATCCTCTCATTGTTTTTCAAAATCTAATCACAGAGAAAGAAGTACCAGCCTTATTTCTCTTTCTGCTTACCTGAAGGAAATTTTATTTGGGGCAGTATCCCAGCAAACAGCTTTCTTAGTTACCTTTCTGCATATCTGAACCATATATCTAAACAGCACACAGAATTCATAAAAGAAACCATGTAGTATGACAGTAACATGACTTCTCCAGAAGTTACCTTACTTTAATAAAATGTGCAAGTGCAAAATACCATTCGCCCTTCAACAAGTTGCCAGCTGAGATAGACACATTTTATTTTTCAAGAGAAAATCTTTCTAAAGGAAACTAGTCCTCAAAGGCATATAGCACAAACAATTAGTCATGTTAATAGTCAAGTCCTTCAGGGGGAAATAAAAAGCAAAGAGCATACTCACATTCCTTTCAGGCGCTGCCACATTTTTTCAGTCTGTTCTCCTATAAGATACTTAAAAGTGGTGTTTTCCAATTCTTCAATTTCTGTAACACGAGACCCCATGATGATGCTCCTAAGACAATACAGTTACAGTCAGTTTCAGCATCTAGAACAAGCATTCCTCAGTCCACTACAAATCTTACACACTTATACAGTAGCCTCTCTTATCTCTCAAAACAGTGCTGATGTGCAAAGCTGAGGGAAGACTCCGCCAGATTTGCTATTGACTTTGACAGGCATATATCCACTGCTCACCACCTCACCACCCTCCTCAAGCAGACAGCAGTTTAAACAGATGCTCTGACCTCACAAGAACAATCCGTACATGTGAGCCTGCTACTGTACTACTGACCGACTGAGAACTCAAGCTCTCCCCAAAAGCAGCTCATCTGTTACTGTTCTGTGCACTGAAGCACATCAAAATTCCTGCAGTTTACGAGCTCTATTATACACAAGAGAAACGTGAATGACTTTCGCGCTCCAGAAGAAGCTGAATTCCTCTCTACCAACAGAACGAGGGCAGGATGTAATACGGAAACAGATGGTAGGAGCCAGTATCAGCAGCACCACCCTGAGAAAAAAAGTGCCTGTTTAAATGCCAACGTTTTTGTCTCTAAATTGATCTGAAACTAACACTTAAAATACATCATGATCTAACAAATGCAACAAATATTAATGACAACAAAGAGAAAATAACATATAGATCCATACAGAAGAAAGAACACAGCTCCACAGGTTGTTATTGCAAGAATATATACATCAACTGATGCTGTAATCATGCTTATTCACCTTCTCCTAGCAACTCCACACAGTAGGTAACAGCCAATTTAACCAGTGGAAAATACGGCAGCTGCACACAGCTTGCTTCATGAATCCTTTGGGGATTAAAAAATAAATAAAATGAAAAGACTGTAAATGCGTGTGTGTGTGTGTGTGTGTGTGTGTGTGTGTGTTTTGAAGGAAAAGGGAATAGGTGTGTAGGTGTGTGTGTTTATGAGAGAGAGGAGAGAGGGAAAAGAGAGAAATTGATGCTTTGCTGCTTGTGCATTTTTGAAGAAAAACGAGAGAGAGTGGACATAAAAGGAATCAGAACTGAGTCGTCTGCCAAGCTCCCAACACATGGCGAGCTTTCTTTGAAATAAGCACAGACCTTAAGTATGAGCACCATAACAGCTCTTGCTATCTGCAAGCTGCTATGGAAAATATACTTATAAGAAATATTTCTTCTTGTTTGTTTGAAAACCCAGATGTAGTTTTATTTCTCCTTGCAAGAAAACTAGCCTGTTACTATGAGTTTTAAGGTAGTGATATTCAAAGATAGGTAATAACATCCAATATTTGTTGAATGTTTCTGATGTTTCAGACAATATCCTCAGTACCTACTACATATTACCTTTTTTAATTCTTACAGGAAGTCTGTGAAATAGGCAATACTCCTGTTCGGCAGTTGAGAAAACTGAGAAAAAGAGGCATTCTCCAGATTTAAAGCCAATCCTTAAAAATGGGAACTATTATTAACAAGAAGTCTTCCAATATAAAATTCCTATGTCTATCCAAATGACACTGATATCTAGTAGTCAGCCATAGTGTGTATGTAAAAAGCACCTTTGCAAAATGTTATAGAAAATGCCTTCTGATTTGCAAATTAGTTAAATCAAGCTTTCGTTTTCCTTTCTCAGGCAAGATATTTCCAGAATTCAATCTGAATGTAATGTCTTTAGCTAGCAGACAGCTTTGTGAAATTAAAACTTCATTCATTCCTATAAGCACTTACCAGAGTTGTCAGAAATAAGTTAATCTTTGCTCTGAAATTACCAAGTTTACCCTCACTGTGCCTTCATTTGTAATCCTAGCTATATTCATTTAATAAACTCTTACCTGATATTTCTTTAACGAAATAGTCAACATCTATATTATGCTTTCAAAGAAATAATGCAACCAAAAATCTCCATAGAAAGCAAGCACTCTTATCATTATTATTTTATGAATCAAGATACCGAAGTCCTTGAGGCAATACAGATGATTTTCTAAATATGACATGAAATTTCAAGTCCTCACATTGACCAGTTTACCAATAACACTGCAAGGTAAATAAAGAATGAGAACTATTCTATTTAAGCATGTGTTGAAGAATCTTGTTTCATCACTAGAATCCATTTGCTCTTTGCTTTCACTATGTAACTTCTATCTCACATTAATATTTAAGACCTCAAGGTATACTAATTCAGTCACTTACTACAAAAAAAATCCTTAATCATTTCGTTAAATGTTTCATAAAATAAAATTTTGAAATAAAAAAATAGATAAAACAGTTACTTATTTAAATCCTTGATCAAAATAATCTTCATCCTTAGGAAGTATCAAAAAGTTACTTCTGTTAATAGAGCAAATTCGAATCATTTTTTTCTAGTTTATAACTAATGTCTGCAAGATGTATTAATAAAATGAAAATAAATCACTTTAAAAAAAGAATATAACTTAGAGAATAGTGTAACATTTTTAAATCAATATATTGAAAAAATTGGGATATTGCATTCATAAATTTAAACTACACCAAAAAATTATGACATGAAAAATAAAAATAAGACAAGAAGAAATTCTTAGAATTTAAAATATATTTGCCGAAACAAAACATTCAATATAATTTCTACAAGGGAAAATTGAGAAAACAGTCATGAAAACACAGTAAAAATTGTTCGAATTTGTATGTTCCTCGTCTCTCATTTTCCATTTATTTTGCTTTAACTCTACAGTCAGGTAAATTATCTCTAATAGAATAAGTAGTTCCTTCATTCCTGTTTACCTAATGTTTTATTAGAAATGGTAACAAAAATACTTTAAATGAATTTAGTATCTATTAATGCCAAGATGTAATATAACATGTACTCTAAATCTAGACTACCTGGGTTTGAATCTTTATTCTTTCACTGAAAGAATTATGTGATTTTTTTACAAGTTGCAATTTTTTGTTTGTTTCTGCATGTATAAAATGAGCATAATAATAACATCTCCTCATAGTGTTCATGTATTAAATGAGTTAATACAGGTAAAGAAATTAAAACAGTATCTAGTACATCGTAATTGCTTAATAATTATTTGTTCTCATTATTATTAATAATATTACATGATTTTTCTCCTTTTGATTATAGTATAATTATTCAATATATTTTAGTGACAATTATTTCCCAAATCATTTGTAGTTATTTTTATTCATTGCTGGTGTTCCTTATGTTTAGAAACTACATCCTTATTTATAAGCAAATAGTTCTAAATATTTGTGTCACTAGGTTTACTGGTTTTCATATTATGGTTATATTGGCTGATATAGTTTGGATCTGTGTCCCCACCCAAATCTCATCTTAAAATGTAAACCCCAGTTCTGAAGGTTGGGCCTGGTGGGAGGTAATTGGATCATGGGGGTGATTTCTAATGGTTTAGCACCATCCTCCTGCTCCAGCCATGTAAGATATGCCTGCTTCCCCTTCACCAACCACCAAGATTGAAAGTTTCCTAAGGTCTCCCTAGAAGTAGCTATGCTTCCTTTACGGCCTGCAGAACCATGAACCAATTAAATCTCTTTACTTTGTAAATTACTTAATCTCAGGTATTTCTTTACAGCAATGCAAGAATGACTAATACATTGGCACCCAGTAATTAATGGTAAAGAAAGTAATTTTAATTCTTTAGTCAGTAAGCTATCACTCAATTTTAAAAATTAATGATGACACATTCAGAAACACCAAATTCAGAAAGCATACCATTCAAATACTCTTTAAAAATAATTAGATGAGTTAATATACCTGAAAGAAAGAAAAAAAGTAATTCATGAGTAAAATCAGAAACATACCTAACCTAGCAATAGAAATTCATAAACAAAATCCCAAATTGACATCTGTGAAGAAAGGCTAGGAAAAAATTAGTTCAAATGAGAACAAGAAATCACAGGGATCAAAAAAGATAGCTTCAAGAAAAAGTGGGATTAAATTCATTAAGAATATTTAAAAAATAGAAATACTGTTTTATTGATAATAAAAGTACATTATTTTCTCATTGACAAAAACATAATTAAGAAAATATATTAATTTCTGAACAATATGGCAGACTAAAGTACTCTTAAAACTTCCAGACCAAAAATAATTTTAAAATATTGGAAAAACTCTAATAAATAGTATTTTGAATACACAGCTGAACTTAAATAAAATGAAGTTCAAAATTAACAGGGAAAAAAAAATATAATTGTAAGGATATTTATCAAACATAATAATCTACAGCGTTGTATTTTGATCAGCATATAGGAAACAGTAAATAAGGGTTTGAGTCTGTACAGTATGAAGACTTGAAACTAAGGTTTTCCCAGAAAGATAGAAACCATAAAAGGCTTCTATGTGGACAAGAAAGCATAAGTGTGGCCAAGAGGTATCTGAAAAAATTTTGTCTTTCATCTTAGTCTCTAGGAGTGGAAAAACAAAATCAAAGCATTCTTTAATATATTTTAACAATGGATCTGCCGTCTGTGAATTTGATTAAACTTAACACCACCAGCTTTGTCAGAGAAACAGCAAAACTTAAAGTGATCCTGAGTTAGTGGTATCCAAGGTTACCTAGAATAAGAAAAGCAAATTTCTTTGGAGGAATGAATCCTCCAACACACCTCTTAAAATTCTTACAGATAAATCTAGTCAAATACGAGCTTACAATTCAAAATTATAAAACATATAGTTAATCAAGTTATCATTAGTGAGAGTTACTAGACAAAAAAATAATAGAACCACACCTTTAAGGACCTTAGGTATTATAATTATCTAATAAGTTAAAATAGTGTTCAAACTCTAAATAAATAGAAAAAAAGACTCAAAACACAACCAATGAAAGCCACTCTATTTTTTAAAGGACCATTCAGATTGAGAAAGGAAGTAAAAATAATTTTTAATCAAAAAAGAACTATTGAAATTATATATTCAATGTACAAAGTAAGAGCAGAAAGAGAGTTAGCTAATAAGAAAAATCTGAAGAGGCCAGGAGCAGTGGGTCATGCCCATAAACCCAGCATGTTAGGAGGCCAAGGCAGGCAGATCACCTGAGCTCAGAAGTTCACAACCAGCCTGGGCAACATGGTAAAATCCTTCTCTACAAATATACACACACACACACACACAAATTATGCAGGCATGGTAGAGTGTGCCTGTTGTCCTCGCTACTTGGGGGACTGAGGTGGGAGGATCACTTGAGCCCAGGAGTCGAGGCCCCTGCAAAATATGTGGAATTTTGCACTTGAGGGAGATGATTTAGGGTATTTGGTGGAAGAAATGTCTAAGCAGCAAAGCATTCAAGAGGTGATTTGAGTGCTATTAAAAGCATTTAAAAGAAAAACAGAGCATAAAAATTGGGGAAATTTGCAGCCTGAGGATGCAATAGAAAGGAAAAGCCCATTTTCTGAGGAGAAACTCAAGCTGGCTACAGAAATTTGCATAAGTAATGAGGAGCCAAATGATAATCACCAAGACAATGGGGAAAATGCCTACACAGCATGTCAGAGACCGTGGCACCCCTCCCATCACAAGCCTGGAGATCTAGGAGGAAATGTGGTTTTGTGAGCCAGTCCAAGGCCCTCTTGTTGTGTGCAGCCTGGGGACTTAACTGCCCTGCATCCCAGCCACTCTAGCCATGGCTAAAGGGGCCAAGGTACAGCTTGGGCCATGGCTTCAGAGGATGCAATTCCCAAGCTTTGGCAGCTTCCAACTGGTGTTGAGCCTGCAAGTGCACAGAAGTCAAGAATTGAGGTTTGGGAACCTTTGCCAGGATTTCAGAGGATGTATGGAAACACCTGGATGTCCAGGCAGATGTTTGCTGCAGGGGTGGGGCCCTCATGGAGAAACTCTGCTAGGGAAATGTGGAAGGGAAATGTAAGGTTGAAGCCTCCACACAGAGTCCCCACTTGGATACTACCTAGTGGTGTTGTGAGAAGAAGGCCACCATCCTCCAGACCCCAAAATGGTAGATCTGCAAACAGTTTGCACCATTCACCTGGGAAAGCCACAGGCACTGAATATCAGCACATGAAAGCAGCCAGAAAGGAGGCTGTACCCTGCAAAGCCACAAGGGCAGAGCTTCCAAAGACCATGAGAATCCACCTCTTACATCAGAGCTGTATGTGAGACATGGAGTCAAAGGAGATCATTTTGGAGCTTTAAGATTTTACTGTTCCACTGCATTTCAAACTTGCATGGGGCCTGTAGCTCCTTTGTTTGGCCAATTTCTCCCATTTGGAGCAGCTATGTTTACCCAGTGCCCATACCCCCATCCTATCTACAAAGTAACTAACTTGCCTTTGATTTTACAGGCTCATAGGCAGAAGGGACTTACCTTGTTTCAGATGAGACTTTGGATTGTGGACTTTTGAGTTAATGCTGAAATGAGTTGAGACTTTGGGGGACTGTTGAGAAGGCATGATTGATTTTGAAAAGTGAGGACATGAGGTTTGGGAGAGGCCAGGGACAGAATGATATGATTTGGCTGTGTCTCCACCCAAATCTCATTTTGAATTGTAACTCCCATAATTCCCACATGTTGTGGGAGGGACCAGTGGGAGATAATTGAATCATGGGAGCTCTTTTCCTCATACTGTTCTCATGGTAGTGAATAAGTCTCAAGAGATCTGATTGTTTTATAAGCCTTTCATTCAGCTCTCATGCTCTAGTGTCTACCATCATATAAGATGTGGCTCTATTCCCACTATGATTGTGAGGCCTCCCTAGTCATGTGGAACTGTGAGTCCATTAAATCTCTTTTACTTCATAAATTACCCAGTCTTGGGTATATCTTTATCAGCAGCAATGAAAACAAACTAACACAATCTCTTTGTATTTTCAGAAGTGTAAAATAGATTGAATACAGAAGGAGAAAAATATGAAGAGGAAGCAATTAAGACTATTCCAGAATTGGTGGAAAACAAGAAAATTCAAATTTGGGAAGCAAAACACATTGTAAACTCTTACTAAAAAGAAATCCAGGCTTCTACTTCCAAACAAGATTGAGTAATTAGGACCATCTAAATCAGCCAGAAAGCAGACAAAATACATTGTTTTCAAGCCATTAGCCATCAGGCAACAAGGGACAGTATCTTTAAGAGATAAGGAAAAAAAAAAAAACCGAGTAAACTGTATAGTTGCCCCAGATAAGCACCTTTGAGATAAATTTGAGGTAATGGGACCCCAGATGAAAAGAATAAAAAGAGCACGGGGAAAAAAAACTCAAAGAAACAACGAATAACAGCTTTCCAAATTTAGCAAGAGACATAAACCTAGAGACTCAGAAGGAGTGGATTCCAGACAGGGTAAACCCAAAGAAATCCACACCAACATATACTGTAGTCAAGATTCTGAAAACTAAAGTCAAGGGAAAAATCTTAAAAGCAGTGAGAGA
The DNA here is from genome assembly GCF_009761245.1 of Sapajus apella. Lineage (NCBI taxonomy): Eukaryota > Metazoa > Chordata > Mammalia > Primates > Cebidae > Sapajus > Sapajus apella. The sequence continues at coordinate 12,515,051 of NW_022436968.1, read as the reverse complement.
AAATATCTTACCTCTAGAGGAAAAAAAAAAAAAAAAACATTTACCTGTAGAGAAAAATCAATGGATTTTTTCCATCAGAAACCATAGAGGACAGAAGACGTGGCACAACTTTTTTCAAGTACAACAAGAAAAGACCTGTAAAACTTGAAACCTATATTCAGTGAAAATATCCTTCAGAAATGAAGGTGAAACTAAAACAATCACAGATAAAGAAAAGCTAACACAATTTGTCACCAAAATACCTTCCTTAAAAGAATAGCTAAAGGAAATTCTCCAAACAGAAAATAATAAAATGAAACTTGGAACATCAGGAAAAAAAGAAAAAGCATAACAAGCAAAAATACAGGTAAATATCATAGCCTTTCTTCATCTCCTGAGTTTTATAAATTCTATTTGAAAGTTGAAGCAAAAATTGTATCATCTGATGTGGTTCTAAGTGTATACAGTGGAATATATAAAATTATTATAAGTGGGAAAGAGTAAAGAAACAAATAAGGTGAGAGTTCTATACTTTTCTCAAACTGATAGAGTAATAACATATCAGTAGATTGTAATAAGCTATGCACAGATAATATGATATCTAAAGCAACTGCTAAAAATAGCTATTTAAACAAATACACTTAAATATATAGATATAGACAAATCAAAATAAAATTCTACAAAAAAAGTGCTCAAGTAACCCATAGGAGACAAGAAAAAGAAACCAAACAAAAAACAGAAGAAATAAAAGAAAGCAAAAATAAGGACCTAAATCCTAACATGTCACCACCTAAAAGAAAAAATGAGAAAAAAAAATCCTAACGTCAATAATTACGTTAAATACAAATGATTTTAATGCTGATATATAAGAAAAGCACTTCAAATGTAAAAACTTAAATGAATTAAAAGTAAAAGGTAGTAAAAATATATACCATAATAATTCTAAACCAAATGAACACTGGAGTCATTATAGGAATATTGGAAAATGTAGATTTCAAAGCAAAAATTATTAAAAGAAAGAAAGGCATATCCTAATAATAAAGAGTTTAAATTCATTATGAAGATATAAAAATCCCAAATGTTTATGCACATAAAAATAAAGTTTCAAAACACATAAAGCAAAAATAATACATAAAAGAGATTTCATGTATTCTATAAGATTTTTATATATTGTTCATGTATTTTCTTTCTTCTATAAGGAGAGGTAAGCAAAATCACAATTATAGTCATATAATCAAATATTCGCTATTCATTACTTTATAACTAATAGAGCAAATAAAAGGAAAAACAGTAAGGGTATAAAAGACCTGAACAATGCTATTAACAGACTTAAACTAATTGACTTTTATTCCCTCTGCCCAACAACAGCAATACGCACCTTCTTTTAAAGTGCACAATGGATATTTGCCAAAAGAAATCATATTCTGGGCCATAAAACAAGTCTCAATAAATTCTTTTGAATTCAAAGGATATATGTCATACAAAGTATATTCTCTGACCCCAGTGAAATTAAATTAGAAGTCATTGAGAGAAAAAACTTTGGAAAATTCCCAAATACTTGGAAACAAATTAATACACTTTGAAATAATCTATGGATTCAAAAAGAAATTAAAAATTATTTTGAACTGAATGAAAATATATCAAAATCTGTGAGATGTACTAAAGCAGTACATACAAGGAAATTTGATAGCACTGTATATCCATAATAGAAATAAAAATATTATATCAATGACCTTAGGATTCATATTAAGAAACTAGAGCAGATAAGCAAATTTAAAGCAAAACAAATAAAATAAGGAAACAAATATCAGAGCAGAAATCAAATAAAATAGAAAACAGAAAAACAGAGATGATCAATCAAATAAAAATCAAAACATTAATAAATAAAATTAGTATACTTTATTTTATGAATAAATACAATAAGATAGTATGAACTGTGATGGTTCTGAGGTTTCACAATTCTTACAATCTATCAAGTTAGCCTGCAACATTTTTCTGAATACTAGTAGAAAACACTCCTGAGTCAGAGATAAAGAACAACACCTATTACTCACATCAAAAGCAGTAACCAGAGTATCAGCATTTTTGTGGAATTTCTCTGAGCCCCAATCCCCACTAAGTAACACAAAACAGCCAGGTAATACCTGCACACCCAGCTACTTTTGCTTCAGGAGAGAAATCTTGAGCTTGGGAACCTGAAACTTTTATAATGGGCAATAGGCATCCCAGATCTTTGTTCCAGAGGGAAACATTATCTTTACTATTCTAGACAGTCAGTATGTCTGTCATTTGCTTCAGAGGAAGGTTAAAATTCTCCAAAATTGATTAAGAAAATTAAGTTCAATGCATGTAACATAACCCACAGCGTTTCCATACCTAAATTCTGTAAATAATTCCTAGAAACCCATAAAATAAATACAGACAAATTAGTAGAAAAATGGATAAAATTATGA
>NW_022436968.1:12277398-12512519 GCF_009761245.1 Sapajus apella | reverse complement strand
AAAAAAAAAAAAAAAAAAAAAAAAAAAATTCGCTGGGCGTGGTGGCTTCCAAGTAGCCTGTAATCCCAGCTACTTGGAAGGATGAGGCAAGGAGAATCACTTGAACCTGGGAGGCAGAGGTCGCAGTGAGCCAAGATTGCACCACTGCACTCCAGTCCAGGTGACAGCACAAGACTCCATCTCAAAAAAAAAAAAGTCACTGAGGCAGAAACAGAAATGGACAATAGATTACTAGTATTCAGTGAAATTTTAAGGTGACTAACCATACCTAGATATACTCTTTTATATAATTATTTTATATACAATAATTTCAGTGAAAAATTTATCTGGCAATAGCAGACACTGTAAGGATGTGGGGGCCTAGAAGCCTTATTCCCTCTTAGTAGTGGCAAAATCATTTTAGAAAGCAATTTATCAATATCTAGAAACACTGAAAATGTGCATACTCTAAAACATTTTCCTACATGTAGAAATGAGACACAATAATACAGCAGATCTTCAAATAATGTCATTTTGTTTAACTTCCTTTCATGAGAATGTTGATGAAAAAAAAAATTGATTCTGTTAGGCCCACTGTCTGTGTGCAGTTTGTACATTCTTCCCATGTCTACATGGATTTTATCCAGCTATTCCAATTCCCCCCCCACAAAGATGTACATGTTAGGTAAATTGGCGTGTCTCAATTGTCCCTGTGTGATGCAGTACGTGAGTGAGTGTACCCTGTGATGGAAGGGCATCCTATCCAGGCCTTGTTCCCACCTTACCCCTGAGCTACCAGGATAGGCTCCTGCAATCTGGGACTCTGAACTGGAATAAGCCCTGAAAAACAAATGAGTGGATGAATGTAAGTTATTATAAAATAAAAATGTGTAAAGTAGATGATAATCATACAAATGCATGACAATAAATGACAAGGTACGAAAGTGCTCAGTAAGCCCACCCTCTTTGTTATTGTTTGTGTTTTAATTTTGTGGTCATAGGAAGTGCTCCTTACAATTTTTGCTTTGCAAACACATTCCTTGATTAAACCCACCACCACAAGACCCTGTCACTCACTGATTCACCAAAACTGAGGTAAGTCATTGTCTTATTTGTTTTTATTAATGTTTCTCAAATGTATGTATTGCTCATACTGTATTTCAGTGTTGCACAGTGGAAGTGTTTAGGGTCTTTACTGAGAAGTTTGGTGATATTTTTATGACCAGAAGTATGCCACAGGAACTAAACTCCTTTTTATATCAATTCACCTAAGTTAAAACTGGTTTCATTATATTTCCTTTCAATTAAAATCACACTTTCCAAGAACCTGTCAATGATATTAAGTGAGGACTTGTACTTATAGTATTGTTTGCCAAAGAAAAGAAAAGAAAGAAAAAAGAGAGAGAGAGAAAACACCTACATAACTTTCCATTAACTGATAAATGAATAAATGCTGGTGAATTCACAAAAATGGGGCATTACATGACAGTGAAAATGTGTAACCTGCAGTTAAAAAAAAAAAAAAAAAACTACATACATGATGAAGCACATGAAAATAATTTTGCATAAAATACAAGTCCAGTAGAAATTTAAACAGTATAATGGCATTTATTTATTTACTAATTAGAAAATACATATGTAGTAAGAAGAAATTTTAAAAATGATAACCATCAAACTCTAAATAATGGTAACATCTGAAGAGAGAGGGGAATGCTATTGAGGTAAAATATGTCAGGTATTTCAACTGTTTTTGAAAGTGTTTCTTAAGCAGGGTGTCAATATGCAGGTGCACAGATACTATCTTTGGTGTTTATGAAATATTTAATTTAAAATTGGTTTTAGAAAAAAAATTTCTGAACAAAAAGCCATGAATATATTATTAACCAAACTAAAATATGAAATAATTTAAAGTAATTGACATCATATAAGAAAAATAAACTCCGGATACTCTTGTTGACTCAGACATTTTCCTTTGAGTAGACTGGTTTCAAAAACACAGAATTAAATTTCTTAGGTCTCTACTTAAGAGACATAAAAACATATCTCTACACAAATATCTACACACCAATATTCATAGCAGAATTATTCATAACAGCCAAAATAAATGGAAATGACCCAAATGCCCGTCAATTGGTTGAATAACAAAATGTGATGGGTCCAAAAACGGAACACTACTCAATGGTAAAAAGGCATTGAACACTAATGCATACCACAACATGTACAAATCTTAACACCATTTTGCTAAAAAAAAAAAAAAATTTTTAAAGGATACAAAAGTATATTTAGAAGAAATAAGTTCTAGTGTTCTGTAATGCTGTAGGATGACTATAATCAACATTAATGTATTGTATAGTTTCAAAAAACTAAAAGAAGGATATTGAATATACCCAACACAAAGAAATGATCAATTTTTGATATAATGAATATGCTAATTACCCTGAGGTAGAGTCCACACTCTGTGTATCATAACATCACTATGTATCCCATAAATATGTACAATTATTGTGTCAATTTAAGAATGTTTAAACTTTTTTAATTAAAATCTTTTCAAAAATTATAAAAAGTCAGACACAAGAGATCACCTATTATATTATTCCAATTATATGAAATGCACAAAAAGCAAAACTATAGAGTCATGAAGTAGATTAGTGGTTTCCAGGGGCTGGGGATAGGAAACAGGATTAACTGTAAATGGACATAAGAATCTTACTGGGGTGATGAAACGGTGAAAATATTCTAAAACTGAATTGTGAAGATAATTGTACCACCTGGTATGTTTACTGAAAACCTTTGAATTATATACTTAAAATCAGTGAATTTTATAGTATATAAATTATACCTCAATAAAGTTATTCAAAGGTAAATAAGAGGCCAGACACAGCTCAGGCCTGTAATCCCAGCACTTTGGGAGGCTAAAGTGGGTAGATCATTTGAGGTCAGGGGTTCGGGACCAGCCTGGCCAACATGGCGAATCCTCATCTCTAGTAAAATACAAAAATTATCTGGGCGTGGTGGCGCATGCCTGTAATCCAGCTATTTTGCAGGCTGACGTAGGAGGATCGCTTGAGTCCCAGAAGGTGGAGATTGCAATGAGATGAGATCACACCACTGCACTCCAGCCTGGGTGACAGAGTGTAAAAAAAAAAAAGCAAAAGAAAGAATCACATTTTTTTCAATGGATTTCAAATATGCAGCATGTTCTACTGATATATCAATAACTTTTACATAATCATATTATCGATGCCTGTTTGATAATCTTCTGAATCTTAATAAAAGCGATGGAATAGCTGCCAAATAATGGGAGAAAACTGAGGACGAGAAGTGGAGGGAAGTTTATGATCACTGACATTCTCAGCTCATATTGTGAAAATTAAGTATACTGTCTAAAGATGAAAAATCAAGTCATAGAGACTTAAAGTTGAAAAATCAAGATGAAGAAATTTAAGTATAATAGATTATAATCATTGTCAATAGATACAGAAGTTTATGTATAATAGATTATAATCATCATAAATAGATACAGAAGTTTAAATATAATAGATTAGAATCATTATCAATGGAATATCAAAAAACAATAATTCAACTTAAAAAAAAAATAGGAGGAGAGGACCACAATTTTCTGGTCTTTCAGAGTTTAGAGACATCATGTAAAGTTTAATGATAGATCAAGGTACCAAAATTTGAGCTCCATGGATATGGATGGGATCACCAGATGAAATAAAAATGAAAATAACTGAAGAGGTAAAACTCTTTTTGTGCACTTTTCTAGATATCTTTATTTATATAATTGAGACCATCTGCATGTGTATTTTACGGTTTTACTCATTTAATATGATATCAATAGCAACATTTTCTATTTTTTCTCACTATAAAATACATATTACTGTAGAGAATTTGAAACAATACCAAAAAAAATGCAAAGTAAAAAATGAAAGTTACTCACAGCTCCTGAGAGGAAATAACAACTACAAATTAGATTATGATATAGAGGTATATAAAAGTGTATACTTCTTTATCTTTAAAATTGTATTATGCACATTTTCCCATTCCCTTAACTTTTCTTCAAAATTGTACATCTAATGGCGGCATAGTATACCATCATTTGGTTGTACCATGATTTAGCCAACTCCTGTTTTTCTCCAGTTTTCTTTTATTATAAAGAATTCTCTAATGAATAGTTTTGCATCTCAGTGCTTTTCTGCATCTCTATTTCTTAAAAACAAATTTGCATAGAAAATTTATTGTGTCAAGGGTTATAAATCTAGTAAAAGATCCTTAACTTTTACTCCAATTTATTTCCTAATATGCAATGTCTGAACATTCAAGTTTCAGAGGACGCTAAGTAATAATGAATATTAAATTTTTTCTTTCAAATTACTTACCAGTTTGATAAACCAAAAAGTCTTTAATTTAAATTTATTACTAATGAGAATTAATGTTTGGTTTGGTTTTTTTTTTTTTTTTAATTTTTGTACTGCTTTAAAAATAATACCTGCTGCAGTTTTTAGTCTTTTTTTCTTTCCTGGGGGTTACAATTTCTATTATTGATTTGTAAATATTATTTTATATTAATTACTTATATTAATTTGTGGCCTATCATGTATGATGCAATTACCTTTTTTCCTTATCTTTTGTAATTCCATTTTTATTAAATGTTTGATGTTACACCAAACTTTTTATGTAGTCAAAGCTGTCCAATTCTTCTCTGTGTTTCTGCTATTGCTCTTTTGCCTTACAGGTTTTTCCTAAAGTCAATAGCCAATACTTATTGACCCAAATTTTACTCTAATTTACATGCAGCTTTATGTTGTTTACTTAATGCTCTCTTTTACATGAAATTTACCTGTGTTTCAATAAAAAACACATATCTAACTATTTTTTTCACAGATTTAAATGATGGTCCAGAACAATTTACTAAAATTTTCCTGCTGCCTTCATTGGTTTGAATTGTGGCCTTTTTCAAACAGGATTTTCTTATATATAAGTACTGTATTTGTCCCTGAAGCATCTGTACTATTTTACAGCCCCATCAGTCTATTCCTATGTAAATTCTACAGTTTTAGTAATAACATGTTGATGCATTTTAAATTATATTTAATAGATATTATTTTAAAGTGCTTTGTCCAGGCATACATTATCTGTTAATCTCACATTAATGTTACTTTCATTTTATAGATGAGGAATAGTGAACTCAAAGAGATTAAGCCCCCTCCCTGTCTAGTACAAGACAGAGTCAGGATTTAAACCTGGACATGTCTAATTCCAAAGCCTGTACTCTTAAATACTTTATTTGCCTTTCATTTATTCCTTTATATCTTGTCATCAGTCCTAAGTATTTTATATTTTATTGCTATTATGCTTTCTTATTTTTCCATTATGTCTACTAATTATTGCTCTTTATAAGAAAGATAGTGGTATTTTTATGTTATTTTCTATCCAATTAACTTCTTGAATTTGATTTTTAGTTAATTATCTTGGAGTTTTAGTTGGAAAATCCTTCTGTCAGCTATGAAAAATGATCTTTTGCCTTCTCTTTGGCAAAGTCTTTTAAGTCTATGTATATTTGATGGTGGTAAATAATTAATTTCTCAACCATTCTTTCTACTAAACTGTGAATAATTAGATTGTTCTCAGTTGGAATGAGAAATCACCCATTTCTCTGTTCCTCTGATTGTCATGTGCTTGAGGTTTATTATTAAGAGGGCAACCTTAATGCATATCCCCATGTTTGTGTCACAAAACACTACACTGTGCATTATGGAAAATGGGTTTGAAATGAACATTCCTTGGCTTTAGAAAATTACCATTGTTTCACTAAAGATCCAAGGAATGCTTCTTCCCTTCTGGTTATAAACAGTCTGCCTTAAAAGAAGCAGAAATTTAGGCACACTAAAAATGGTAAAGTGAACAGTCCAAAATGGTGAGTAGGGTCACTGTACCACACAGCTCATCTTCACTGATACAGCATGAGCTACATTAAGGTAGTTGTATGGCTGTGACTAACACACTATTTACAATGTTATAATCTGTGCATATGAGCAGATTACAATCTAAACTCACATTTCTCAACTTTTGTGATTTGCATCAACTGAGAACTCAGGAAGTATGATGCTGTTTAAAAGCTACAGTTTTTCCAAATGTTATACAGGAAGGGTGTATTTTCTTTTTTCTGCTGAGGCACATGTCATAAAAACCAATTCACGTTTAGGAAAATTTTCATATATTCTATTCTCTTGTTGTGTTTCTGGAACAGTTTATGAAAATTTATAAAACTTTCTTCCATCTCTAAAACACTAGTTTTCATAATACTTCTATTGCTTCATAGATTATTAATTCAGGAAATATTTATTCATTCAGCAGCAGAAAGTGTTGAGTGCCTACCATATGATCTATGTAGCAAAACCTAATTGATCAGCAGTAAAGAAGGCTGTAAAAGTCTTGCTTGTATAGGGCATACATTTTAATGGTAGAAACAGACAATACATAGAGCAAAGTCTGCACTGGAGAAAGAAAAAGGAATGTGGAAGATTATATTTTCCAAACATGGAGAATATATTTATATATATGATTATACATGTTCTTACATTGTCACTTCCCCTCCTTTCTTGAAGCTCGCTTAACCTTCATAACTGCCTCAACTAAGAGAACGCAGCAGAAGTAACACTCACTGACTTTCCAAGACTCTATCATAAATGGTATGGCTTCTACGTGGCTAACTCTCTCCCTCAGGACATTTGCCTTTGGAGCCTTGAGCCACCATGTAAGAATTCTGATTATCCTGAAGCTACCATGCTGGAGAGTCCTTATAGAGAAAGATGACTAAGGAGACCCAGGTGTTCCAATCCCCAGCTTTTTTAGTCTTCCTAAACCAGGTGCCAGACAGGTAAGTGAAGGCTAAGAGATTATCTCAGCCACAGCCACTGCATGAATGCAACATCGTAAAACACCCAGAGCCAGAACCACTTAGCTGAACCATTTTCAAAGTGCTGACCTCACAGAAACTGTGAGAAATAGTAATTATTGCTATTTTAAGCAAGGAAGCTTTGGTGTAATGGCTTACACAGTCATACCAATTGGAAGAATCAGGGTAAAGGAATATTGAGGGATACGAAGAGGTCAGATTTTACATTGATATTGAAGGTAGGCTTCTCTAAGGTTTTAAAATTTGAGCAGAGAAAGAAAATATGGTACATATACACCATGAAATACTATGCAGTCATAAAAAAGAATGAGTTTATATCCTCTGCAAGGACATGGATGAGGTGGAAACCATCATTCTCAGCACTCTAACACAGGAACTGAAAACCAAACACCACATGTTCTCACTCATAAGTGGGAGTTGAACAATGAGAACATATGGACACAGGGAGGGGAACATCACACACTGGAGCCTGTTGTGGGATAGGGGACCAGGAGAGGGATAGCATGAGGAGGAATACCTAATGTAGATGACAGGTTGATGGGTGCAGCAAACCACCATGGCCCATGTATACGTATGTTAACAAACCTGCACATTCTGCACATGCATCCCAGAACTTAAAGTATAATTAAAAAAAGAAAATGAACAAGAAGAATTAAGGCCTGTATATACCCATGGAAAGACAATTTCAAGCAGAGGGAGCAGCAACTAAAAACATCCTGAGGCTGGAGATACTTGGCATATTAGACAATTAGCAAGAAGGTATGTTGCTGATAGGAAGTAAACAGAAGAAAAGTGGGTGAATGGATGGGAAAAGTCATAGCATACAGAGCCTTGGAGGCCCCTGAAAAGTCCTGGGATTTTGTTCCAGGTGTAATGGGAAGCTCTTGAAGGATTTTGAACAATAGATTGAAGCTCTTCAAGACTGAAGCTCTTGAAAGTTTTGAGCTCTGATTTATGTGTCAAAACCACCCTTCTCTATGACTTCTTCCCCTGTGCTCTTTCCCACTAATTTGGTCCAGCCACACTGGCCGTTCTTCTATTCCTTCAACATACAAAACTCTTTCCAGACTTAGGTCTTTTAGGTTACTGTTCCCTCCACCAGCACCTGCCTCCTCGTATCCTCAAATGGATGCTGCACCAAACATTCCTTGGTCTGTTTATCCAACCTAAAACATCAGGCTACATCAGGTGACACTTCCAATCACATTTTCCTGTTTTACTTGTTTATGGTGTGTTGCTCCTTCTTAAATATAAACTCCACAGTGAGAGAGACTGTGTCTCTCTTGCTTGCTGATACATACACAGAAATGTAGAACAGTTTTTCAGATAAAGTAAGTCTTCCACCAATATTTGCTAGATAAATGCATAAATAGCAATATCTTCTATAGATACTATGAGAAGGAAGAAATACAAGGTACAAAAAGATACTGGCATGCACCATTAATTTAGAGAATTTTAGATTTTATGTTTTTCTCCAATGTTTTTACTTTTTTTTGCTGTACTCTGTATTGTTATTTGGCTCATGCAATATAAGGAAAATGTCCTCATTTGTTTGACTATACACATTTCACTTTTAATTATAAAATTATTTAAATATTTATCTTATGAATAGATTCTAAACAAGAGAAAAAATTTCAATAAATATTAGTAGAGATTTTTAAATCTAAATATTCTTGGAAATACTTTAGGTCTAGTATTTCTCTACTGTATTCCATGACATTTGTCAAAACTATGTGAATCAAATACATTTGGTATCAAGATTTTGTAAAACTCACTTGGATTTTAAGTGGTAAAAAGTACTCATTCAGTAAAATCAAACATCAACATTACATGAGTTGAGCCTACAGTAGTAGTAAGTTATGGCCTGACCCAACATTCATGTTGCTATCCTTTGCTACATCAGATCCATACCTAAGATTATGTCGAAATCAATCTATAGTGTTAGAAACTGCCAGCACATCCACACTATCTTTAAAGGATCTCATTTGCAAGATCATGAAGGTTTTGAGCTCTGATTTGTCTGTCAAAAACACCCTTCTGTATGACTTTTTCCCCTGCACTCTCTTTCCCATTGATTTAGTCCAGCCACACTGGCCTTTGTTCCATTCCTTCAACATACAAAATTCTTTACTGACTTAGAGTCAGATAGGGTTTCATAGAGATAGGGTTTCACAAACATGGTCTATTTTATTCATAGTAATTTTCCAAGTTATCTGAATCAAACTTAAATTCTGTAAAATATATATCATAAAAGATTATAAGCAAAAGAAGCTCTTGAGCCATCACAAATCCTTGGAAGCTTTCAAGATTTTCTCCTTCCTCCCACTAGCTGCTAGGCATGTGGTGGCTTTGCATTATTAGTTTTATTTTGAGTCCCCAGAACAAACAGTGAGCTTTCAGACACAGCCCAGGGTTTATAAACCAAAGTTCTGAATATCAGCACAAAAAGGAACATTTGTGAGCATAACTTCACTAGCGTTCAAAGCAATTGAATAAAAACAGTTTCTATCCTAATTTAAAACTATCTATGGGAATATTTGGTTCATGATTTATTAGGTAGAAAAAACTATAATTTTATTTTGTTATATATATCACGTCCCATACTAAAAGTCTTAATTTTGCCAGGAAAAAAGAGGTTGTATTATTTCACTGCTGTACATGTTATAGATTATTTAGTGCAAATTTCATCTGATAGTTTAGTATGAATAGCCTAACTGTAGTCTCAGTGCAATGGACATTAACAATGAAATGCATTTTTAATAAACATTTATAAAAACATCTATCAAATGATTTGTTGGTTTCACTGCCAGTTTTATGCAGATATGGAGTAAAGTTCATTCAGCTGTGCTCAAGAAGTCATTTCTTTTCCTTCAAATATGTCTCCCATTCACTTGATAATGACTAAAATTATATTGAGGAGAAACCTTTTCATTGTAGTGTTACTTAGAAATATCAAAATGCAAGTAATTCTTGGAGAAATAAGACATTGACCTAAAGTTCCACAAAGGCATAAATTACTAACATCAAATCATTTATTGAAAGAAGCAGGAAGTGGCCAGGTGAAGTGACTCATGCCTGTAATTCCAGCACTTTGGAAGGCAGAGGCAGGTGGATCATTTCACCATGTTGACCAGGCCGGTTTCGAACTCCAGCCAAGGTCAGGAGTTCGAAACCAGCCTGGTCAACATGGTAAAATCCCGTCTCTACTAAAAATACAAAAATTAGCTGAGCATGGTGGTGGGCGCCCGTAATCCCAGCTACTCGGGAGCCTGAGGCAGGAGAATTGCTTGAACCTGGGAGGCAGAGGTTGCAGTGAGCCAAGGTTGTGTCACCTCACTCCAGCCTGGGTGACAGAGAGATGCCCTATCTCAAAAGAAAAAAAGAAGCAGGAAGTCTTCTTGATTTAAATGAAAAAGTAATATTTATGAAACCCCATACAATAATTTGGCACAGCATGGTGATGGAGTAAATCAGCGCTGGATTTGGAGTCACAGGAACTGGGTTCAGGTTCTGGCCCTACTCCTTGCTAATGATCCAAACACTTAAGCTCTCTATATTTCAGTTTCTTCACCTGTAGATAAAAAGCCAAAAAGTGTTCAGATAAGCTTAGATCTATTCCCAGTCTTACCACTTACTAATACAGTAACCTGGGAGAAACTGCTTAATATTTCTAGAATCTTCTGACATAAAGCACTAATCACAGAACTTCCTTCACTAGGTTATTATGAGGTTTCAGAGAGATAATACATGTAACATGGTGACCATGGGTCTTGGTGGAAGGAAACATTCAATAAATGCAATGTATCAGTATGCTATTGAATGGGCTATAAGAAAAGCTGTCATATCAACCTTAGAGTTTTCTTGTGAGGCTCAATCTCTAAGAAAGTTTATAAAGCCTATTACACGTATAACTATTTTAAAACCCATTATAAACTGACCATTAGGTCTCCATTTGTTCATATTTAAATTAATTTAACTGATAATGGTGTGTTAATGCTCTGAACGTAGAAGATTTGAAAATGTGTTGTTAGCCATGCATGTTTATAGGCAAATCTGCTTGTGACTTATCTTTACATGTTAGAAAAGGAAATATTAAGCTTAAAAATCCTAAATTAACTATTGTAAATGAAGCTTTATGTGTGACTTGGGCAGGAAAAACTGGTTTAAGGCCAGACCCAAATATTAAAATTTCTTTTCCAACTAATAAACTTATCAATTCCAAATCCAAAGCATGAAAATTAAAATCAACCTGGGAATTTAATGTTAGGAATTTAAAAACTTTTGCTGAAAATAATTAACCTAGTTTAATAATTTCATGTGATTATAAAATACATTGCTTTTATTGGATTTTTTTTTTTTTTTTTGAGAGTCTTGCACTGTCACCCGGGCTGGAGTACAACGGTGCAATCTCAGCTCACTGCAATCTCTGCCTCCCAAGTTTACATGATTCTCCTGCCTCAGCCTCCCAGTGGCTGGTATTACAGGCGCACACCACCACACCCGGCTAATTTTTTGTATTTTAGTAGAGATAGGGTTTCATTATGTTGGCCAGACTGGCCTCGAACTTCTGACCTCATGATCCGCCTGCCTCAGCCTTCCAAAGTGCTGGGATTACAGGCGTGAGCCACCGTGCTCAGCCTTATTGGATTATTTTTAAATCAGGCATTGTCTTTTCAAATTAGTTATTATTTTATAACATCTATACCTATGATTTCAGAGAAAATATATACTTTAAGTTAAAAATCTAATCTTAAACATTTCAAAATATGTTATGTATTCTGTGAGTTGTTTAAGCTATCCTCAATTTTACAAAGAGATGGATTTGATCTTTTATTTGACAGCTATCTCTAGGTATGTGCTATAAGGCCCAATTATTTTTTAACATTACAGAAAGGGCCCAGATTTTCTAAACTGCTAACAAGTAGATTTTCCAAATAAATTTGGGTAAAAACATCACTGAAGATATATGAGAATTTCTAACATTCTGTATGAGTTAAACATTTTTGTAAGTTTAATGAATATATTAAATTACACATAGTATCTGATATATTCCAAGTGTTGAATGTCTTAAATTATTTCATTTGTATTTCTAGTTTTTAAATTGTTTACAAATCTCATTTTATCCTTCTTAGCATGTTCTATTATTTTATTAAGCAATAAAATAGCAATACCCATTTAGGGAATAGAAATCTCTTGTTTCCATGTCATATCATTAGAATTTCTACACTATAGGTTTACGTCAATGAATGATAAATTTTTGGTTCTTGAAGATATCCAACTGGTGTATAGAAGCCAATTGTCAAGATAATAACTTGGATGTTTCTCAATGTTCACATTTGTTTTGATTTCTCTGCCAAAATCATATCTTTATCTCTTAAGGGGAAATCATGTTAATGAAAATAAGCATATGTCTTCATGTCCAAAAGACAGAACTCACAATGCAATGATAAAGGAAATCAGAGTGTACATACATTTATAAGAATTATCATTGATGTACATTGCTTCCATATCTCATTTTTCCTTTGGCTTTTTTAGGAGACTGTGTTTTTATGAGTGTGCTCTGAGTGAGTCAGCTCAAGGCAGCTGCTCTATTTCCCTCAATTTACAAATCCAGGAAGCAGTGGGCACTGGAAAGGGTAGCCATCGGAGGAGAGGGTGACCTTACACAAACTACTCAAGTCATGCTTTGTAATTGTGCTGTGTATGAAATATTGATACTGTATGTAGCTCAGATATTGAAATATAAATGACTGTGAAAAATAAAGTCCATTTTCTTTTAAGTACATTTATTAATGTTTTCCCAAAAAATGCCCAGGAAATGAAAGAAAACATACAGATTTGTATGATTAATTCTAAGTAGCCGGCCTCTACTCATTGTAAGACAAAACCCTAATATATCACTAACCATTGTTATAAGCTTCTACAACTTGCTATTGTAGCTATATTTCACTAGGTAAACCAGATTACAAGATTCTTAAGGGAAGGAACTGTGATTCATTTGGGTAGTTTATCCCAGGGTTTAAAATTAGGACTCACACCTTTGTGCATCAAGCTATAAAAGGAAGAGGCGGTGCCTCAATTATGGGTAACAGTGTTTTGGTGGATTTTGTTTTTTATATTTTGGTTTATTTTATTTTGAACATTAAAATTGAACTTTAACCTTATTTTAATCAAAGACATATAATCTTTATGTCCTTGACAAATTAAATATTAAAAACAGTTCTTTTAGAAAATTTTTCATTAAAAAATAGATGTCTCAATTTATCTTTCAAGGTCAGTCTATATACACTCCAGATACTTCTGAAAAATTCTTGTGAATTATATGAGATTTATAATTTAACTGAAATGCTCTTCTTAATAGGGTTTATTTTTAATGGGATATAGACTAAAACTATATGGCAATTGAGCAGAGCATTACGAAGCACCATATGGGCTTCTAAACTGAGAAGATGATACACATGGGTCCTGCCAACTCTTCTCTGTCTCTCCTTCCCCACCTGCCAGTCTCCCTCCACATCCTGAATTCTATCATGATATTGAATGTCTTTGGTGAAAAATTACTTAAGTGGTGGTCTCTGTATTTTTCAATAAACGTCTCTTAGTAATGAGAGGCAGAAAATAAAAAGAATCCTAACCTTCTTAAATATCAGTGACCTGGTTTAAGTTACAGGACTATGAACATATACACTTTCCCAAATGAGGCTAAGAGGTGACGAAGCAATTAATGACCTGAGCATAACTGGCAACCAGGGCTGGGTGATACACAGATACTGCTGGAATTAAAGCAGGGCAACTTGTTCAGAGCAGCAGCAGGACTAGCCCTGACAGATAGCAGTAAACAAAAATCACTGAAGTACAATACAGCTGTCTGGTTTCCCTCCTCTGTTTATGGTCAAGTTTTAGTACCTTTTCTACAGGATGCTTTCTTTTGCTGTTTTTGCTTCCTTTTGCTGTCCAAACTTAGACCTTTGAGTCTAGATGAGTTTAAGTCAACAAGGAAAAAGTTGTGTAAAATATTCATAAAAAACATGGGATTTGTGACATACCACCAGCTCAGAGAGCTAAACACACGGCACCTGCTCTGGTGACAAGAAATCAAGATCAGCCTAAAGCAAAGTGATGTAGTGGAGGGAGAACTTGTTTGAAATACTATTTTCCACACACTTTCCCAAGCCTTCCCCCATCCTCTCATTTGAATGAGCAGAATTCCCATTAAAATGTAGTATGCATAGTATCATTTCAAAGCTTTATCGTTACAGTCACTGGCCTTGCTTTTCTGCCTCGACTTGTCTGTTTTTATGTACACATTGGCTTCTCTGATGCTTCCACTGCCTTCCCCTTTTTCCCATCTCATCTTTCTGGTTCCTCTCCTTGTTCATTTATCTCCTTCTCATGTGGTGGAAAGAAACAGAGGTAAAATTACTGTAAAAGTTGTGATGAGAATGAAAAGTAATAAACAGTACAGTAGTCATGTCTCATTTTATTTACTATTTGTGTAATTATTTATTATTTAATAATAATTAAATACCAATCTTACTGGAAGTGTGCTTCCTTTTACCCTTTAAATATATCCCTTTAGAGGATATATTTAGATATGCCATGTGTTTTCTTAGTTCATAGCCATGTACTCACTAGGAAAATACAAAAATGAAAGATAGACACAAGTGTAAGAATAACAGGATGAAGGAAACAAATCAGATACTATTCCTTGTCTCTCTGCTGTGGCTGGCTTCTCTGAGAATGGCTACGCCTTTTTCATGGCTCCAGATCCCACTGGATAATCCCATTCCCTGTGGTTCTGCCAAGCAGCCCCTTCCCTGGTCCTAACCCCTACCCCACAGGCTCCAGTGACACACTCAAGCGCTAGAAATAGTGGCAGCTCCCTGCACTTGCTGTCCTCTAAGTTGCTGCCCTCTTCCCTGTTCAATGTCTTTTCTCTTACATTTCCAGTGTAACCAATTCTCTTTAATAAATTCCTTCCATTTGAAATATGGAGAGTGGTTTCTATTTTTTTTAAATAATGGTGATGGATACAAATACTATAGTGAAAAACACATGAGATGAGAAAGCCTGATTTCATGTCTTAATTGTTACTAAGTAGCTAGTCAGGTGTTCCGGCCAAGTCATTCAACCTTGGATTGTTGCTTTATGGCTCAGAGCTCAAAGTTTAAAGTGAAAGCTCTCTAACTCACCTTATGAACAGACTTGTCATGTTAAAACTGTCTGTTCCTCTGTAAAACATACTGACTGACTTCCGCAGCACAGTGAAGGTCAAATCTGTGATCTTTTTTCCAGGAATTTATACTGCTGTTCCTATATGGTAATTTATGTTCTTACCAGCAGTCAGTTATACTTATTCCAAGATCTGTTCCTGCCAGTTGTTAGTATAATTACATAATGTAATTAGTAAATGACAGAAGCCAAACTTGTCTAGTGACTTTCATCATACAGAATTTTAAGAGGACTTTTGCTCTATAGAGAAGCCAGATGGAGTGACCTTTTCGAGTCTGTGGAGTTCGTGAAGAACGATCCATTGCCCCCTTCATCCCCTCTGTGGCTGAGGAAAGTTATTTGAATCAGTTCTCTAGCTCTGGTCTTTCAACCAAAATGAGTATTCAAAGTGTCTCCCTTTGTTACTGAAGCAAGTATTGGTTATCATCTCTTGCCTGAAAGTGGCTGAGATCCTGATAACCAAAATACCTGAGGCAATTGCAATACCAAGAAGCAGGAGAAAACGGGAAGATCAGAAGCCTGAATGCCAAGAGTCCAACCTGCATTCCTACCATGTGCTGTTGCTAGGATGTACCACGGTGTCTGATACAGAGCTAGACAAAGGAGAAGGTAGCAAAGTGAAAGCCATTTTGCTGATATCCATTCCAAGAGATCACTCACTGGATGGATGTACCCCAGGAGCAAGGCATTCTTGGTGGTCCATCTGCTGTGGGAGGCAAGAAGGTAAAGATGAAGTTAAGACTGAGATGGATATCCTCTATCAGAGGGCTGTGCATCAAGAGGCCACTATAAGGCCCTGTGAGGAAGCAACAGCTGAGCAAGGGTGATAGCATCTGAAATCCACATGGATAAGGGAGCAGTGATTACCCACAAGAGAACAGCAGTTTCACCACCACCCATGAGTGGTTGTTCTCATATAAGAACAAGAGTCACAATCAACCAAAGAGATTCCAGCCAACTTGCTGTGTGTCATTGCCCTGCTGTTGGTTCCTCAAAGGGCAGATGTTTCCCTCTTCTTCCTTGCTCAACTAATACCAGAGGAAGAAGTGTGGAGAACAAGAAACAATTCACCACCAAAATGAAACCTTTTATTAATTCTAAATGACAGGATGTGATAGAATTGAACTGAAATAATCTTAAGGATGCTTACTACTACAGAGGAGGAGATAAAATTAACTTGAAAGAACTACCACTGAAAGGACAATAGAAGTTATTAAAAAGCTTAATAATTTCCTGTTTTTACCTCCAAGTTGATATTTCATCAAAATGGTTCCTTTCACATTATTTTTTATGGAATCATAAAAAATGATTAAGAGAGACACTCACAGCTAACTGAAGCTGTGCTCCTTCAGCAGATGAACTCACTCTGTAATTTTTTAAAAATCAAATTGAAAGTATATTAGTGAATAGGGGGTAAATACATCTAAAAATAGGATTTAACAAAAAAAGCCTTCATTAACAGCCCTAGTTAATAACTGCATTTGCAAAATACAAAAATAGGCATTTGTGTATCTTGGGTGCTGGGTTTCCATCTCATTGTAGGGTTCCTGTTCTAAACCACCAGCCTACCCTTTCTGATCTAGCACTCTTTTGCTGTCCATATGTATCTAGCAGAACTGTCATCTCCTAAAATAAATCTACTCCCACAAAAAAGAGAACCAAAGGGAAGTCTTAGGAAACCAACCAAAGTTGATGTGATTTAACCCTCCATCTTATGCCTTCCTGCCTTTGATGATGAGCATATGATATTTTCTTGATGAAAAGACTCCAGGCAGGAACTAACTAATCAAGAGCATCAGAATTTATTTCATGTAAGCTGTTTTTATTAATCAGGCCAGGTTAACCAACAGTACCCAGTAGATACTGATTAAAACACATACACTATGCAGACAGTTGACATATTTTTCATATTACATAGAAAGTGTACATAGGTAAATATCCTTTAAAAAAATAGATCTACATTTATTTACACTCAGGCAGACTAGGCTGATGCCTTTGTAATGTAATTTGGCAGTTACCAGAAGGCCCACTCTGACCAAAAATCTCTCAGAGATCTCCTGTGAAAGAGCCAGAAATTTCTATGACTAGAATAAATACCAATATAGTTATCAATTATTACTCTTCATGCCATCATGTGAATAAATTGCTAAAGTAATTATTTCCCAGTTCTCTAAGAGGTTAGTACCTAGGACAAGTAAGTTTTGAAGAAAAAAGTTAAAGAGCAATTGTTATTGCAACAGTATCAAGAAACAGAGAAGTAGGGTCTGAAAGAGAAATGTAGATATGGGAATTGCTTACCCTAAAATAAAATCACAATTTTTCCCGGAACTGGAATTCAGTACCATTTAATTCCTATCACAAGTTTAAAATAAACATCTCCTTTCCCAAGTTTGTGCTTTTTCCCAAGGAACTGGAAGATGGAAAAAGATTTGCTTTTATCCTCATCTTAAGTCAGTGAATATAGTATCTGCTCAGACACCAGAGGTGAAATAGTAGACAGTAGACTAGCACCTAAAGAAACCTATGTTCCAGATTCAATTGTTACTAACAGGAAACAGCTAGTTTTGCCTTTTTTCCCAAGACCTCCTAAATAGTTCCTTGACTTTCGACTTTTGTTTTTGAGGTACCTGCGCCAAAACAACAGCAAGCTTGCTTTTTAAAATAGCATCAGTGACAAATGCTGAAATGCCAAGTCGAAACGCACAGGATACGACCAAGCAAAATGCAAGAAGGAATTTGGAAGGCAGATTAGGGTAATGTGGATCCCAATCTGTGCCTGACAACTGCTCTCAATAAACTGTGCCGAGGTCAAAGAAGCATTTGGGAGTTTATTCAAAAACACACACAGACCAAGAAGGCAGTTGCTGCTTTTCCACAGATTTTTAAGAATTTTTTTCTTTTTTAAATAAAGGGGCTAGAGCACTTCCCAAAATTATGGACTTCTACCTTTCTTTGTGGATGAGGTTTCTTCTCCCATTGCCTAAACCTTTATCTGGGGTAGGATAGGTCCCTTTGGTAATTCCCTAGTTCATTTTCCCCACTAGCATATTTTCCCCACTTGGAACAAAATTCCACTCATGGTTCTGCATTCTCTCAGATAGGTCATTCTGAGGTCAAACAGCAATTCCACAATGGAAAAACTGACTACTACATGTCCTCTAAATGTGTGCAGACCAGTCCTAAAGAATGTTCCATGTGGATAACCAATTAAGTATTTTCGATAATCACAATTTGTAAGACTAACAGAAAGCAGAGATGTGTTTAAGGTTTTAAGCCCAACTTATAAAGCTGAGAGAAGTAGTGAAGGCAAATGTATGTTAGTATGTATACATCATAAAAGAAATTAATATTTATAAACTACCTTGAAGTTCTCAAATATAATTCACTTTGGATTATAGAAGTTTTGAATCTTTTAATCATCAATGGCAGTTTTCCTTGAAAAAATCATTTTTACGGAAAAAATATTTGATATATATTTGAATAGCCAAAAATCTTGAAAAAATAATAAGCACAATCAATCTCTATTGGATGTTTTCATAGAAGATAAAGTCTTCTACTTTAACTTGCAAATAAGAATTATGTTTCTATTAATTTAGATTTTGTCTCTTTCAAATTACAAGTATTAATTATACAAAAAGGCACAAAACCAATAATTCTAAAAGAATATAAGAAATTTAAAAGTCATGAGTTACACATAAATCAGGAGTTAATGGTAATGGAATCAGCAATATAATATTGTATTATGCATAGAATGTATAACACATTGGAGAAGGAAAGAGTGAATTGGGAAATAAAAATATGATTTGCAGATATCTGGAAAATGTCTCTAAATTTGAACAAATTGTGTATTTAAACAGAAAACAAATGCCTTTTTCTCTTCTATCTAGATTATATTTTGCTACAAATCATTTACTATAAGTAAAGGCAAAACTGAGGAACTCGCTTCCAATTTAAATAGACATGTAATAAAGAAGACAGAAGCAACATTATTATTCTAAGTACATATTCTTTTCATTCCTTCACCAAGTTATTAGGGTTCTTTCCATGAGATAGTGTTTTTTGACATATTTGTGTGTGTGTGTATGTTTATATTACTTATAAGCAGAGTTATTAAATAGTTTGTGCTATCTGTATTATTTAATTCCATTTTGTAAATAGTAACATTTGGTTAAGGTAAATTGATATACAAATGAAATCAAGCAGAAATCCTGATTATTCTCAATTTAGTTATTATCTTTATGTCTTAGCTTTTCTCTAAGACATTTTTATTTGCACATTCATTGTCATTCAAAGTTATTAGATTTTTCCAGCCACACTGAAGAAAAAGAGAAACATTTTGCCATGGAGATTCCTAGAAAATAAGTTAGCAAATTTCTGACCCCAGATATCCAAGATAATCAAGACCAGCATTAGAATCCACATTCTACCTCTGTTTAGCCGGCTAGAGAATTCTTCCTATAAGTGAAGAAAGTAAATGTGAGAATGATAAGTAACTAGTTGAATTTGTCTTTTCCCAGTCCAGCAAAAATTCCCTGAACTCTAAACAAAGGTGTTAAATACCATGAAATAAATAATTAGCTTCAAACTTAGTCTGGAATAGATTAATTCATAGGGCCATTTGTTACCTTTTCTATTTGGTTATTATATCTAGAATAAAACCCCATTCTCCAGGGAAATCATGCTCTGGGCAACTATTATACTTTTCTGGCACAGATCATCAGAATTCAGGGCAATTCCAGCCAAGCCAGACTCTTCGTTAGCCTTAGTCTACTACTGGCTCTGGAATACTGATTAAGCAAGGATTGGTGATTTTAAGACCTTTAATTCCATTATACTAAAGGAAAATAGGAATAATATGTTAATGAAAAACTACTACACTCCAGTCACAGTTCTAGGTGCATGAGACATATTATCGTATTATTCAGGATGGCCTCATTGTTATAACAGACAATCCAATAGTTTTCATGCCTTAGCAATAGGATTCTATACCTCTGTGTTAGGTAAAGGATCTATGGGTGTGTTTGGTGGGCATCTATCAGGAGCTGATTCAGGAGCCCAGAATTGTTTTCATCTTGTGATTCCACCATCCTAGAGAGAGCATCAGAGTCCTCTGTTGGATCTTCTGTGTCCATGTGGCAATGAGGGAAAAAGAGCATAAAGGCAAGAATATATATATACCTTGAAATGGTATATAAGTTCTGTTCACATTCCTTCAACCAGAAACAAATCACAAGGATATACCAAACAGCAAGGTGGCGTGGAACTATAGACTACCAGCGTACCCAGGGAAAAAAGAAACAGATTTAGAGAATAACTTGCCAATGTTTCCTACAATCAGCAAATTTTTAAAAAAATCTCTGACCTTTAGGAACTTATATTCTATCTGGGGGAAACAAATGATTAGAAATAGGCATAATAACCTATAAATTACATAATCTATTATAAAATAATAGGTGCAATTGGGGGATGCAGAGTAAGCTCAGAGCAAGGTAAAAGGGAGAGGTATCTTCTGACAATAGCTGTAGGTGGCTGTGGCAGGGTGGAAGATGGATCACTGCAGAAGAGTCAGTCAAAGGAATGAGAGGCCAATTATCGAAGAAATCATTTTGCCAATAATGGGATAATGTTGGAGAGAGTGATGGTAATCCAGAAGCTGAAATCATAGTGAAGTGGGAGCTTGGGGTTGCCCCATGAGTAAGTTGGTAACAGTAATAGAGCAAAGCAGTAGGGTGTCATGGAATTCACAGTTTCAGAGGAAAGAAAAAGAATGATCTGAAAGCAGCAATAAGGAGAAAAGAGAATGCCTAATCCCAACTTCAGGTCCAGCTATTTAAGAGCTGTAGCATTGAAAGCAGCTACCACTTGAGAGGGCTGCAGAGAAGGAATGCCCTCTTTTGAGAGACCAATGTCTCCTAGAAAGCATTCTTATAGAAAGAATGGTAAGGATATCAGGATTTTAGGAAATCTGGCACTTTCTATGGTGACCAGTACGAACAAAGATAAGCGGCATACTGAGATTTGTCCTGATGGAGTCAGACTGAAGTGGTGGCAACCATACGAGTGTACAGGACAGTAAGAAGTGAGGGCTGGCAACTCACTCTTGACCCCTGCTAAAAAAAGGTAGATAGAAGGCTTTTCTTAAATTCAGTACTTCAATCTGGACCTCTTTCAAGAAGGAGTTTATGCCAAGAGCTCAGTGTCTACTTCTATACCCAGAGAAGCTAGAGATTACTCTGGATGAAAAGGTAAAAGTCACAGGGGTGTGTGGTCTTGATCCAGAATGTGGCCACCTTTTGACTTCCTATGATTACTACCAGCCAACCATCACACAGAATTATTTTGAAACCTTTAAAAAATATTTTAGAATATAATGTATTTGTTTTTACTATTTCATTTTTATTGCATAATGAACTCAAATATTCCCATTATCTCTCCAAAAAGTCATATTGGGCCTGAGTATCACTTCAGCTTTTTACATGTAATGCCTTTCCAAGCCTATATCTTCCAGGGCTCTCAAAAACAGGGAGAAAAGTAGATTCTAAAGAAAGCATGTTAGCATAAGCAACTCCCCACATTTTTAACTCTTCCTCCACATGCTCTTCCTTGACACAGCATTCAGCTAGCCATTCAACAAGGAATTGTGAGCAGCTATTGTGTACCAGGAGCTGCACTAGGCAATTGTTTGTAAAGCAAAAGCTATACAAAGATTTTTTTTTTCTTGAGATAAAGTCTCGCTCTGTCACCCAGGCTGGTGTGCAGTGGTGCAATCTCGGCTCACTGCAACCTTCGCCTCCCAGGTTGAAGCGATTCTTTAGCCTCAGCCTCCTGAGTAGCTGGGATTACAGGTGCATGCCATCATATCCACTTAGTTTTTGTATTTTTAGTAGAGAAGGGGTTTCACTATGTTGGCTGGTCTGGTCTCAAGCTCCTGACCTCAGGTGGTCCACCTGCCTCAGTCTCCCAAAGTGCTGGGATTGCAGACGTGAGCCACCACACCCAGCAAAGATGTTTTAAAATAAAATGTTGTCTTTACCCTTCAGGAACTAACTCATAGTTGCGAGCATGTGGAGACACGATTACAGTTCAAGGTGATAAAACAAAAACATGTACCAAATGCACTGAAGGAATTGTGAAAAGAATGATTAACTTGCCTGGGAGGATTTGAGAGATTTCTTACAGGAGGTTTCATTTAAACTGGAATTAAAAGGATGAGTAGGCATTTTCAAAATGGGAAATGAGAAGACAAGCATTCAGTCAGAGGTACAAATGCACACAGAGGTGCAGAACAATCTGCATGACAGATTTATGTATATCTGTATCACAGACCTAGGAGTTATAAAGAATCTCCGTGTGTCTGGAATGGTGGGTGCATGCAGAAAAGTATCAGGAGACGTTAAACATCCGAAGCCAAAGCCTTGAGCACCAAGTTAAAAAACTGACAATGGAAGTCATCACAGAGTGTATTAGGTAGGTGCGTTACGGGATCAGATTTGTATTTCAGTAGATAGCTCAACTTTATAGTGGAGTGTTTATTACAAGGCACGAAACTCCAGGCAGGTAGACCAGTAGAGAAAGGACTATAATTTAGATGAGACATGAGAGCCTGAAGGAAGGCATTTCTCAAAGGAGTCACACCATTTTCGTTTGACTAAATTTAACCCACAATTCGAAGAGATCATTTGTTTAGAAACCAAATTTTCTAAACTATTTCATATTCCTTTTTAGTGCTTTAAATTATAACTAATTTTAAATCCATCTTTGATGAAACTCTAGTCACGATTCCCCTTCTAAAGTCTAAAGGTACATAAAAATACATTTCTTACTGATATAAACATAGAATCACAGATTCTCAGGGCTTGAAAGTTTTACTTCACTTGGTTCACCATCCATCTGATGTTGGAAGCCTTTCTAAGCTCCTCTTGCCAAGTCATCTCCTGGACTAGACTTGGTCATCTCCAGGAACGAAGTATCTAGTGAGGTGGTGAAGGCGTGGGTTCTGAAATTAAGCAGACCTAGATTTGAGTTCCTATTTCAACGCTTCTACTTGTGTAAACTTTGGTGAGTTAGATAACTTTTTTCTCAAAGCTTTATAATCTGTAAAATGAATATAATATTATTTAACTCAGAGAGTTATATGAAGGCAATAATGTATCACAGCCTTCAAAAACATTTCATAATGTTATCAGTGTTTTTATTCATGCCATTATCATTATTACTTCCCAAGGCATTCATCTTCTAATATTAGATAACTACCTTAGAAATTTCTCCTTTCTGCCAGTTCATAGAAAAATCTGGTTTCAAAATATAATTGGCAAAATAAAGTCAGTATTTCATTAGTTGTAATTCACCATAAAATTTGGAGGAAACTCTGAAAAGGATTTGCACAATCTCATCGATATTTTCTCAGGATTTTAAGGCATCATTTCAAAAGCATAAACGGAGAAATAGTTGAAATATTGAATCTATAAAGCCTTGTCAGTACTATCTGACTCATAAAAATCATATAAACTAAAGAGATACGAACAAACGTAATGTGTTACCTGACATCACCCCTGGGCAATGATTCAAATGGCAAATTTAATTACAGTAGCATTCACAGTAATCATTCCCTGACTTCAGAGCTTTCCGTTGACACAGGCACTCTAGACAATAAACAGAGTCTTAACCAAAAAAGGATTTTATGAAGCCTTTCTTAAATTTACAGCAGCTTTCCATGCTACCTGAGTTAATTACATCATTCAAACACATTGTCAATGAATGTTTTTGCCAAGATACTCTGAGCATTTGATAATAGAAGTAAGATAATAGAATCAATATTTTAGGAGCTATAATAAAATAACTTCTAATCTGTGTGGATGCCACCTGCCATAACTAGTAAATTTTGAAATATGTAAATAAACTTCTTTTTTCATGTAAATTACCCAATTCTTTTTTAAAATGTCTTTTATGTTATAGTGCAGTGAAAAAAGTCAACTATCTTAAAAATCACATAATCCTTTTTCACCATTTATGTACTGAGAATGCATATATTTTGCACTGAGAAAATTTTGCCAAAACATATTCTCAGAAAATGTTTGAAATGTCATTATTAGTTATTAGGAATTTTTTAAGGTAATATTCTGTAAGAATGGCATTGTTGGCAGGGCATGGTGGGTCATGCCTGTAATCCCAGCACTTTGGGAGGCCAAGGCAGACGGATTACCTGAGGTCAGGAGTTTGAGACCAGCCTGGCCAACATGATGAAACCCCACCTCTACTAAAAATACAAAAATTAGCCGGATATGGTGACAGCTGCCTGTAATCCCAGCTATGCGGGAGGCTGAGGCAAAAGAATTGCTTGAACCCGGGAGGCAGAGGTTGCAGTGAGCCAAGATCATGCCACTTCACTCCAACCTGGGGACAGAGGGAAACCGTCTCAAAAAAAAAAAAATGGCATGTTTTGACTTAAGATAATCTACTCTTGGATGGATAATTAGAACATAACAGCATTAGCAAATTAAAGAGGAAAACAAAAAGCTTTTTGGAAGAAAAACCAATAATAAAAATGAAGGGATTGATGTACATACACTCTGGCATAAAAGAAAATCAGAACTGACCATACTGAAATCATTTCAGATGGTAGCTACAAACATGGAGCAAGAAAACCTTTGGAAATAACTATTTAAACCACGTAAAATTTCCCACCAAAGATCTACCAAAGAAAACATGGCAATGAGGCTGAGATCTGAAAGATAGTTTGGCTGTTGGGGTGGTGAGAGAGGAAGAAAGAGCCACAGGCAGCCAGAATATCGTGACTTTTCAGCTTACTTGTAAGCAGTTAAATTGGTTTACAAATTCTTCTATATACTGTTAACTAAACTTATTCCCAGAAAATGCACAAGTATCTTAAAAATACTCTTGTAAATAAATTAAATATTAAAGACCGTTTAACAATGATGCGAGCACCAGCAAACAATCAGAAACCAAGGAAGCTAACCCTCCTATTAGGAAATGTTCTTCAATGGTCATATTGGGAATTGAAAGCAATGAGTCCAGTCAGCCCTTTAAATTTTTTGAAATTATGGAGACTATAAAATGAATTTACATGAACTTTCGTTTATGATGAATGCATTGCCCTAATTTTATTTCTTAAAATATTATCTAATGTGCTTGAGAAGCCATGGTAACTAGAAAGATGACATTTTAAAATATTTTCATGCCATCTTCATCTCAGCCTTTTCAATTTCTATTTCTCTGTTTATTTCATAATATATTAGGTACTTCATATAGTAGGCCTGGTACTTAAACACTAGGACCATAGTACATGTATATTGTTAATGAAAAAATAAATATTGGTGATGCAGTGAATGAAAGCTGAATGCTGGAATTGATATTTACCCAAAGCCAAGTGTTATCATCATGGAGACAATACCTGGAATAAGAATAAACAAGGCCGGGTGTGGTGGCTCACACCTGTAATCCCAGCACTTTGGGAGACCGAAGCAGGTGGATCACCTGAGGTCAAGAGTTCAAGACCAGCCTGGCAAACATGACAAAACCCTGTCTCTACTAAAAATACAAAAATTAGCAGGAGAATCGCTGCATCCCAGGAGGCAGAGGTTGCAGTGAGCAGAAATTGCACCACTGCACTCCAGCCTAGGAGTGAGATTCTGTACAAAAAAAAACCTAAATTTTATCAAAAATATTTATTTCAGATCATTAAAGATTCTAGTCCTTGCTTTTCTAAATTTTTATATGATTGTCTGAATATAATTTATCAGCACTGTCATCTCTAGATTATTTTAGCAAACACCGTTTATAGAGTCTGATTCAATTGGCCTATTTAAAAATGTCCCTAGGCTGGCACGGTGGCTCACATCTGTAATCTCAGCACTTTGGGAGGCCAAGGCAGGCAGATCACTTGAGCCTAGGAGTTCAAGACCAGCCGGGGAACATGGTGAAACCCCATCTATACGCAAAATACAAAACTAAGCCAGGTGTAGTTTCATGCACAGTAGTCCCAACTACTTGGGAGGCTCAAGTGGGAAGACGGCTTGAACCCAGGAGGAAAAGATTTCAGTGAGCCAAAACTGTGCCACTGCACACCAGCCTAGGCAACAGAGCAAGACCCTGTCTCAAAAAATAATAATAATAAAATTAAAATAAATAAATAAAAATGTCTCTAAATTTATCTGTGCAAAGAAGAATATTATTCAGAAAACAACTTTTTAGTAGCATATTTCCTAGAGAGAATTTTATAAAACATCCACAGCTTGAGCAAATCTTACAAATCTTTCATCATCAACTACTGAAAGTGGCTGGCAACTATAGCAATCATAAGTTTTCTCTTGAAATTTTAACTGCCATAGCCACAAAATTTTAAGAACTTTTCTTTGTAAATTATTATAATATCTGTTATTTCGAAGTTTACTTAGTGAGGACAAAATGTGTTTGGGGTGATCCATTCTTCTCTTAACATAGTTCTTCATATTCTTTTTTTTTCTTCTTTCTTTTTCTTTTTTATTTATTTATTTTTTTCTTTTTTAGTTCTTCACATTCTTATAATAGTTTGAGTTGAAAATAACTTCTCATTGATGTATACAATTTTGTAGGATTTTCTTTCCTGTAAATTTTGAAGAGGTAAGTTTGGTATCCTTTTATTATTTCATTCTCACTAGATGTGTAGGATTCTTAAAGAAACATAAAACAGTTTGACAACTCTTTTTTAATAAGACAAGGACACCAAAAGAGCCTAAAAAGATTTGAATTATGATATAATCTCATATATATTATTGCATTAAGATTTAAGATTTATCAACATTATCACAAAAAATAAGTTGACTTTTCCAAATTTATGTAATATATTCATTTAATATGCATATTACTGGCTACTCTATATCTCTATTTAGCTCTTTGACAATATAATATAAAATAACACAAATTAAAGCTTTTACAATCATTATTATAATTCTAGCATAATAAACAATACTACAACCATAATTGCCTTTAATCTATGTAAAACCAGAACTGTTATAAGAAATGAAAGGTACAAGATCATGCCAGTCTTTTGCTTTTAACAAATATATTGTCAACTACAATTTTAAAACATCTGACAATAGAAACAGTAAAAGTGAAACAGCTAACAGTTCTTTCATAGTGCATGACAAGAATGATTTATAAAAAAACATGCCAAAGAGAAAGGATTTGCAAAAATAATAAATGTGCTTTCCATCTCTCAATAAATCACAGTGTACAGTATGTAAACTGTCAGTACTCAAATCATGTAGTCTTCCATAAAAGAAAATGTACTCTTCCTCCTAGCTCTGTTTGTCTGCAGAAAAGAAATGTCTGCAGATCAGAATGTGGGCTTGAGTCATTGTCAACATTTATTCAATCCCAATGACTCCAAAAGGCTGAAGAACGTTTTTTCTCCTCCTAGCCAAGAAACATACTCTGATTGATCATTGCTAATATCAAAGCCTAACCCTAAATTGAAAGGGGAAACAAAATCATCATTTTAAAGGACTTAACTGTTCTCAAACTTTGAGAACACCTCAACCAAAGGGAGCTTTTCAAATCATACCACCTTAGTTTATCTTGACTCCTTATATTTTCCCAGTGATTAGTTTTTTAAAAAAGTATTATAACATTAAAATTAAAGGCTGAATAAGTAAAAAGCTGAGACAAAAACCTAGTGCAGAAGTTCCAAAGTTAAGTTTGTAACTTTCAAAAGAAGTAACGTCTGCGATCTGGAATCCAGAGAACAAGGGAGACCTATATAAAACGAAATCAGGAGTAAGCAGTGGCTAGATTATACAGAGGTCTGTAAACTATGATAGGAAGTTGGGATTTCATTCTAGGTTAGATTCGCAGCCATGGGAGGGTGTTTTTAAAACAGAAAACATATAATCATGATTTTAAACCATCACTCTGACCACAGAGTGGTCCATTAGCACAAAACATCCGTTAGCACAAATAAAACATCCATTAGCACAATTAAAATTACAAATACGACGACAGTAAATGTTGACAAGGATAAAGAGCAACCAGAATTCTTTGACATTGCTTGTAGAAATGTAAATGAATAAAATCACTTTGAAAACCACTTTACGCTGTCTACTAAAGCTGCACATAGTTACACTCCATGGCCCGGCAATTCACTCCTACATATATTTCCAATAGAAATGCATACAGATATTCAATAATAAGATATGCAATAGAATGCTTGGTATAGCATTATTTAAAAAGCATCAGACTGGAAACTACCCAAATGCTCATCAACAGTGCAATAAAGTGTATCATATTCATACAATGAAGCACTATATGTACAGCAATTAGAATTAATCATTTACAACTAAACAAAACAGGATGAATCTCACAAGTATCATTGAGCAAAAGCCAGTTACAAAATAATGCTATTGAATGAATCTATTTAAGTTTTTTTAAAACAGGCAAAGCTAACCTATATTTATAAGAGACAGGATAAGGGTTACTCTTGGTGTGGGTAAGGAGCAGCCAGTGACTGGAAGGTAGTATGTGGGGGAAGAGAAGCAGTAAATACATTTTCTTGGTGGCAGAGGGATAAATGAAGAAAAGGTAGTGATTCTTATCTTGACTGGTGGTATGTACATGAAAAGCAAAGAATCAAAGAGTCCTACTTTGCAACCATCTGTTACAATCTGCCTTCGATATGTCTGGTTGAACCACCAGTGATGAGAAACACAATTTATAAGGGAGACTAATTCTTTTTGGAAAAAAAAAAAAAAAGAAGAACCTAATGGCTCACACATGCCATTTATTGAGGTCAAAATTTTTTCTAGTTGTTCTCTCTTAAACGAAACAGTCCACTTGAATTTCTAGTAAAAGTTCTTCCAGGATTGAACACAGACACTGCCCCATCACCGTCACCACGCTCTGATAAGATCTCATTTACAATTACTAAGAAAAAGAAGAAAGAGGGAGTAATTTGGATCATACATGTAGACATAGAATACAGAATATGTGGAATTGTGAGTTCAGGGAGCCTCAGAGCTCAGCGATTTGAGCGAGATGAAAGAGATTTCAAGTGTGGTTCAAGGTAGCTTCCCAATCTTCTGCTTGACATTCTTATTCTAATTCATTTACTTGCTTTCATGCAGGTCATTAATTCTTATGTAAAAACCTTCCTTCATGTGTCACAACTATATTTTTGCTCCACTGAACCGTAACAAACCTTAGTCAGAACCTTAGGTTAAACTCCTCCTGTTTTAAATCAATTCACTTCCCACATCTATCTACCTGCCATACTTTTGACCCTACACCTTCTAATACTGTAATTTATGAGTTATATTTCATATAAAATTGGTAAACTTCCTAGTCATCAATATTTCAAAATAATTAACAATGAAGATTAAAAATAAAAGAAAGAAGACAGGAAATCATGGAGAGGAAGATTTCAGTAATTTTATATTCCAAATATATATGATTCGTTTTAATAACATGCTATGTATAATACAAATTATATAATATATAATTTATTTATTGTATATTCTATGAAACAGGAAATAAGTAAATTACCATTAGATTTTAAATATTCCTTTCTAGTTTCTCAAGATATGGTTTCTAGCATGGAACTGGAAAAGGCTTCAGTGTTAGTTATTTATCTGAGAAGATGTCTTTAAAGCTCTGAAGTTTATATTTGAGTCCAAACTTCTATAAAGCTAGGAAGCTGATGTTAGTGAGTTAATTTGCCAAGTTTTCTTTCCTTCCTTTCTTAACAGTCTAAGACCATCTAACAGTTGTAAGTTTACTTTTCATCTTCTGTAAATAGCAACACTGCTATGGAAATATTTTTTATAAACTTAGCTTTGCATAACATCTTCAAGCAATCCAAATTTTTAAATTTATTCCTGTGAATACCTAGATTTAGTTTACTGTTTACTCTTGCTTTGTAACATAGAAATAATCTATGATAACCTTATAAATTTTGTTTCTTATATAATTATAATTTAGAATAAATAATTTGAAGTGTTAACAGTCCTGGATAAGTCTAGCTTGATTAGTTAACTTATTTGTTAGTAATTAGTTGTAACTTTTTTTAATGCAAAAACATTTTTGCTGCTATAACCAAATTTAGCTGTATGATATTCTGGATCACACTTTAATGCCATCTTGTAACAATTTGCTATAACGTTACCATGAGAGAACATTACTGAGAATTAGGAAATCAACAAGAAAAGTACCTGATTCCCACAAAAGATTTGCTTCCAATTGGATAACTATGAAACTTCATTTTCTTGGCATATTGGTGCTTGATATCTCTCCCAGCTGGTGACCTAATGCTCTAAGGTAATTCTTCAGGAAGGGAAGAAATTTTATAGCAGAAGTACTATTCATTTACCTTTCTAGCACCTGCAGAAGAAATCTGGAATGATATACCTGGCTTTCAAACTAAGAGTCAAATCGTTATGCGAAGGAAAATCTTTACTCATTTAGACATGAAATACCACCAAATTGGGAAACTTCAGAAATATATATTTTCTCATTTCCTTCCATTTATAATAAACAAAATCTTTTCAAGGAGTTTTCTAAAGCAAATACGGTAATTTCTTATTGTTCAACATAAATGATGTTTTAATAACTAATCATTAATTTTAGCTTGTAATATTGCAAACTGAAAAAATAATATTCATCTTGATTTTTTTACATTCTTGGTTGAAATAAAATCTAATTTCCCTGATAATGAGTTTTGAATACATTTTATATAATTAATAAATTATTTTAATGTTTAAGTTTTCTAAACAGCTTTTTGTATAGCCTTTTTTGTAGAGTTTCCTTTAGTTAGATTTAAGTTTAAAATGTAACAGTATTGTTAAATTTTTTGGCTTTTAATCTGTCCTTTAATAATGAGTTAATAAACTAAAGTTTAAGGTTTTTAAACTTATCAGAAATATGAGTTCAATGAAAAATGCTTTTTCTTAAGTTTATAAGAAAGGTTATATTTATAACCTTAAGAAAAAGTATTTTTCATTGAACTCATATTTCTGATTTCCTTAGCTGATATTAAAATACACAAAATTATTTTAAATTAATCTTCTGTCCTTTTATAAAATGTTTTTATAGTAATAACACAGTAGGAACATATTTCTGTATGTATCATCAATGCAAATATGCTCAGTTGGTATACACCATGTAATTTCAGTCAAAAAAATCATGCAAGTTTAATTAGCTAAATAAAATGGCTTAGAAACTTTTTCTTGAAAGATCATATATGTGATCATATATATTTATTTCCTATAGGCCAGCATGGTGGCTCACGCCTGTTATGTTTTAAAAGACTAATCATAATTCTTAGCTTGCAAAATTACAGATTGAAAAAATAATATCCAACTGGGTATTTTTTACATTCTTGCTTGAAATAAAATCTAATTTCAGCCCTTTGGAAGCTGAGACGGGCAGATCACTTGAGCTCAAGAGTTCAAGACCAGCCTGGGCAACATGATGAAACCATGTCTCTAAAAAAAAATGTTTAAGTTAACTGGGTATCGTGGCATATGCCTGTAGTCCCAGCTACTTGAGGGGGCTGACATGGGAGGATCGCTTGAGCCCAGGAAGTTCAGGCTGCAATGAGCCGAGGTTGCACCACTGCACTCCATTCAGTCTGAGTGACAGAGTGATATCCTGTCACAAAAAAATAATAATAACTATAGATATATACATATTTCCTAAGGTAATAAAATAAAGCTCATATTTGTTTGCTGAGCATTAACTCTGACCTATAATTTTTCATTATGCTCTACGTAAATTCTCTACTCTAGCTAATTGGTTTTATAAGGCAGGCACTGCAATCAGCTATGGCCAACCTGCTCCCAGCTCTCTGCTCCATTATTCTGAGTGCGCTCCTTATCCTCAGGGTCTAAGATGCTCATTGAGCTCCTTGGGCATGAAGCAGTAGGATGGTAGAAGGAGAAAAGAATAGCAAACTTCCTCTCTTTAAAGAGACTTTCTCAAAGTCCCACACAGTGACACACTTTGTGCTTATATGTCACTGATAAAAATGGATTACTTTGATTAACATGGCTTCAAAGTAGAAATAGAAAGCACAGTCTTTTATCTGGTTACATGGCTGCTCTAAAATAAAACTGAAGTTCAGCAATTGAGGGAGAGATGAAAATGGATGTTGCAGCACGCAACTAACAATCTTCTGCCATTGTTATTTGAATAAACCAGATTCCCATTTCTGTATCTTGGTTCAATACATTTTCCTTTCTTAAAAATCTTCATCCTTTCCATACTCCTCTTACTGAAGTTCTAGCCTTTCTTCAATGGCCAGTGTAGTTCCTATTTCTTCCTAAGTTTTTTCCAACTTTCCCAGACCTCATGCAAAACTCCTATAGTATTTTTTTAATCTATACCACTCGTGGTATTCACAAGGTGAATTTGTTTCTGCGTTCTTGTGCTGTATTCCCAACCATGTTTGAGCTTCATAAAATATCAGAGACCATGCCCTTTGCTTCCTTGCATCCCTGGAGTTTGGGGACACAAAATTGTTTCTATCTTGTTCTATAAGAGATTTGAGGTGGTTTACATAAAACATTCAAAGGGATAATAAAATGTTAGTAAAAATCTGGAGTGGGGAAAATACAAACTGAAATAGGAAGCCAAGACATAAAGTGAAGGGAAGTAAAGGGTATAAAATGCAAAAATGCAGACTGTAAGAACCTACTGTAAAATATTTTTAATACTGAGCTACATATTTGACTCTAAGACACATATTTGACTAAACTAAATATGTTATCCCTGGTAACCAAAGTGAAAAGAGAAATAATAGACAGTTGTAAATGACTGTTGAAACGGCAGGGAAATTATTAGTGAAAGCAAATCCTTTCTTATCACTAAATTTTAAAAGAACTTCTTCACTCAGGTCTTTACAATATGAGATAAAGTAATACAGTGGACAAAGTCCTCAGTAGCATTCTTGTGTCAAATACAGCAATGGACCTATGAAGCTGTTTCTTAGAACATCCACCAATAAAAGAAAGGCCTGGCATCAAACGCAGTAATGAAGTCTATTTTAGAAAGGGTCAATGTTCAATAGGATCATTTTCTTATTGTTCAAAATAGGGTAAAACGGAAACCAAAAATAATTGGAGCAATAAATGTCCTTCAGTCATTAACAAATAACGCTTTCTTGATCTTGCTTCTGAGCTAGGCGAGATAGTGGAGAGTTTAAAGGTTTGTGAATCATATAGTCGACATGTAAAGCTGTGTGAGAAAATGGCACAGGATAGAGATAAAGGCATTTGTTGCCTATAGAGCACTGGGTAAGTTATTTGGCATCTGTTTGCTTTAATTTCCTCAACTATAAAATGAGACTAATAATTGTACCTAACTCATTGAGTTGATATGGATAGTAGAACAATATTGTTAATAAGGTTC
Source organism: Sapajus apella (assembly GCF_009761245.1). Lineage (NCBI taxonomy): Eukaryota > Metazoa > Chordata > Mammalia > Primates > Cebidae > Sapajus > Sapajus apella. Next base: position 12,478,990 of record NW_022436968.1, on the reverse strand, counting down.
TTAGAGCAAGACCTGGCAACAGCAACTGTTATAAAAGAAGTTGCTAATTCATTTTAAGTAGATGCTAATGTTGAAATACTCATATGAAGATTAGAAAGCTGACTGGGATTTTTATTTTAATGGGTGCCCACAATTTATCCTTCAATGCTTCCTGATTGTGAGAAGAATGGTAAGAGCTATTTTCATGGATGAAAGTAAAATTTTTAGTTTGTAATTCAAAATTTAACATCATGTTTTTCATATGCTTTCTTTTAAAATAGATGCCATTGAAATATCACCAAGAGGAAGAGAATGAATAAGAATAATGTAAATATTCTCATTATTATTCTACAAATCAAATCCTAGGAGAGATGATGGGACTAGACAAGAGAATTTCAATAAAATAGCATAAAATAGTTATAACAAACTTTGAGACTTTGGATATTTATTAAGCCTTTTATTTTCAATTGTTTGTCTAAAGTGAGTATGGATCTGTGAATGCAAATGTCATAAGTTACAAGGGAGACAACATTTCTCTCTACATTATTGTTAAAATTGAAATATTGGTAAAATGCAAGAACTGCTTATTGCTGGATTAAAGATAATATTCAATGGCACTTTCCTGTTATGTGAGAGCAAAATAGGATGCTAACTACTAAATTAAACAACAAGTTTATATTTTAAAGAAACAAAAATAATGTCAATCATAGAAGATGTTTTAAATACCAGTAAGCCTGATTTCCGAGAGTAGCAGAAAAGCTCAACTAACTTTCAGGTCTCTGGTGTAGCTGCAACTTTTCAAGAATTCTAAATCTACAACACAGCAGCCACTCAACCATATCTCCTTATCCAGAAAAGGTCCTTTTAAAAATTGACCTTATTCTATGTTCACTTCCTAAGAAAGGCTAACCATGTGGCAAAGTCATCTTTGTGATGACCTCATGACAGCCAATAGCTTATTTCTCTTATAACTGAAGTGTCAGCTAACTCCCCTTAGAAAGATGGTTTCTAACTGAACTATAAATTCCTGAGAGACAGAGACTTTTTACTGAGTGGTTTTTATGTCTCTATAGATCCAGTAACTGGTTGTATGCCTGACACTGAGCAAATGTTCAATATTTGTTTCTTATTGAAAGAATGGATGTTGGCAGAATGTCTTCTCAGGAGTGTGTTTTATGTGCTTACAAGAAACCCATTTTGCATGAACTGGTGAGGTAGACGGAAAAGAAGAGCTTTCACTGAAGAGGAGTGAGGGGAAAATTCATACAATAATCTCTCCTCTTCTGGCAATCTAGGAGAATACTTTTCTGATATAACTCTGAAGGAAAACGGGCAAAGGAGGAAGGCAAAAGAAGAAAATCATCCACTATTCCTTTACACAGACTGCCTCTTCTCATGGTTCCAAGTTTGTTACCTTAAGTCAAAATCACTAGAAACCACTTTAGAAAAGTATGGCAATAATTACTATACAATTCCATATCAGCCCTGGACATGCTAGGAAATTTTCTACTTCATTGTAAAACCTCTTGAGAAAAAAAAAAAAAAAAAAAAAAAAAAACTTTTGCTAAACATTTATATTGCCTACAGTATTTTAAAAGTGAAAATAAACAAACAAATCTTACTTGCCACCACTAGAGGAGACAATGGTGCCCAGTCTTTATTCTAGAAAGTAATAACTAAAAGGAAAGAGTTCAATGTCTAACTTGCCTTTTTAGAGGAATTCTAATTCATCCCTGTTTTTAAATCCCCAGTGAAATAATAATTTAAAGACCAAAGAGTGTGAAAGCCATTTGAGATAAGGCTAGTGGAAGTGGGCTCTGCCTCACATGTTATTCCATAGACTGCTTAGCAAACACCTGATACTCTCTGCAATGTAGAGACTTGACTGATCCTCTCTTAACCCACTGATCTAGCCTAGCAAACTGCTGGAGGACAACATGCCTTCACTTATCTGCTGGGATTACAATATAAAGACATACTGGTCATGTCAAAAATGTCTCATCTGAATCTCAAGGCTTTGGGACTAACTTCCAGATTGACAGAAATAGAGGACACAGAGGAACAAGTTGAACCATGCCATAAGGAAATCATTAAAAAAAAACAAAACCAGAATGTGGGACATTTCTCAATATAGCTATACTTGTCTCTTAAAAAAAAACTAATTTCACAGGGAAAAACAAGGGGTTATGACTAAACTAGGACAGAATATAAAGAGACACAACAAAATGCAATGCAGGAATCTTAATAGATCCTGGTTTGAAAAATTTGTCTATTAAAGACATTTGGGGAACAGACGGTGATATTTGTGTGTATGTGTGTGTGTGTATATATATATATATATACACACACACACATATATATATACGCATATATATATACACATATATACATATATATATACATATATATACACATATATATAACACTTTAAGTTCTGGGGTACATGTGCAGATCTTGCAGGATTGTTACATAGGTATACACATGCCACGTTAGTTTGCTGCCTCCATCCCCCCATCATCTACATTAGGTATTTCTCCCAATATTATCCCTCCCCAATCTCCCCACACCCTACTATCTCCTTCAGCCCCTAACCCCCAACAGAGCCCAGTGTGTGATGTTACCCTCCCTGTGTCCATGTGTTCTCATTGTTCAACACCCATCTATGAGTGAGAACATGCAGTGTTTGATTTTCTGTTCTTATGTCAGTTTGCTGAGAATGATGGTTTCCAGATTCATCTATGTCTCTGGAAAGGGCATGTACTCATCCTTTTTTTATGGCTGCATAGTATTTCAAGGTGTATATATGCCACATTTTCTTTATCCAGTCTATCATTGATGGGCATTTCAGTTCCAGGTCTTTGCTATTGTAAACAGTGCCACAGTGAACATACGTGTGCATGTGTCTTTGTAATAGAACGATTTATAATCCTTTGGGTATATACCCAGTGATGGGATTGCTGCATCAAACGATATTTCTATTTCTAGATCCTTGAGGAATCACCATATTGCCTTCCAGAATGGTTGGACTAATTTACACTCCCACCAACAGTACTCCATGTCTTCTCCACCGTCTGTTGTCTCCAGATTTTTTAATGATCGTCATTCTAACTGGCATGAGATGGTATCTCAATGTGGTTTTGATTTGCATTTCTCTAATGACCAGTGATGATGAGCATTTTTTCATATGTGTGTTGGCTGCATAAACGTCTTCTTTTGAAAAGTGTCTGTTTATATCATTCACCCACTTTTAGATGGGGTTTTTTTTCTTGTAAATTTAAGTTCTTTGTAGATTCTGGATATTAGCCCTTTGTCAGGTGGGTAGCTTGCAAAAATGTTTTCCCAGTCTGTTGATTGCTGGTTCACTCTAGTGTTGTTTCCTTTGCTGTGCAGAGGCTCTTTAATTTAATTAGCTCCCATTTGTCTATTTTGGCTTCTGTTGCCATTGCTTTTTCTGTTTTAGTCATGAAGTCCTTGCCTATGCCTATGTCCTGAATGGTTTTGGCTAGGTTTTCTTCTAGGGTATTAATGCTGTTAGGTCTTTTGTTTAAATCTTTAATCCATCTGGAGTTAATTTTTGTATAAGGCATAAGGAAGGGATCTAGTTTCAGTTTTCTGCATATGGATAGCCAGTTTTCCAAACACCATTAATTAAATAGGGAATCCTTTCCCCATTGCTTGTTTTTGTCAGGTTTGTCAAAGACCAGATGGTTGTAGATGTGCGGCATTAATTCTGGGGCCTCTATTCTGTTCCATTGGTCTATATCCTTGTTTTGGTACCAATACCATGCTGTTTTGATTACCGTAGCCTTGCAGTATAGTTTGAAGTTAGATAGTGTGATGCCTCCAGTTTTGTTCTTTTTGGTTAGGACTGTCTTGGCTCTGTGGGCTCTTTTTTGGTTCCATATGAAGTTTAAGGTGTTTTTTTCCAGTTCTTTGAAGAAGGTCAATGGTAGCTTGATGGGGATAGCATTGAATCTATAAATTACTTTGGGCAGTGTGGCCATTTTCACAATATTGATTCTTCCTAACCATGAGCATGGAATGTTTTTCCATCTGTTTGTGTCCTCCCTTATTTCTTTGAGCAGTGGTTTGTAGTTCTCCTTGAAGAGGTCCTTCACATCCTTGTTAGTTGTATTCCTAGGTATTTTATTCCCTTTGTGGAAATTGTGAATGGGAATTTGCTCATGATTTGGCTCTCTGTTTGTCTGTCATTGGTGTATAGGAATGCTTATGATTTTTGCAGATTGATTTTGTATCCTGAGACTTTGCTGAAGTTGCTTATCATCTTAAGGAGATTTTGGGCTGAAATGATGGGGTCTTCTAAATTTACAATCATGTCTTCTGCAAATAGAGACAATTTGACTTCCTCTTTTCCTAATTGGATACCTTTTCTTCTTCCTTTTTTTTTTTTTTTTTTTTTTTTTTTTTGCCTGACTGCTCTGGCTAAAACTTCCAATACTACGTTGAATAGGAATGTTGAGAGAGGGCACCCTTATCTAGTGCCAGTTTTTGCCCATTCAGTATGATATTGACTGTGGGTTTGTAGTAAATAGCTTTCATTATTTTTCAATATCCATTGATACCCAGTTTATTGAGAGTTTTAGCATAAAGGGCTGCATCTATTGAGATAATAATGTGGTTTCTGCCTTTGGTTCTGTTTATGTGATTGATTGCGTTTATAGATTTGCATACGTTGAACCAGACTTGCATCCCTGGGATGAAGCCTACTTAATCATGATGGATAAGCTTTTTGATGTACTGTTGCATTCGGTTTCCCAGTATTTTAATGAAGATTTTTGCATCAATGTTCATCATGGATATTGGCCTGAAATTTTCTTTTTTAGTTGTGTCTCTGCCAGGTTTTGGTATCAGGATAATTTTGGTCTCATAAGACAAGTTAGGGAGGTTTCCCTCTTTTTGCATTGTTTGGAATAGTTTCAGAAGGATTGGTAGTAGCTCCTCTTTGCACCTCTGGTAGAATTTGGCCGTGAACCCATCTTGACATGGACTTTTTTTGATTGGTAGACCATTAATTGCTGCCTCAACTTCTGACCTTGTTATTGGTCTATTCAGGGTTTCAACTTCTTCCTGGTTTAGTCTTGGGAGGGTGCAAATGTCCAGGAATTTATCCATTTCTTCTAGATTTACTGGTTTGTGTGCATAGAAGTTGTAGTAATCTCTGACGGTAGTTTGTATTTCTGTAGAATCAGTGGTGATATCCCCTTTATCATTTTTTATTGTATCTATTCTATTCTTCTCTCTTTTCTTTTTTATTAGTCTGCCTAGTGGTCTACCTATTTTGTTGATCTTTTCAAAAAAAAAAAAAAACCAGCTCCTGGATTTATTGATTTTTTCAAAGTTTTTTTGTGTTTGTATCTCCTTCATTTCTGCTCTGATCTTGGTTATTTCTTGTCTTCTGCTAGCTTTTGAATTTTTTTGATCTTGATCTTCTAGCACTTTTAATCGTGAAATTAGGCTGATGATTTTAGAGCTTTCCTCAGTTCTCATGTGGGTATTTAGTGCTATATTTTCCCTCTAGACACTGCTTTAAATGTGTCCCAGAGATTCTGGTACATTGTATCTTCGTTCTCATTGGTTTCAAAGAACATCTTCATTTCTGCCTTCATTATTTATCCAGTAGTCATTCAGGAGCAGGCTGTTCAGTTTCCATGTAGTTGTTCAGTTTGAGTGAGTTTCTGAATCCTGAGTTCTAATTTGATTGCACTGTGGTCTGAGAGACTGGTTGTTATGATATCCATTCTTTTGCATTTGCTGAGGAGTGATTTACTTCCAATTATATGGTCCATTTTAGAGTAAGTGTGATGTGGTGTTGAGAAGAATGTATATTCTGTGGATTTGGGGTGAAGAGTTCTGTAGATTTCCATTAGGTCTGCTTGGTCCAGATCTGCATTCAAGTCTGGATATCCTTGTTAATTTTCTGTTTTCTTGATCTGTCTAATATTGAAAGTGGAGTGTTAAAGTCTCCCACTGTTATTGTGTGGGAGTCTAAGTCTATTTGTAGGTCATTAAGAACTTGCTTTATGTATCTGGGTGCTCCTGTATTGGGTGCACAGATATTTAGGATAGTAGCTCTTCTTGTTGCATTGATCTTTTTACATTATGTAATGCCCTTCTTTGTCTCTTTTGATCTTTGTTGGTTTAAAGTCTGTTTTGTCAGAAACTAGGATTGCAACTCCTGCTTTTCTCTCTCTCTCTCTCTCTCTCTCTCCATTTGCTTGGAAAATCATCTTCCATTCCTTTATTTTGAGTTGATGGGTATCTGCACGTGAGATGGGTCTCCTGAATACAGCACACCGATCAGTCTTACTTTTTATCAAATTTGCCATTTGCGTCTTTTGATTGGGGCATTCAACCTGTTTACATTTAAGGTTAATATTGTTATGTGTGAATTTGGTCCTGCCATTCTAACACTAGCTGGTTGTTTTGTCCACTAGTTGATGCAGTTTCTTCATTGTGTCGATGGCCTTTACCATTTGCTACGTTTTTGCAGTGGCTGGTACTGGTTGTTCCTTTCCATGTTTAGTGTTTCCTTCAGGAGGTCTTGTAAGGCAGGCCTGGTGTTGATGAAATCTCTCAGCAATTGCTTGTCCATAAAGGATTTTATTTTCCCTTCACCCATGAAGCTTAGTTTGGCTGGATATGAAATTCTGGGTTGAAAGTTCTTTTCTTTAAGGATGTTGACTATTAGCCCCCACTCTCAGGATGTTTCAGGATGATGGGAAACATGGTAAGACCATGATGGCGGACACCCTGATGGTAGATAAGGCATCCTGTGAGTCCATGGATGGTAGTCTTAGCAGAAGCACTGTGTGCAGGATAGGCAAACCCATATCTGGAGTAAGTGTCTATTCCAGTGAGGACAAACCACTACCCTTTCCATGAAGGAAGAGGTCCAGTATAATCAACCTGCCACTGGGTAGCTGGCTGTTCACCCCAAGGAATAGTGCCATATTGAGGACTCAATGTTGGTCTCTGTTGCTGGCAAATTGGGCACTGAGCAGTGACTGTAGCCAGGTCAACCTTGGTGAGTGGAAGTCCATGTTGCTAAGCCCGTGTGTAACCTCCATCCCTGCCACCATGACCACACTGTCCATGGGCCCATTGGGCAATGACAGGGGTGGCTGGAGAAAGAGGCTGAGTGGCATCCACAGAATGGGTCATCCTATCCACTTGATTATTAACATCTTCCTCTGCTGAGGCCACCCATTGGTGAGCATTCACATGGGATACAAATATCTTCATAGTTTTTGACCACTCAGAGAGGTCCATCCACATACCTCTTACCCAAATTTCTTTGTCAGCAATATTCCAATCATGCTTCTTCCAAGTCCCTGACCATTGGCTACAGCCCATGAATCAGTATATAATCTCACATCTGGCCATTTCTCCTTCCATGCAAAGTTCACAGCCAGTTGTACTGCTTAAAGTTCTGCCCACTAGGAAGATTTCCCTTCACTACTGTCCTTTGGGGATGTCCTAGAAAAGGGCTGTAGTGCTGTTGCTGTCCACTTTCAGGTGGTGCCTGCATATCAGACAGAACCACCTGTGAACCAGGCCCTGGTTTTCTCTACCACTGTCAACTGATCATAAGGAACTCCCATGAGGCCATCGGTGCAGACTGGGGAAGAGAAGGCAAGGTGGCAGGAGTGAAGATCATGGGCATTTGAGCCACTTCCTCATGTAACTTACTTGTGCCTTCAGGACCTGCTCAAGCCCAATAACATATATACGACTTTCATTTGATGATGGAATGCTGCTGTGTGTGACCCACTTTATGGCAAAATGGGTCAGAAAGCACCCAGTTCATAATAGGTAGTTCAGATCGCATGCTGACTTGATGACCAACAGTCAAATGTTCAGTTTCCACCAAAACCCAGTAAGTCATCTTCAGAAGATGGCAGGGCCTTACTCCAAAATCCTAGAGGCCTCTGCTATGATTCACCTATGGGTGCCTGCCAAAGGCTCCAAACAGCATCCCTATCTGTCACTAACACCTCAAGTACCATTGAATCTGCTGGGTCATATGGCCCAAGTGGCAGAGCAGCTTGCACAGCAGCCTGGACCTGTTGCAGGACCTGTTTTGGACCCCACTCAAAACTGGCAGCCTTTGGTTCACTCGATGAATGGGCCAGAGTAACACACCCAAATGAGGAATGTGTTGCCTCCAAAATCCACATAGGCTCACTAGGCATTGGACCTCTTTCTTTGTTATAGGAGGGGCCAAATGCAGCAACTTACCTTTACTTAGAAGGAATATCTCTACAGACTCCACACCACTGGACCCCTAGAAATTTTACTGAGCTAGAATGTCCCTGAATTTTATTTCCCATCCTCTGCAAATGTCTCACCAGTAAGTCCAGTGTGTTTTGTACTTCTTGCTCAGTAGATCCAATCAGCATAATGTCATCAATGTAATGAACCAGTGTGATATCTTGCAGAAATGAAAAGCAATCAAGGTCTCTCTGAATAAGATTATGACACAAAGCTGGAGAGTTGGACAGTAAAAGTATATATCCGGCCTTGCTAGCTGAAGGCAAATTGCTTCCTGTGGGCCTTATGGACAAGAATGGAGAAAAAGGCATTTTTCAAGTCAATGGCTGCATACTAGATACCAGGAGATGTGTTAATTTGCTCAAGCAATAAAACCACATCTGGTGCAGCAGCTGCAATTAGTGTCACCACTTGGTTAAGTTTATAATAATACACTGTCATTCTCCAAGATCCGTCTGTCTTCTGCACAGGCCAAATGGAAGAACCGAATGGGGATGTGATGGGAAACACCACCCATGCATCTTTCAAGTCCTTGATGGTGGCACTAATCTCTTCAATCCCTCCAGGGATGAGATATTGCTTTTGATTGACTATTTTTCTAGGTTGAGGCAGCTCTAATAACTTCCCACCATAATAGCCCTCACCCTACCAGTCAGGGAGCCAATATGGGGGTTCTGCCAGCTACTATGTCTATGCCAATTATGCATTCTGTCACTGGGGAAATTACCATAGGATGAGTCCAGGGACCAACTGGAACCATTATAAGTCAGGCCTGAGCTAAAACTACATTACCTGACCTCCATAAGCCCCTACTTTAACTGGAGGACCACAATAACATTTTGGGTCCCCTGGAATCAACATCAGATCAGAGCTAGTATTCAGTAGTCTCCAAAATATCTTATCATTTCCCTTTCCCCAATGTACAGCTGCCCTGGTAAAATGCCAGAGGTCTCCTTGGGGAAGGATGGGAGAAAGATTCACTGCATAAATTTTCAGCAATGTAGTGGGGTCCTTCTTCAAGGGGAGCCAGCCTCCCCTTCATTCAAGGGTTCTGGGTCTGTAAACTGGGTCAAGTCTCGATTGATTGAGGGGCCATGATTCTCTGTTTCTATAATTCAAATTAGTCTTTTGTGCATTCGACATAGAAGTTTTCTGCTTGTATAATTTAAGTAGGAACTCAGTAAGCTTCCTATCAATGTCACTTCTAGGAACACCATGAATAATTAGGCAATGCCAAAGTTCTACACAATTCAGACTATTCTGATTGCCTCTTTGCTTCTGATGTCCATTGTGGTAGCTACATCCACCTTGCCTTTGATGGTTGAGTGCTGCCACTTGACCCCTGCCACCTCAGAATCCAATTATTCTCACTGTATTTAAAATTTTTAGTTGAGTGACTGCAGTTCCCACCATTACATCTGACATACAGAGAAGAGCAATTACAGGGCTCCTTAAAGATTCAGGTGCTGCCCTCACAAATCTATTTTTCAAGGCATTGGTCATGGGTATATTTTCTGAACCCTCCCAACTGGAATGAGTAAGTTTGAAGTGACTAATCCACTCCACCATACCAATCTCCCTAAGCCTTTGGATCTGTTCCTCTCTATTAAACTAAAGAAGATCAGGCATTTCTAGCTCACTCACAGTGGGCCATCTTTTAACCTATATTTCAGCTAACCAAGCATATAAACTGTTAGAACCTTTTTTAACTCCCCAAGCTGCAACATTAAAAGCAGAGTCTCTACTTAGTTGGCCCAAATCAATAAATTCAGCCTCATTCAACTCTATGTTCCTTCCTCCATTATTCCACACCCTTAATATCCATTCCCATGCCTGTTCTCCAGATTTCTGTTTATATAAATTAGAGAACTCAAACAGTTCTTTTTGAATGTAGCACACCTCTGCATGGGTCACACTCTCAACCTCACCTCTAGGGGCTGGGAATTTAGTCCAGTTTAGGTCTAGAAGCAAGCAGAAGTGTTGGAGGTGGCTCCTGAGGAGAATCAACATTATCTTGCCTGGCAATTGCCTCAGGGCAGGCCATCACTGTTGCCTCAGGCAGCACAAGGTTTATCTCCTCAGACAAAGATGGAAAGGCTGATGACAGCATGGGTCAGGGAGAGGATGTTGTCACTACAGGAGATGGGGAAGCTGTCCCTTTTGGAAAAAAAAAGGTCCATCAGAGTTTAAAAACTCAGTGTCCCCCAGCTTCATCAGGGTCCTCCCACAAATCCCCATTCCAAGTTGCAGGGTCCCATTCTTTTCCAATCAATGCCCTTACGTTAACAGTAGACACCTGGTGAGGCTGCACATGCATCTTTTGTTGCAGGTCAGCCACTTTCATGATTAAAGTTTCTGTTTTTCCATAATTTCAGTTCTTTCTCTACAGGAGATAAGACTCTCACCCAGGGCAATTAGCAGATTTGAGGCTCAGCATCTGTTTCTGAAGCCAGGAGACAGAATCTCTGAGTCCATCATTTTCTTTTATTACTTTGTCCACTGAGTTTAGGAACAACCAACCAGCTTCATTATGTTCCTTGGTTCTCCACATATAGTCAAAGAAAGGTATTATGTATAGAGTCACTAAACTCCTTGACTGTCATGAGCAGTGAATCAGGAGTGTCAAATGCATTTATTTTTCATAACTCTCTAAACAGTTCATGCCAATGACTATCAGTATTCTCCATACTATTAGTAGAGCCTTTAGCATTTTGGGGTCTAATCATATTAAGCAGACAACTCCAGAAACCCCAAAACCAATGAAAGACCTCCATCCTTAATATTCTGTTCCTCTAGAACCACTCCTGGCACCAAAATCTATATTAGTCAGGGTTCTTCAGAGGGACAGAAGAGAGAGAGAGAGAGAGACAGAGAGAGAGATGATAGATAGATAGATAGATAGATAGATAAAATATCAACTTCATATATATATTAAGTTTTAACTTACATGATCACAAGGTCCCACAATAGGCTCTCTGCAAGCTGAGGAGCAAAAAGAGCCAGTCTGAGTCCCAAAACTGAAAAACCTGGAGTCTGATGTTTGAAGGCAGGAAGCAACCAGCATGGGAGAAAGATGTTGGCTGGGAGGCTAAGCCATTCTCTTCTTTTCACATTTTTCTGCCTGCTGATTATTATATTCCCTGACAGTTGATTAAATGGTACCCATCCAGATTAAGTGTGGCTTTGCCTTCCCCAGCCCACTGACTCAAATGTTAATCTCCTTTGGCAACAGCCTCATGGACACACTCAGGATCAATACTTTACATACTTCAAACTAATCAAGTTGACACTCAGTATTAACCATCATAATCCAATACGACAAAATATTAACTTTGTTGAATCTTGGCTAAGAATATAAAAGTTTTGATTGTGCTATTTCACCTTTTCTGTTGTTTGAAAATTTACATAATTAAAATATATCCTGAAATTTAGGATAAAACAGGCCAGAGAAAAGTGTTGGCCCAGTAAGACTGGATATTATTACTATTGTTAGCAGTAACTAACATATATTGAGAACCACACTAGGTGCTATATATATATTTCCTGATTTGCTTTTTTAAAATTGTGATAAAATGCTTATAACATCAAATTTTTTATCTTAACCATTTTTAAGTGTACAGTTCAGTGGCCTAAATAAATCCATATTGTCATATAATCATTACCATCATTCATCTACAGAACTCTTTTCATCTTGCAAAACTGAAACTCTGGATCCACGAATTCAAAGGTCTCCATTACTCTTTTCCCTAAACACCTGGCAACCACCCTTCTACTTTCTCTCTTCATGAATTTGACTACTGTAGGTACCTCTTATAAGTAGAATAAGTAGAATGACACTGTATTTGTCTTTTTATGACTGTTTATTTCACTTAGCAAAATGTCCTCAAGATTCATCCATGTTGTAGAATATGATAGTATTCCTTTCAAGACTTTGTATCTATAGGTCACATTTTGTTTATCCATTCCTCTACCAATGAATACTTGTGTGGCTTCCATCTTTTTGGCTAGTGTGAATAATGTGGCTATGAACATTAGTGCACAAATATTTCTTCAAGATCTTGCTTTCAACTCTTTTGTGTATATAAACAAAGTGGAACTGCTGGATCATATGGTACTTCTAATTTTAATTTTTTGGGGAACCACCATGCTGTTTCCCATGTTTCCCACAGTGGCTACACCATTTTATATGCCGACCAACAGTGCACAAGGGTTCCAATTTCTCTAAATCTTGCCAAAATCTGTTATCTTGTTTTGTATTTTTTATAGTAGCCATGCCAATTAAAGCTATTAAAACCACTGATATCACCAGTAGATATGAGGTGATATCAGCAGTTTTTATGGCTTTAATTGACATGTCCATAATGATTAGTGATTATAAGCATGTTTTTATATATATGTTAATTAGAAAAATGTCTCTTCAAGTTTGTTACCATTTTTATTTGGTTGTTTGCTCTTTGCTTTTGCATTATAAAGGTTCTTCACATATTCTGACTATTAACCATATCATATATGTGATTTGCAAATATTTTTTCCAGTTCCATGGATTGCTTTCTCTATTGATTGCATTGTTTGATGCACAGAAGTTTTTAATTTCAATGTCATTTAACTGATCACTTTTTCTTTCATTTGCTACTTGATTTACTTTTCATATTACCTTGAGAGATGTGTATTTTAGCCCAATTTTATACAGAAAAAATCCAAAGCTTAGAGTACATAATTAACTTGGCCAAGTCTACACTACCACTATGAGGTGAAGCCGAGTTTCAAATTCACTTCCATCTGACATCTCTACTAAGCCATGGTGCAGTACTGATTTAAATATTTATATTGTTATCAAATTAAGAAGAATTAATTAGAATAAACTTTCTGTCCCATCCTGAATTTGCAGATTTGTCAGTTCTACAAACAGAGTCTGATTAAATTGATTAAGAGAAACTCTTTCCCCAGATGGCAAGGCTTGGACAGCCAAATGTTTTAGATACTGTATTCTTTGACATGCGAACTGCTTAGAAATAGAGAAAGATAAATAGTCACACAAGACTTCTTGCAGAATGTCACTGTTTGGAATAACTAAAACAAGAGTTGAAGGGGTCAAACATTATGATAATCAGAGAATGCTGAATGTGGCAGCAGGTCCATTGTGTGAGATTGTCTCTAAAATTGTACTCATAAAATTGCACTTATAGAATTGCCAAAGAGAGTTGGTAGAAACTTCTCAAGAGATAAGAGCAAGCCTGGCCAACATGGCAAAAACCCATCTCTATAAATATACAAAAATTAGCCAGGTAGTGGCCTGCGCCTGTAATCCCAGCTACTTGGGAGGCTGAGGCAGGAGAATAGCTTGAACCCGGGAGGTGGCGCCACTGCACTCCAGCCTGGGTGACAGAGGAAGACTTGGTGTCAGGAAGGAAGAAAGGTAGGGAGGAAAGGAGGGAAGGGAGGGAGGAAAGTACAAGGAAGAATTAGTTAAAATTTTAAAATTAAAAGTGTCTTTGCACAGGGATCGTAAAGAAGGCTTTTCTTTTCCTATTTTCTGAACCATGAGCTTTGGTCTAGAAGAAATGCAAAGTCATGAGTCAGCCTAAATCATGCAACCTCTATAATAAAGCATAACATGGATCTCTTTCCTTCTAAACTCCCTTCTACTCTGTGGCAGAAAGCAATTTTAAGGGTCCTCTTTTATACCTTATATATGTATTACGTTTATCATCTGAGTTTCTTACAAATTTTATTCTGAACATACAAAACAAAACAGAGACAAAGCTTCTAACACCAAAAAGGCAATATTTTACTACTTCAAAAAGAAAGTCTATATTATTAAGATTTAAATTAGTAAAGTTTTGAATCATGTAATCTGGCAAAATCTATTTTAAAATATTCATGTACTTTGACCAACAGATTTGTATTTTCATAAGCTTATCATTTAACAGCAAAGAGGACAAGGGCCCAGGAAACAAACCAAATGCTCATCAGCAAGGGAAAGGTTGAACAAGTAAATTTATACCGTAGAAAATTATACTAGTTTTTCATACGAACTTGAAAGAATGATATTTCCACTCCATGAAAACAGTAAGTTGTAGCAGTGTATATAGTTTGGCCTTATTGTGAGCTCAGGAAAGGGCAAGGAAGGGTAGACAGTGAGGTGCTAACACGGGTTACTTTAGGCCTGAAGGAAGGTTGAAGAAAGTATTATCAGCCTCTTCTTAGATCTCACATTGTGACCTTGTTGCAATAACAAAATACTACTATATGATTTTTTTATCTAGTAAAGACAAAATTCTGAAGTTCTGCTCAACAAATAAAATTTGTAAAGTCAAGTTTTAGGCAATGGAATTGTATCCCTCTCTTTTTCCTAAAAGGAACTTAGTTATCTATTCACACAAAAGGAGAAAACAAATGTTTTCACCTTGAGGGAAAAGAATAACCTGAAAACAGTTTTGAAAGCTTAGGGGCACTTAATTCTAACTTGATTATAAGAGGAAAACGGTGAGCTTAATGTATCCCAAAATAAACATGGTGGGTTTAAGAAATAGTTGACCATCTCTGCCTGCTGAATGGGGCTGAACTGACCCGAGCTCTGGAGCCAGACTGCCTGAGTTCAAATTCTATCTGCTCCTCACTTGCTGTTTAGCATCTGACTCCTTATTTATTCTCTCTGTAGGCCTCCATTTGCTCATTTATAAAGTGAGAGGTCACTCCCTTAGCAAGGTTACAGGCAGATAGTACATATACAATAAATGTTAGGAGTTAGGCACTCTGCTATAGAGTTCAGTCCCTGCCCTAAAGTAGCTCATAGCAAAGCAGGGAGACAAATATCTAGAAATTAGCAAGAAATACAGCTAATGAAGATTTCTTCTGCAAGAGATCAGAATCATTTTTAGTTCTCCCCAAGTAGCATGGTCTGCAGCAGCTTGAAGATCAGCCAAGAGCTATTAGTAGATAGAGCCACTTTGACTGTCATTGTTGGCGTAAGTCTGAAAGGAAAATAAGTTTGAGGGAAGGGTATAACTATTTTCCATCACACCTGGAAGCAAGTACATGGTACGCCCAAAAAAAGAGAAATGAGCATTTTAAATCTAAATTACTTTCATATAAATTATAATAATAAAGTGGTATACCCTGGTAGGATTTGTACAAAAGAATGATGACTATTGGACTAGAAGAAAAATGAATGGAAGGCATTAATTCCATGAGAACAACAAGCAGTGAAAGAATGTCTAGCTAACTTTTCTTGTTCCCAAAAATGCTATCAGCACATATTTCACTATAGCTGATCATGGGCAATATGACTTCATTAAATGCAGATAAATACATAGACCCTGTTTCCATTTCATTCAGGCTAACAACATCTTCAAAACAAACTATAAATACTCATTTGAAAACTAAAAATAAACACACAAACTAATCATTTGAATTTCCCAAATTTGCCCTTTCTTAACAAGGAATTAATTCACTATATCACAGAGAATTTCTTATGGTTGAATTCTGTCATCCAAAATGTTATATTATGTCCTAACCCCTAGTACCTCAGAATGTGACCTTATATTAATTAGTAGTTTGCTAGGAGTACCATAACAAAGTTCCACAGACCAGCTGGGAAGCTTAAACAACAGAAATTTATTTTCTCACAGTTCTGAAGGTTAGAAATCTGAATCCAGGTGTTGATAAGTTTGGATTCTTCTGAGGCTTCTCTCATTGGCTTATGAGCAGCAATCTTCTTCCTGAGTCTTCACCTGATCTGCCTTCTGTGCTTGTCTGTGTCCAAATTTTCTCTTCTTACAGGGATACCAGTCATATTAGATTAGTGCCCACCTGACGACTTCATTTTATCTCTTTAAAGACTTTACTGCCACGTACAGTCAAAATCTGAAGTACTGCAGGTTAGAACTTCAGCACTGAATTTGAGGGTGGAGGGTCAGGGGAAGCCATTCAGCCATAGCAAGGTTTAGAAAGATTTTACCAAAACCTAAATGAAAGACTGGCTTTCAGTCAATTCATTTGAAATGTATTTAGTGCCACTGTAAGTACCAGGAATAATGTACGTTTTTAATTAAAATGTATTAATAAGAGCCAAGGGATATTTAATAAAGGTGTACTTCTTTTTAACAGCATTTGTAAACATACTCTGCTTGATAGCTGCTCAATAATGGCCTTAGTCATATAACTTCATTACTTATCTTTTGTGAAGTAATTAAATACTCACTGAATTTTTTCAGAGAATATCTAAACTTGTCCCTTTTTTCCCATTATTCCATGTAAATTACATGTCTTGCAAAAAATGATCTCCCAGCTGTAAAATATATATGCCTCTTTTTATATCTTGTAACTCTTACTCCCCTAGTCTGAAGTACCGTACCCTCCTACAGCTTTCAATATGGCTGGCAATATCAGACAACATCTAATAAAATAATCATCGCTGTTGACCACATAGGCAGTCATCATTTTCTTCATAAATTGAGTATGATGACAATAAAAACAAGTGATTTAAAGCTGTACTTGCTGGCTAGTTTTAATTATACCAAAGCAAATTTTAGTCCCTGGAAAACACCTATTTTCTAATTGTTGCACAAAGTCAGTGAAAACCACCCTATCTTCCTAAAAGGACCTGGTAAAGAAAAACTAAAAATTGTTAGAATAGTCTCACAGGTTTATTTCTTCAAAAGTAGACTCAGACAAGAACAGAATTGGATACAAAACTCAAACGGCCTCATGTAGACTCTCTCTTGCCAAAGAAAATAGCTGTAGACTTGCTCAGCATGCAAAAAGGCTCTGTGTGTTCAAAAGACAGCACTGGCTAAGCAAACATGCTCTCCAATGAAGAGCCTTTGCACACAAATGCACCTGTGTGTGAACCCTCCAGCAGACTTTTCGTTTTTACCTAAAGTCATAATTGGGAGACCTGCACCCACGTCAGAAATCAAATCGAGCTATTATTTCTATCTAATAATTCTCTATTTCTCGCATTAGTTAGCCATCAGTCTTCCCTGTTATGTAGAAATCAAAGAAAATATCACGTTGAGAAATCAGAATCAAGTTAGCATAGAATATCCAAAAAGAAAAACTGTACTTGGAAAAACTTTGACTATTTTATCTGGACAGAAACAGCTGAGGAAACAGAAGCTTAGGGCAGTGAAATAATGGCTAGCACCTGGAGCATTCACTAGAGACTCAACCAGAATGTAAGCTGATCTGAATCCAGTTGAGGGCACCTTCCATATTAACCACCCCTTCTATATCACCTGGAGGAGGCAGAATAGTTTTGTTATCTGGCTTGAGACACTAAGATAAATAGAAATCCTATGCATTTTTAAAATACAATACTAAAGCAAACTCACCAACTGCTCCAGGTAAAACTAAAAACGACAGTAAGGAAATATTATTACATACCAAAGCGTGTCATTTTACGTAGTAGAATTTTAAATTATTTAGTTTAATATTAAAAATAAAGCAAATTGCCTGACAGCCCCCTCCACCCTAACCTGCAACTTGCCCCTGAGGATTTCATTTTAGAGGCCGACCAGATTCTAAACGCAAGGGTGGCAAGGATCAAAATGTCTGGTTACACAGATGCTTCCAAGGAGTTGGAAATTTAAGGCAATGAACTGGGCAAGAATCTTCAAAGTTCTGTCAGACATGAAAATGTGGGTATCTTCTCCAAAAGGGCATCAAAATTGATCAACATAATTTAACAAAAAGCTTTTGAATATCTGATATGTGCTTCTTGCTATGCTATATGCAGATGGTCATTAAAATGAAGTCTGCTTCCAAGGAACCCACACCTAACAAAGGGGATAGATACCAGATTAAAAAATAACACAGTAAAACTGAAATTTTAAAATTATATCAAAAGCACTACAGAAACACAAAAGCAATTAATTTTGTGGGTGTCTAAAACACTAAGGAGTGATCAATGAGTGAGATCTCAGGAATGAGTAGGGATATATGGACAAAAGGGATGGGAGGGGCCACTCTGGCCAAGGGGAACAGCCTGTACAGTGATGCACAAATGCAAAATTCAGATGTCTGCAGGGAAGAGAGTGCCCTAGTGGGGCTAAGGTCTATATCACAGAACACACAGGAGAAAGCTTGAGATGAGATTAGAGGGAGAGACCCAGTTCCAAGAAACTTATTATTAAGCTAGCAGACAAAGCCTATGAGACTTGGAAAAGAACTACCTACCACAGGATCAGAGACGTACCCTGTGTAAAGTCTGACCATTTTTGTTTCCCACATTTTTCTGTCCTTGTATCCTTATTTTTATAGTTCTGTGTTTGGCTAGTATTTGAATATTTATGCTATATTAATTGTAATAAAAAAGAACTGAAAAGTGGGGTTCCTTTTTGTGCTTGAATAAGACCTTTAAAATAACTACAGCATAGCCCCAGGAATGGTTTGATAAAGTGGGAGTGATTAGAACAGAAGAACCCCAAGACAAAGATAAATCCAGGAAAACAAAGAAGCAGCTACTTGTTTACCCACTCTCCTCTTTAAAAATGATCTCCTTCCAGTGGCAAAATCCATGGAGTTTCTGGGTTTTGTTTTAATAAGAAAGGCTGTTCTTTTCTCAATAGCTGATATTATATAATTCAGCTATTACACATTTAATAAAAATTGAAAGAGAACAGCAAAGTACCTATAATCAAAGAAAATTCAATAATTGAGGAAATTATCAGAATAATATATGTAAACCGACCACTTAAAATTATTATAAAGATATTGTAGAGATCTGTTTCACTATTTATCTGAAACATCTGGCTTTTCTTTCTTCAGCTGCAGACATAAGAGCAAAATGCCTTTTTCAAGGAGCTGGGAGCCATCCCTCCAAAATGCAATCATCATCATCCATGGATGCCTCACTCTAAGTTGTAAACCTGCCATCTGTCATGAAGATATGAAAGTTTACTTTTCCCTTGGGTAAGTCCAATTAGCAAACACAGGCAGCCTATGATTCTCTTCACCCTGGCTCTTAAAAACTCTCCAGCCCTAGAATTGCTTGAACCCAGGAGGCGGAGGTTGCAGTGAGCCGAAATCGCACCATTGCACTCCAGCCTGGCGCCTGGCAACAAAGAGACACTCTGTCTAAAAAAAATTAAAAAAAAAAAACTGCCCTTTGTTTTGGAGAAGTTGAGTTCAATATCTCTCCCTTATTGAAACAGTCTTGAATAAAGACTATTTCCTTGCCTGTTTAACTTTTGTCAGTGTAATTTTTTCTGCATTATTCACATCAAAAGACCAGTCACGTATTTCTGCTATATTGTATTCGCAATCAGTGACAGGTCTCTGCCTTCATTATACAATGTTTCACATGAATTTTAAATCACCTATTAAGTGTTCCACAGAAGACCTGTCTGAGTAAGCATACTGTGGTGATTAAATTTTTGCACAGAAGAAGTTGAAATTAGGATGATTTAAAACTTGGAACTTGAAGTTAACAAGAATTGGGTAACAATTCCTATCAAGAGATTCAATA
The DNA here is from genome assembly GCF_009761245.1 of Sapajus apella. NCBI lineage: Eukaryota > Metazoa > Chordata > Mammalia > Primates > Cebidae > Sapajus > Sapajus apella. Next base: position 12,459,249 of record NW_022436968.1, on the reverse strand, counting down.
ATATTATTAAATCCTTTAATCTCTGATTTCCTGATAAGAAAACAGAGATACTACGTGATCTCGTTTGGAAAGTTGGCCAATGCTACTTTCTCTTGCTAGTTAAAAAGGTCACTCTAGAGTTCTTGCAAGGAACCACAAGGAGATGCAGACAGAGAACACAGCAGTGTTGGACTTAGAAAGACCTCAGTTTGAATTCTAGCTCTACCGTTGACTATCTCTGTGACTTTATAGGCAAACTACTTAACTTAAAGGCTCAGATTACTTGTCTTTAAAAAGAAGATATTAATACTCACTTGGACATGGTGCTGTAAGTCACATGTGAGATGATGTGTGTACATGAGGCAGATGGTGGCTGTCATCACCTTCTCAGGCCACCAGTGTCTGAGACAGCTGTGCAATGCTCATTATCTAAAAGGGAATTGATAGGATGTGCCAGGGAAGAGTCAGAGACTTCTCCAAAGTGAACTCTGCCCTCCTAGGGTATTGGGAGTTTCTTGCCAGCAACTGTCAGCACTTGCAGTTGAGGCTCATCTCTCAGCAGAAAGCCTTGCTACACCAGGGTATTGGCTCTCCTCTATCCTCACCCAAGAGCAACTGCCTCAAGCTCTCTTGAGCACAGGAGGAAAATCAAGCCCAATCATTAGCTTCACAAACAGAACAGATTCAATCCACTATAAAAGTTGATAGGAGAAAAGTTTTATTTTTGAGCTGGTTCTACAAAAACAAAAATACACAAAATCAAACAATAAACCTGATGTAAAAAAATAAGAGTGTTCTTCAATTTCTTGATTTTTTGGAAAATGTTATAAAGCAAAAACTTTTTTTAACTAGATAATAACAGTTTATTTAAGAGTAACATAAAACAGAGGGTGCAAGCTAATTTCATAGCATGTGCCTTATTCATTTACCTTCATGCATTCGACAAATAATTATTGAGCAGCTATTACACAGCAGCCACTATGCATGGCACAATATTCCAGGAAATAGTATGACAATTCTCCTACTGGTGCTTTCCCTAAGACAGCAGCCAATACAACTCCAAGGACTTTTCTTTTTTAAAAAGAAGTGGAATATCAAAGGAAGCATATGAAGTGAAAAGAACTCTAGACTTAGAATCAGGAGTAGAAGATTAGAATTTCAGCTCACCACATAGTGATAAAACCTTGAATTTACCTAGCACAGACTTAGTGGCAGACATTGTCACAAAGCCTTCTTATGTAGGTTTTTACTAGCTGTATGATCTTGGACAAGTCATTTATGTGATTTGAACCTCAATTTCCCATTTGTAAAGTGGAGTACTAACTCTGTGTCTACCTCGCAGGGTTGTTATAAGAATTAAGGAGGTAATGTAAATAAATGCTCCTTGCACATTCTAAATTGCTGTCTCATGGAAGTTACTATAATAAATCTGTTGTTTATATTACCACAATTTAGATTTTCTTGTAATTTACATATTTTCTCTGACTTATAGCATTTTTTCTGCTAATAAAATGATTTGGGGTTCTTACTTGCATACTTCTTATGTGTACTCCTTTTTTTTTTTTAAATCAGAGAGAACAGGCAACCTACAGAATGGGGAAAAATTTTGCAATCTACACATTTGGCAAAGGGCTAATATCTAGAATCTACAAAGAACTTAAACAAATTTACAAAAAAAAAAAACCCCCATCAAAAAGTGGGCAAAAGATATGAACAGATACTTCTCAAAAGGAGACATTTATGTAGCCAACAAACATATGAAAAAAAGCTCATCATCACTGGTCATTAGAGAAATGCAAATCAAAATCACAGTCATCTCACGCCAGTTAGAATGGCAAGCATTAAAAAATCAGGAGACAACAGATGCTGGAGAGAATGTAGAGAACTAGGAACACTTTTATACTGTTGGAGGGAGTGTAAATTAGTTCGATCATTGTGGAAGACAGTGTGGCGATTCCTCAAGGATCTAGAAATAGAAATACCATTTGACCCAGCAATCCCATCATTGGGTATATACCCAAAGCATTATAAATCATTCTATTATAAAGACACATGCACACGTATGTTATTGTGGCACTGTCCACAATAGCAAAGACTTGGAACCACCCCAAATGCCCATCAATCATCAATGATAGACTGGATAAAGAAACTGTGGCACATATACACCATGGAATACTGTGCGGCCATAAAAAAGGATGAGTTCTTGTCCTTTGCAGGGACATGGATGAAGCTGGAAACCATCATTCTCAGCAAACTGAGACATGAACAGAAAACCAAACACCACATATTCTCACTCATAAGTGGGAGTTGAACAATGAGAACACATGGACACAGGGAGGGGAACATCACACACCCAGGCCTGTCAGGGGATGGGGGGCTCGAGGAGGGATAGCAGGGCCTGGGACACTAGGGGCTAGAGAGCATTGGGAGAAATACCTACTGTAGATGACGGGATGATGGATGCAGCAGACCACTATAGCACATGTATAACTATGTAGCAAACCTGCACGTTTTGTACATGTAACCTAGAACTTAAATTTTTTTTTTTTTTTTTTTGAGACGGAGTTTCACTCATGTTACCCAGGCTGGAGTGCAATGGCGCGATCTCGGCTCACCACAACCTCCGCCTCCTGGGTTCAGGCAATTCTCCTGCCTCAGCCTCCTGAGTAGCTGGGATTACAGGCACGCACCACCATGCCCAGCTAATTTTTTGTATTTTTGGTAGAGACAAGGTTTCACCATGTTGACCAGGATGGTCTCGATCTCTTGACCTCACGATCCACCCACCTCGGCCTCCCAAAGTGCTGGGATTACAGGCTTAAGCCACCGTGCCCGGCCAAAGTATAATTTTTTTAAAAAGTAAAAACCTTTGAAACCTAAATAGAGAAACACAGTAATGTTTTAACTTCAGTCAGAGAATAAGAACTGAATATAAAGTGCCAGGAATTGCATTGCAGCTTTAATTCTCATGTAAATCCCATTTAATCTTTACTATTTGGCAACAATCACCTGAAAAGAATTGACATCTCCAGGAAATTTCATCACTCTCGAGATCCTGATGAAAATTAGACTTGTGATAGCAATGTGTCCCATAAAACATTTCATTCAAAAATTCATGGCATGTTATTTTTATGAAGTGTAGTTTGGGAGTCTCACTCCTATTTGGTAAATTTTATTCTTCAATGTCCTCAATCAGAGATTTTTCCATTAAAATTCACATATAGAAATTGGTATATGAACCACAGTAGGTGATTACATTCAAGTCAAATAATAGATTTGTCTTAAAAACTACCTCGGTTTGAGCACTTTTATTTCCTAATTCAGAAAGCGATTCAGAACTCTCAAAAAATTGATAGTATATAACCATCTTTATGAAAGTGGGCTTTCAGGAGTTCAGTCCACTTTCTTAATCTTACATTTTCTATTCCCCACTCACATGACTTTGCTTTTCTCCTAGCAAAATAGATAATAACACAAGGTTAACAAGAAGGGCAACATCTGTGCTGATTATTCAGAGAAGCAAAATATTTCTCATCTTTGTATATTCATTGGTGACAGAAGTAATTTTCCTCTTTGTTTCCATAGCTACAGTAATTCTGATTAATAATCAGAATGATAGATCATAAATCACAAAGCCAGTTAAATATCATCTGTCTTTATGCAGTATTTTAAACATTTTCTTATTTACTAATTGGTACCATTTGTTACAAGGAACATGATTTTGAAAGATGGTTTGATTTAAATTTAGATGCATTTCAGATGTATCTGTAGAAAAAAATTGTCTTACCATGCTTGATCATGTGTAAATTATGATCCAAAAGAGATATTATGTAGAGGATATGAAATAATATACACCTATTTCTAAGGTCAAAATCCTGAATATTTTCTAATTTTCCATATTAGAAGCAATTTAGGTTCTATTTCCTCCATCTTTCTCCTATGAATTATGAGGTATTCATTTTCAGTATTCATCCCCAGTAGATAATCTATAACGTTCAAATAGAATATTATTTTTTTAAACTTCAAAATTGAGTGACAGAAATATTTTATGGATAGTAAGAGGAAGTCAAGGCAACATAAAAGAGGAATTAACTAGAAGGGATAAGAAAAGGACAATAAATATATTAGAGAACACACCCCAGCCTGAACCTTGTGAACTCCTCTACTCAGTCTACCACATAGGCCACCACTGGCAAGGGAAGATTGACGCCTCTTGCTCTCCTTGGCTTTGGTGCTGAATCACGCATCTTGTTCCTTGTCTTAAACGGCTTCCAAACTTCCCACTTACCTACTTTGACTGTCTATATTTTTTACTACTTTTTTCTGAGGACAACTTTACATTTCCTATTACATGTTACACTGAACATAGTATTATTCGTAGCTAGGTTTCTCAATCTCGGCATTATCGACATTTTGGACCAGACAAGTCTTAACAGCACTGTAGGATGTTTACATCCTACAGTGGCCTCTACTGATGAGATACTAGCACCACTATCCCTCTCAAATCTTGTCAGTCAAAAACATCTTCAGACATTGTTGAATATACCCTGGTAGGCAAAATTAATGGACCTAGACAAAAATCACTGACATTTATTTATTTATGCATTCACCCATTTGATAAATGCTTATTAGGTACATATTATGTGTCAAATACTAGACTACAATAGTAGGAAAGATACAGTGGTTGCCCTATCCTAAAGTCTGGTTATAAGTGTGAACAGGTAATCTGTTCATTATAATTTAGTATATAAAGAGATAAAAACAAAGCACTATTAAAGCGTAATGAAAGGGCACCTAACCCAGTTTGGCAGGGGCAGGAGTATAAAGCTTTTCACAAAGGAAAAGGCACTTATGTACATATAAGAAAGATGAGTGGGAATTGGCTCAGTGAAAAATTTAAAAGGTACAGAGTGTTCCAGACAAAGAGTCCAAGTAGGCAAATTCCTGCAGGTCAGCATTGTTGGGGCAGTGAGAACAGTAAGCAGGAACCAGGTCACACAGGGTCTTGTGTTTCATATTAAGGAGTTTGACTTTATTCTGAGGTTCATGATGAGCTATGATCTTACTCCTCAGGACAACGCTAGTTGGGGTCCCCTACCCTCATGCTTATAACTTGAAATAAATGTTCTTCCAACACACGTCAGTCCTTGGGTACTTCCATGACAGCCTAGAGCTCCTCCAACACAACACTGTTTCCAAGCTTTATCCACTCTTTTAACAGGACCCATACAGAAACCATCAGTCTTCCAGGTCTAACCACAAAAGAATGAGAAATTATCTCTACAATTAAAACAAACTATTCGACATTTTTCACCATTGCACAAATAACTAAATTCTAAAGTTATTCCATGTGGTTATAACCAAGTGGGGTACCAACTAACTAATTAACAACTCATTTTTCAAAATTATAATAAAAATTAATTGCCATTTACAGATGAAACAAAGAAAAAATCATATCAATGGCTGATCCAGTTTAGACAAGTTCTACTGACTTCCCATTTCCTAGCCTTTATATCTACTTATATTTGTCTAGAGTTCACTGGGGAATTTCTGAACTATAATAACTCAATTTTCTCAAAAGTAAATGTCTAATACATTCATTACATAAGCAATGGATTTAATCTTTGTGTGAATTAAAAACATTAAATATGCAGGAGATGTTTATTTAATATACCACACAACTAAAGAAGGCATTTAGCATGAGAGAGAAAACAACTTGATGTGACTTTGAATAACATCTGAGTCACAAGGAAGAAAATCAAATAAATGCTCATCATATTGGGTGAATGTTTTTAACTAAGCAGTGACTGTGTTTTACCATAATGTGGTTTTGATAGTATCAGTTTGGAATGTGAAGGATGAAAAATTGGTAGCATTGCTTTGCAATTAAGTATCCTTATGCAAAGCAAAGCTTTGTAGAAGATGTCTATTTTAAAGTAAGTAAGTTTGAATTCATTTCCTTCTCATCATCTGTTCACCACAACATAAAATGGGAAAAGAGGGCACTAGGTAAAATAAGACCAGAGTCGAGGTTTTTTCTCCAGTTTTGTAAAGATTCATCTTTTCATTTGGAATAAGTGGCTCAGGGATCTTTACCTTTGATCTTTAGCACGTTTCTTTTTTTCTTTCTTTTCTTTTTTTTGAGACAGAGTTTTCCTTTTGTTGTCCAGGCTGGAGTGCAATGGCGTGATCCCGGCTCACTGCAACCTCTGCCTCCCGGATTCAAATGATTCTCCTGCCTCAGGCCCCTGAGTAGCTGGGATTACAGGCCCATGCCACCATGCCCGGCTAATTTTGTATTTGTAGTAGAGATGGGGTTTCGCCATGTTGGTCAGACTGTTCTTGAACTCCTGACCTCAGGTGATCCACTCACCTCGGCCTCCCAAACTCCTGGGATTAGAGGCATGAGCTACCGCGCCCAGCCAATCTTTAGCACATTTCAAAGTGAGTCTTGAATACTGATTTTTTTCTCACAGCTGAAAAAAATTTTCTGGAGTTTTAAATTTTCATAAAGTCTCTTACATTTTTAATTCTGAATATTTAGAAAGACTCTCAGGCCAGGCACGGTGGCTCACGCCTGTAATCCCAGCACTTTGGGAGGCCGAGGCAGGCTGATCACCTGAGGTAAGGAGTTGAAGACCAGCCTGGCCAAAATGGTGAAACCCCGTCTCTACAAAAAAATACAAAAAATTAGCTGGGCATGGTGGCACATGCCGGTAACCCCAGCTACTCAGGAGGCTGAGGCAGGAGAATCCCTTAAACCCGGCAGGTGGAGGTTGCAGTGAGCCGAAATGGCACCACTGCACTACAGCCTAGGCGACAGTAAGACTCCCTCTCAAAAAAAAAAGAAAAGAAAAAACAAGAAAGACTAAAGTACTGAAGAAATTAACCATCTCCTGAAACTCTTATTACTTCTGTCTAAATTTTCCCATCAAAAATAAACTTAAATATCACTGCAGACTTCTTCAAAATGAACAACCATATGACCCTTTTCCATATTATGTGTTACCTAGTATTTAAAAAGTATCTCATCCTTTCTAAGTGGTCATATCTGAATGTCTAATTAAAATTATAAAACCTAGTAGAGAAGGATTAGAACTGAATTCTTTTTCCCTAACAGTATTTAAAATTTTAAAGGTATTTAACAAAAGGTAATCATTAGATAATAATTTTTAGTAGTACTTTTTGGCTGGGTGCTATAGCTCACACCTATAATCCCAGCACTTTGGGTGGATCGCCTGAGGTCAGGAGTTCAAGACCAGCCTGCCAATATGGGGAAACTCCATCTCTACAAAAATACAAAAATTAGCTGGGCATGGTGGCACGCACCTGTAAAGCCAGCTACTAAAGAGACTGAGGAGGGGAAATCACACGAACCTGGGAGGCGGAGGTTGCGGTAAGCCGAGATCATGCCATTGCACTCCAGCCTGGGTGACAGAGTGAGACTCTGCCTCAAAAAAAAAAAGTAATTTTAGTGATCTTTTGACACAATTATATATAGTTTTTAACTTAGCAAGATTGGGCCTGAAAGAGAAAAAAATAGAGGAAAGATAGAGGAAGAAGGGAAGCAGGAAAGAAAAGAAAGGGAGATGGAAGGAAGAAAGGAAGGGAGGGAGGGAAGGAAGGAAGGAGGGAAGGAAGGAGAGGGAGAGAAAGAAAGAGAAAGAAAAGGAAAGAAAGAAAAAGAAAGAGAGAAAGAAAGAAAAGAAAGAGGTATGGTTGATATAATTCATAGAAGCTATAGGTGACAATTGCCACTGAGACTTAGAATCTCTGCACTTAGAATAATAAAGTGCAGAGATTCCCTAGCCCAAAAGATCAAATCCAATCTGAATGAATATAATAATACCCATAAAGAAAGACGATGTCCATTACAACTTGGTGGAAGATATGAAAAAGCAGGGGTATTCTGTCATAAAATCATCTACAATGAAAATTCAAGGAGAAAAAAACTAGAAGTGCCCGTACAAGCCTCATCCCGGAAAGGAAGCATTTTAACCAACTGCACTTGGAGTAATGCAATCCCAGGAAAAATGTTCTCCCTGTCAGGGAGATAAGTACATCAGGCTAAAGAAATTTGTATCTATCTAAATCTCACTGTTCTGATTCTGATTTCAGGTGGATGTACCTACAAATCAAGAATACTCTGATCGTGCCAACACTCATAAATACTGATATATTAACATTGGTCCCTTGCCGGGCGCAGTGGCTCAAGCCTGTAATCCCAGCACTTTGGGAGGCCGAGGCGGGTGGATCACGAGGTCAAGAGATCGAGACCATCCTGGTCAACATGGTGAAACCCCGTCTCTACCGAAAATACAAAAAATTAGCTGGGCATGGTGGTGCGTGCCTGTAATCCCAGCTACTCAGGAGGCTGAGGCAGGAGAATTGCCTGAACCCAGGAGGTGGAGGTTGCGGTGAGCCGAGATCGCGCCATTGCACTCCAGCCTGGGTAACATGAGTGAAACTCCGTCTCAGAAAAAAAAAAAAAAAAAATTGGTCCCACAAGTCTGGCTAATGGAAGTCCATCATACCAGTGGTTAACATATCCACCCCAGAGTGACTATACCAGATTTAGGATTACATATACTTACTAGGATAATAAATGCCACAGATAATCCACCAGGCTTCCTCAAGTGAACATCCTAACCATGGTATTAGCTTTTGGTGCTCTTCATTTGAAATTTCTACAACTAAAACTCACCAATTTCTTGTCAACATTAAGCAATATGTACAAATTATAAGGACAAGTTATATGTGTCCTTACTGGATGTTTTTCTGTCATAAGTCCCTCTGTGTGCTAGATTCTTTAGTAAGTAGTGGAGATGTTGCATACCTACCTTTAAATAGATCACAACCTGGCAGGGGAGGCAAAAATGTGTATAAATGTGATTGGGTGTGATGGTTCATGCCTGTCATCTCAGCAATTTAAGAGGCCAAGGCAGGGGGATTGCTTGAGTCCAGGAGTTCAAGACTAGCCTGGGGAACAAAGTGAGACCCAATCTCTACAAATAATTTAAAAGTTAGCCACACTTGGTAGTACCTGCCCATAGTCCCAGCTACTCAGTAGGCTGAGGTGGAAGGATCTCTTCCACCCAGGAGTTGAAAGCTGTAGTGAGCTATGACTATGCCACTGCACTCTAGCCTGGGCAACATAGCAAGACTCTGTCTCAAAAAAAAAGTGCATGAACATAATATAGTATGAAAAACACTATAATGGTGCTTTGTGGGAGGGAAATTGAAGCAAGTGGAGGGAGAACTTAATTCTGCATGCAACTCAGTTGGGAGGGATCAGTTCTGCAATTTAAATAACCAAGAGACTTTACCAAATATCCACCATCTTTTATCTCATAAAATAAAAGCAATGATTGCAGAATTTGTACTTAGAGATGTTCTAACTCATGAATGACTACCCCAGATCTTTCATATGCAAAGATTTCCATTGAATATAAGGAAAATCTGGTTCTGAGAGAAAAATGTATCTGTTACGCAAAATTGAGGAAAGCATGTGACTCCGATCCTCCCATTTATTTGCACCCACTAATTTGTACTGGAAATGACTTGCCTACTAGCAAAACTACTCAGCTGTGTTCACAATTGGAGCTAAGACATATTTCAAATATAACTCACAAGAAGCAAGCCCTGTGTCTATTTTTGCTCACCATTATACCCATAGGAACTATAATGGCGTCTCATACATAGAAGATGCTCAATATAACCTATTGAATATACAAAACAAATGTTTAAGCATGTCGGTAGCTCCTCAAGATACTAAGTGGGTCATCAATGTGTTAAAAGGTTGAAACTAGACCTATTCTTTTTAGAACTAACCTAAACAAAATTAGTCATGCACAATCACTAGGTTATTTTGATAAATATAAATACTCCCTAATGAGAGGCAGATAAGGGCCATAGGTCTTCGTTCTCAAAATTTCTTAGTCTACCAGGTGTTCTAGTACAGTAACTATAAGTCTTAGACCAAATTCTGTAACACATTCAAACATATATTAGCAAGCAGGCACTAAAACAGTTAAGTCCCAGTTATCTGACCTCTTAGGAACTCCAACTATGACGTTCCATCAAAGATTCACTTGAGAGAATTGCAGCAGTATTCTGGCAGCAGGAGTCGGCTAAATTTCTAGACAGAAGCAGGTGGCAGAATCCTCAGTTAATGGCTACACATGGGACCAAATAGCGTTCTAGGCCTGGGATACCACCCTGATGGGTCTAGGCTAGGGTTTCTCAACCTTGGCACTACCAGTATTCTAGGGTGTATAATTCTTCAATGGGGATGAGTGATGAGATTTTATGCATTGTAGGGTTTTCCGCAACACCCTGGGTATCTACCCACTAGATGTCAGTAGCAGCCCCTCCCCCAAGTTGCAACATCCAAAAATGTCTCCAGACCTAAATATTTTGGGACAGGAGGTTGAGAGGCAAAATCTCCCTAGTCAAGAACCATTAGTCAAGCTGCCTGACTCACTGGAAATTTAGTCTCTTTTTACATTAAGTCAGTGGTGCCTATGCAACATTTCTAACCAATTCACACATCCTGAGCATTCTCATTCCACCAGTGAAGAATCATTTCTAACATTGCGTATGCTATAATTAGGACACCTACCAGTACTCATCATAAAGCAAGAGAGTGCTGCTAGTAGCAGGTGCCTCTGGAGAGTGCACTGCTGATTAGATTCTTTCAAATGCTAACTAAGTGCTTGTGGTGGGTGAATGCCTGATTAGAGTATTTCAAATGTTAACTAACCATCTTCTGACTTCAAATCAAATGAACATTTTTTCTCTAATTTTGACGCCAGGTTGGTAGTACACACAAGCACCTCAGAGAAGCAGCCACTGGAAAGCTTAAGGCTAAACTCTCAGAAAAAAAGTGATAAAGCTGATAGCAATAATGCAAATACCTTAAACAACACAAGCTTACATGCTGTACCTACTGGGGCAACAGCTGAGATGTAGCATGCTCTACAGTTTCTCTCTAAGTTTTACCCAACAAAAATTATTTTAGTCAAGCTCAAGCATATTCATTATAGCAGGTGTTCATTTCAAAGAATGAATTATGGGCAAAAGTTTTGCAAGTATATAGAGTAAATATTTGGGTATTGAGATTTAAATTGTGCTAGATTCCTATATCCACATGGGGTATATTTACACATGAATTTGATTAAATATCTTCCCAACACCAGTTTCCATGAGTCAGAGTTGAGAGTTGGTTTTAGTTTATTTCAATTTTGAACTGAGTAAAAGTATGATTATGCTGACAAAAGACAGCTACACGCCATCCTGGATTGGATATTGTGGGGATGCCTTCTGCATACAAAATACAGAAAAAAAAAAAAAAAAAGACAGGGCAAAGCAAGTGAATCCAATGAAATAATTGCAGGCATATGGAGGTGTTTTGGACAAATTATACTCCTGGTCAGGGTGGCAGAGGTTTCATGCCTGACACAGAAAGAAAAAGAGGGAATCAGAAAATGAGTCAAAAAAGCAAAGAGAGTAGTTGATACATTTGTCAAAGCAGATATCTCTTCCACACACTGTTCTGCCTCTCTGGACAGTGGACTTGAATCTGCTAATCTAATCAGTTAGGAACTGAAAGCATAAAAGGACGAGGTGACCCAGAGACCTTACCCCTAAAGATAACTGTGAATGCCAAGGACGGTGCCCACCTAGAAGGAGGTCCAGTTGAACCTCTCGGGAGAAACAGGGATAAATTCCACCCAGTAATTAAACGTATCTACACACACCACCATTAATGTATACTGACTATTTAGGAGATAGTAAGAGTTCTATGCCCCTGAGAGTACTCCAGGGAAAAAGACTAGGCACAAGTGTTGTTATAAACACAGATAGACAGCGTTATTTAGCCAGAAGTGTCAAAATCATTACTGTACTTGCAGTGTCAGCCCAAAACAATCACAAATAGCCCTTTTTGACTTCCCTATCACCTGCTGGTGAAATTTGGGATCAAACCTATGGATTAAACTGGGCAAGTCTGCACTTGAATCCAGTTAGCTTCCCTTCCTTACTAAAGAATCAGAGAACAGATACTGTCAAGAATACTAACAGAAGAGCACTACAACTGAACCAGAAAATCAGGAGAGATTGGCAGAGATCATATCGAAGCCCCATCAATCCACTGCTGTATGAATTAAGTACTCAGGGAATCTGGAGGATACAAGATAGGATAATGTGGTTCCACTTAACATAAGGACAGAATAATTCCTTCTGATGAGTCAGACCTGTGGGAGGGAATTTGTGTTGGATTTGAAAACTCCGTTGGAGTTTCTGCCAAGCAGCGTCCTATACTAAAAAGATATATAATTATGTAGAGTGACTAATTTACTTTTGCAGACCCCTTACATGTTATATGAAATAAAGTCTTCTATTTACCTGTTTGTCTATACCACTGGGACCATGTCTTACAGGACAGGGACTGTGTCATCTGCATTCTTTTGTCTCTGTAGTGTAACACAGCTTGAACACAATAAAGGTTTTCTGGGTGTTGGATATATAGGCAGGCAAGTCTTTATGCAGAAAAACCAATAGCATCTGCAAATGTGAGTATTCTCTTGTATGATTCCAGGCCATTTGTGAAACTTCAAATAAAACTGTCTTGAAAATGCATGGGAGTCACTTCTTCTATCCAGAAGTAATTTTTACCTGTTCCTTTTGTTATTTATATCTGTTTATTAGTAATTAAACTTATCAAAGACCCCTTAAATCTAGAAATGTAATATAATCGTAGATTCTTTCTACTTTATTAATAAAAAGACGTCTGAAATAATAAGCTGAGATTAATTATTTTCAACAGCTATATCATGATCTATGATCTAAAGTGAGCTTATATATTTTAAACAACCTAGTCGTAAATTTATTTTTCATTTACTTTTAACATATGTTTAAATATAACCCAAATGATTTATTTATTTCTAGATTACCAGATATGAAGATAATACCATGAGCTGACAACTTTCTAATCTAAAATGTGGATCATTTCTAGATAGAGTCTAAGTATGGTACTTTCCACAATGTATTTCTTGGTAAAGATTTAAGCAATTGTTGAAAATCTGTACTGTCTCCTTTCTGGTCCTCACAGCAACTCCTACATAGTGACTACTGCGTAGTACTCCTTTGTGTTAGCAGCTGGCTTCCTTATTTCAACATATTTTAAGAAACCTCCAAGTTGCAAACTAAAGCCCTATTAAGGTATTCCTCATATTCTTTTTGACTAATCTAAGATCTAGTTTCAACATGACTAACTTTTCTTTGTCATATACAAACCAGATATTAAATAATTACAAAACAAATTTCCAAAAGTAATTTATAAACAGTATTGGCATTTTTATAGGAACACTTCTTATAGAAAGATATTTAATTAGACACTTAGTCTTCTGACCTATAATATGTTAACTGCAGGCTTTTTTAAAAGTTGTTTTTAAACGGGTACATAGTCCAACTTAATTAATAATCTCATTTAGTACAGAGACCTACCAATCAATCAAAATAGATGTTGGTGGTCATAACACTGGACTAGGTCCTAAACTGCCCTTTCATGCTCCTCATTAATTGCTGGATCATGGGAGGTCTCGGCGAATACAGGCATTCAATGGAATGGTAGTGGGGTGCACTCAGGTGCTTGAGGCAAGGGCTATTTATCAACAGATTTTTTTTTTTTGAACTTAGAATGAAATGTAAATTTAATACAAATAGTCTATGTACAAGAGAAGGTAAAGTTTTAAATTCTCATATTATCAGAAACATCATAAAGAAAGCTAGATTTATATCACACTTCTATTCCTATGTGCATCTGAAGTATGTACAATAAAACACCAACACAGCTTTCATGTGTCAATATGGGAAGTGCAAGCAAGAATGACTTGAAGTTATCCAATAAAGCAATCCCTACAGACTCCAAAATCAGGCTAAAAATTATTGGAAACAGTTGACTGCATCCTTGCCAGTTCTCAAAGAAAAATGTCATCATTTTAAAAATAAGTGTCAAATTCATTGAAAAACTAAGTTGGGTTCTTTCATTAAACCTGAGAATAATGTAACATCAAGTATTTACTATTTTTACAAGAGAAATAAAATTGGCAGTTCCATTTTTACATTAGGAAAATGTAAGAGTATTTGAGGAACTGGGACAAAACATTTCAAACCTACAACCTAAAAATGAAGCAAGGGATACACAATGTCCCTCAGCACATTTCCTCACCAAATACAGAGAAATTTACCATTAGAATATTAGCTGTGTGTGTTAAGGGGGGAGGGGAAAGACATTAGGTCCCAGTCTGTTGACAAGGACAAAAAGGCTCTGAATAGGTCACCATCTTCAATTCTGAGTTAATCTCCTATTTAACAATTCTCAAATGCTTAAAATGGTGGTCTTTCCAGCTACCCATCCTAAGAAGTCAAGTACAAGCATGCAAGTAAATTCACAGGCACAGAGGATCCGTGTTAAAACAGTTAAGGTAGCTGTGATGCAACACCAACGATTTGAATGGCCCTGACACACTCAAAATATTATCTTAATTATTCAACAAAATCCTGAAGCAAACTCTTGCTAGTCTTGGTACACTGCTAAACACTAAAGTAGCATGTTTCTTCCATGGTTTTAGCTTAGCTCAAGGAATTTTTACACTATTAAGAAAAAAAATTAAAGTATTTCCCCTTTTTAAATTTACACAGACGTTTAATTAGCTTTATTTACAGAGCAGGGATTTTTTTTTTTTTTCAGTCTCCAATGGTGCCTAGATATCATTAGGCAAGAATGCCAGTTTAGAAGAAATCTATGCAGAATCCTAAAAATAACAGATGTTGGTGCTCCTCCAGAAGAGGCAAACTTGACTATATCAGCAGCTCTTTATGCCTCAGTTACTTAGAAGCAATTCTGTTGCAGTCTCTACATCCCATGATTTTGAAGACAAGGCCACTATTACTGCATTCCTATCAAAGCCCATAGCACATATGTTTTCTATTTTTTTGCTGTATTCTGGACTAAAAAACTGGTGCTCCAGCATACACATGTGCCCAAAGTCGAGCTGTCTGTTTGAACATTTCGGGATTTTTTTTGTACTGATTTGCTACTAGGGCATCCTGTGGATCATCTGGTTCTGCAGCTGCCAATAGCGCTTGCAATGACAATAGTACCGTGCGGAGAGTCATTGCAGCTACCCATTGATCTTTCAGGATATCCAAACAAATAGCCCCTGTGACGGAACTAATATTAGGATGCCATATTTTAGTGATAAACCGGACCTTAAGGGTATTAAATGGGTATGTTTCTGGTATTTTTATCTCTAGTTGATATCTTCCTCCTTCATATGGCGTGTCTGGAGGTCCTGCTATTTCTCCTCTTAATTCTGTAAAATTCTCATCTACAAGATCTACTTTTATTTGATTTTGCTCGTCTCCTCGCTCTTCAGCACCTCCTTGAACTCCCGCTTGATTCGCTGCACGCGATGTTGGCCATGTCTCCGCCCGCAGCTGATTCGTACCCGCCTCCTCCGCCACCGCTACTACCACCGCCACAGCCGCCACCTCTTCCTCGACCGCCTCCTCCCTCAGCGATTCAGACCCGAGCACATGAACACTGCCACTACCACCCCGGCCGCCGCGCTCTCCTCAGTGTGGAATCACCTCCGCGCCCGGCCACCAAAATCTATCAACAGATTTTTTAATAACAACTGCACATAGTTAGTGGTACACATTGGTATAAAATAAGCCCTATGGTAAGCCTTTTTGTTACACTGAGAGCATTTAACCTTAACAATTCATTTCAAGCCATCTCTGCCCTGGGCCCTGCCCTGGTCCAATTAGGCCTACCAATGACAAGAAGCCCCTCCAATGCAGAAGGTGACCTCAAGCCCAACCCACCTGTAGTACTACCCATCAGGCCTGCTAACCAAATATTTCTGTTGCTTTCCTCTTCCTACACTACCTGTTCTCTCACAGCTAGTTGTGATCCTGTGATTAGTAGTGGCATATGAGATGTGAATGGAAGTCATTCCAGGTGGAGATGTCATTCCAGGCAGAGGTATCATTCCAGGCAGACGCTTTAAAAGCTAAAGCATGAGTTTACATACCCTTTTCTAAATTCCTTCATAACTGTGGAAACACAGGGATGGATTCTCCCTCAGTCATTAAGTAAGGACAATGTAGAGCACATCTCCAACGGATGGCCTCATGAAATAAGAGTAAGAAATAAACCTGCTTTTTAAGTCATTAAGATATTTAAGTTTGCTTGTTTCCACTAACCTGATGGCTACATAACCATACCAGCTACATAACATACAAAAAGTCATCCATCCATTGATCCAGAGTAAAGGGAGAACTTTCAAACCTCTCTGTTATCCCCTTCTAAATTTCACCAAAGCATCATAGTCAAATTGTGTCCCTGAGTATTCCACAAAACCAGAGCTGCTCACCAGGGGTGGAGTAAAAACAGAGGAAGGGGTAGCTTTGAATTAAATGTTAATGTGAACTGTACTTGTGATGGGAATTACATTTTAGAATCAAAATTCCAATTAAACACAACTGGACATACACACACTAAAACATCTCAAGGATGTCACATCTTCGAGCTCTCATATATTTTTAATGCTTCCAAGGCCTATCTGATTTGCAGACTTATCTCCTGTGACTTTCTCAATTAATGAGAAAGTCACTTAATGACATTTGACTTTATTACGACTGTGAAACATAGGTAAGAAATATAACTATAGCACTGTCACAGAAAGAATAAATTACTCCCCAAAGTATTTATTTGTTTGCTTGTTTTTAAGACAGAGTCTCACCCCGTCACCTAAGCTGGAGTGTAATGGCACTATCTTAGCTCACTGCAACCTCCTCCTCCTGGGTTCAAGTGATTCTCCTACCTCCTCCCAATCTCCTGAGTAGTTGGGATTACAGGCGCATGTCACCATGCCCAGCTAATTTTTTGTATCTTTAGTAGAGATAGGGTTTCACCATGTTGGCCAGGCTGGTCTCGAACTCCTGACCTCATGATCCACCCACCTTGGCCTCACAAAGTGCTAGGATTACAGGCATGAGCCACCGTGCCTGGCCTCCCCAAGGTATATTATTTGCTAAATAATTGAATGAATGAAAAAAAAACAGGGTTTGAATTTTCATTTATTTATTTAGCAAATATTTATAGCTACTGAGGATACAGCAATGAACAAAACAGACAAAAATCCATGCAGTATGGATGTTACAATACAGAAAAAGAAGACAGGAAATAAACAAGTAAGTTTATTATGTATCATACCAGCAGGTCATAAATACCATGAAATTAATAAAACAAAAATTGTATATCTAAGTTTCAGGAGTGAAGATGTGTTGCATTTCTAAATATAGTGGAAAACGAAAGTATTCATGAGAAAATGGCTCTGAAGGAATTAAAGGCCACATACTGACAGCAAAGGGGAAGCTTTCCAGAAAAAAGGAAAAGCAAGTACAAAGGTGTCACCAAAATGCCAGGGGTTAATTTCATGCACTGCCATTTGGATATGCTGATAACAAAGCAAAACTCAGCACCTGAGCCACACAGAACTCCAAACCGTTCACCACTTGAGTAGAGCAGGAGAAACAAGGAAAAATGGGCTTCAAAATAGCAATAGAAAAAAAGTGACTTCAGAGAAGAAACCACCCTCCCCAAAACATCTCAAATATATATGCAAAGAAAGTAGAATGCATATAAACAAAATAACCCCAAGGCACAGTATTTCCTCTTTGCCACACTTTTCACCAAACTAATCTTCTTAACCAGTATCAACCGTCTGTAAATTTAAATTTCAACTCATTTTTCGTTTTGTTTGAAATAGCAGATTTCAGAACCCTGGGATTAGTAGACTCTCAGAAAAGTATGCAATTTTAACCTTCTGCCTTAATTTATGACCTAAAATAATCCCAGAAAAACTGTCTTACTGGTAAAGATTTCAAAGATGGTGCTTTTGCAGTATCCTTTAGCAATTATTTCAACATTTAACTATTTACATTGCCAGGAAATAGATATTGAAGAAAGAATGAAGAAAAAAAATTATGTCTATTTGAAAGCAAAAGAATTGCAAAGCACAAAAATAAGCAAATAAAGAACAATGATATTTGAAAACTGATGACCAGCTTTAAATAACAAAGTTGAATATAAGTAAATGAAGATGTTTGGTCAAATCACTACTTTTCCCAAACAAGAACAGCTAGGCCAGCTGCTTCAACACTTTCCATGCCCTCCTGACAAAATCTCAACCTCAACACTGAACTCTGTCAAACCAACAGCTCCATTTTCTCCAGGTGCCCTAATCAGATGACAGTGTCAACTCAAATATGCTTTGCATCACAAAGGACTCCAGCCCAGTATTAATTTCATCCAAAACAAATACATACAATATTTTAATATTCAGAAAAATCTACAAATTAATCTGTCAAAATAATTTTATTTATAGAAAGGTTATATTCTTAATGAACATAATATTTAACAATTCAGTCCTTATGAATCATGTATTTAAGACTAATGAGGTTGCTTAGACAGAGATATCAATTTCACAGGTATTCAAGACAAAAAAATGAGTGAAGGAATTTCATGGATTAAAATAACTTTTCATAGACTATGGTTCAGAAACCGATTGGAGTAAAAAATAAACATGCTCTAATACCTAATTCTCATAAATCCAGCATATTTATTCTTCCAGTATGTAAGTTCTCATTACACAAATGCATCAGTAGAAATTTCTTTGGGTTTGAGCACCCAAGGCTATGACACTGAAACCTTCTGTTTGTGCAATCAAATGATATCCAACTATGAAAACAGGAAAAAAAATGATAACAAAAAACACCTTGTACAGTAAAGGCATCATGTATTTCACTCCAATCTATATGTAAATTCATCATCTTGCAAGGCAAGAATGAAAGTGGCTTTCATGATACACCATTTTTCTTTTCATTGATGCCCCTATATGGGGAAAAGCAAAAAAGTAGGCACATATTTTCTGTTCCTATTTGTCAAAATGTCAACTGACTTATATAAAAACAAAGCAGGACCAATATGAATATTTACATAAAAATTAAATTGAACAGAAATGAGATTATTTTATAAAATTTTCCTCTAAGATGAATCATGTGCCTCTATTTGGGAGAGATTGGAAAAGCCACTTGCGAGATCAGCCTCCTCCATAAGCCACCAATCTTATTCATTTCTGCAGTTTTTTTATCTTTTCACGAGGCTGAAAGATAATAAAAGGTCATAGTCAAAAAATTTGACTATGAAGTTTTTACAGTGAATCTGAAGGACAAGAAATATTTTTAAATGCACAGCTTTGTGGTTATACAAATCTTACCTGAGAATTCCACATTTGAAATTTGTAACAAATTGGATAGTCCTGATTTAAATGTTATATAAAAGATTAAAGCATTTTTATCTCTGTTATCAGGGAAAAATATCATCCATGATACTATTTTTTATATTTGTCAAATTGTTTTTATGAGTTTTAAAAATTATATTATTGAAAAAAATTTTTAAGGATTCATTTATTTCTTCTGTGTATAAGTTCAAATAACATCATTAAATAGTGTTTTAATATACTTTGTTTTTAAATAGGGTTCCATTGAATAGTACAGTGGTAAAGTCTTAGTGAATAAAAGATCAAATATCTTCAGTTACTAAGATATCTCGAATGCAAAAACACACTATGGTTTTGAATCCTAACTGCAATACTTATTAGCTGTGTCATTTTGAGAAATCATTTAACTATGAGTTTCCCAAACTGTATGCCAAGATATTCCAAGGAGTGCCATGGGATATTTTAAGTTTTCAAGAGCAACACAGTGATAATCAACATTTTTCCAATACAGTGCAAACAGGGTCAACATTAGATCACACCACACTCCTTTCAATGACGGTATATTTTTGCAAAGCTGGGTTTTCAGAAATTCGTATAATAAGCAAGTACAACTTCAAATTCAATGTAAAACAAGAAATTGGGGTGGTGTTTTCCCATATGATGTAAAGTTTGCAAAGCCATGCAGTGCCCGAAAGGCACATACATCCTGATAGTAATTGTGGTTATTTAAGAATGAAGTTAAAATATTAACTTTAGCTTCAAATTATGTATATTTTATTTTCAAGTGGCTACGAAGTTGTTAGAACCTAAGTACCTATTAAGATTTTAGAAATAATAACTTAGTAAAGGAAACTTTTAGGAGCACCATTAGGCAGAGTGGTATGAAAAATTCCTGAGATACTAAGAACACTGCACTGAAAAAGTTTGGGAACCTAGGACTATCTCTCTAAGATGCATTTTCTTTATCTGTAAAATAACATAATAGCTATTTCATAGAGCTATTGTAAGAGTCAGAGTTTACAATGAATGTAAAAAATATCTAATATAAAGATCATATAAACTCTATAAATTTTAATTCTTTATCTTTTCAAATGACTTGATCTTTCATTTTTGCATATATAATATGAAA
The DNA here is from genome assembly GCF_009761245.1 of Sapajus apella. Classification (NCBI taxonomy): domain Eukaryota; kingdom Metazoa; phylum Chordata; class Mammalia; order Primates; family Cebidae; genus Sapajus; species Sapajus apella. The sequence continues at coordinate 12,438,789 of NW_022436968.1, read as the reverse complement.
ACATTTTTCTTTGCTACATTTATGTAAGTTATCACTTTATTACATAATATTTAAAGTAACCCGGCTTATGTATTTTTTTTTTTTTTTTGAGACAGGGTTTCACTTTGTCTTGGCCAGGCTGGAGTCTAGTGGTGCAATCTCAGCTCACTGCAGCCTCCACCTCCCAGGTTCAAGTAATTCTCCTGTCTCAGTCTACCCAGTAGCTGGAACTACAGGCATGTGCCACCACACCCAGCTAATTTTGTATTTTTAGTAAAGACGGGACTTACCACATTGGCCCAGCTGGTTTTGAACTCCTGACATCAAGTGATCCACCTGCCTTGGCCTCCCAAAGTGCTGGAATTACAGGCATGAGCCACTGTGCCCAGCCTAGTATTATTATAACTAAAGAGATGCTCACAATTCTTATCCTAAACCATAGCATGAAACAAAAATGATTTATGAATTATCAAACACAAAGTAAAATGTCCTGTATAGTTTTAACATTGATGATACTTTTAGAATAAATAATTCCTATATACTCTGTTAATCAGAGTATTTCGTAAATTAGGATATTCTATTTTCCTGAAAATTCATTGGTAATTGAATCCAAATGCATGCTGCCATTTTCACCATTTCCTAAGACTAAGTAATTAGGACAGATGATTTGAGAATGCGTGAAATTGTTACATAAATTTCATTTCATTTCATTTCTACTTCCATGGGAGTAAGGTCCGGTGAAAGTCTCCTGAATAAAAGCAAGTAGGCTACAATTCTGTTCAGACTCCAATTAATAATTTTGAACCATTTGACCCCTCCTGGTATATGATGGCATATCTTTGCCAAGCTGGGTTTTCAGAACCCAGCTAAAATGACAAGATCAGTCCTGCTCCAAAAGCAGTACAAGATACAAACAAAATGTAAGTGCTGCTTATTTATATCTCATTGGGACAATACAATTAAAATATTATTGGGAAGATAAAACTGTAACACTTAGGAAGAACTCAAAAACAATGTAAGACCGTATGTTATCACATGCTAAATAAGCAATTTCCCTAGTAAAATTAAATATAATTATCCTGACATGTGTTATCAGTAGCATTACTAATAAAATAACCCATTGTTGTTGTCTGTTTTGTTACTGTAACAGAATACCTAAGACTGGGTAATTTATAAAGGACAGGAACTTATTCCTTACGGTTCTGGAGGGTGGGAAAGTCAATATCAAGGGTCCCACATCTGATGAGGGGCTTGGTGTTGCATCATACCATGGTGGAAGGGAGAAAGGCAAGAGAGCATGCATGTGTACACATGAGAGGGGGAGAAACAGAGAGAAGGAGAGGGAGAAGGAAGAAGGGTTTAAACTCATCCTTTCATCAGAAACCCACTCCCAGGATAACTAACTCAGGCCTGTGATAACAGCATTAATCCATTCATTAGGGTGGAGCCCTCAAGACCCAATCACCTCTTAAAGGTCTCAGTTTTCAACACTGTTGCCTTGGGAGTTAAGTTTCCAACACATAAACTTTGGTGGTCACATTCATACCATAGCACTTATGAACAATACTGAATAAATTATTTAACTTTTTTAAAGTCCTACCTTCTCAGCTATGAAATAAAAATTATAATGGCACTTACTTCATAGGAATATTGTAAGAATTAAGTTCATTTATGTGTTAAGGTCAGCAATTTGGCACAGTGGCTAGAATAAGGTTTTGATCACCTATCTCAATGAGGTGCTGAGGATCACACACTGCTGGCACTTTTGGAGCCTATACAAAAGTTAAACACTGAAGTTTATATAATCTTACAGCAAGCTATGAGGTATCTCCTATTATCCCCATTTTACCTGTGAGGTAGCTAGGGCTCAAAAAATTATCTAACCTGCCCCAGAAAGTGAGGGGCAGAAGCCAGAGTAATAGGTAAACTCATCCATGTGGCACATCACAAAGACAGACGACTTCGGATAGAAGATACCCACTGTAAGGATACAGTATGTCCAGAAAATCAACCTAGCAGTAGTTGAGTAAAGTCTCATGACAATCCTGTCTGGATGCCTCAGCAACTCCAACAGAAAATCATTTTCTTGATTCAGCTTCTCTGTTTATGCTTCTCCTGAGACTACATCTTTATCTGCATCCACTGCTGGAGCCAATTATTTGTCTTATTCAGACTCTCTAGGAGAGGACATCACACTCCAGAGAGCATCTTTACTAGGCAGAGTTTTCCCAGCTACTTCATGAAGTAGCTCCCAAATTTGACCATAAATTAGAATTATCTGCAGATCTTTTAAAACATACCAGTCTTGGACCTGCCCCACCCTAACTAAATTGGAATCTCTGGGGACAGCAGGTATGGACTAAAACATTAGCAACATTAATTATCCCTATATAAGCCTAATGTGCAACCAGGTTGAGATCCATTAGATCTCAGTGGAAGACTGAGTCAAGAGGGAGGTCCTTATGCCAGACTTCCTCCAAAGGAAATATGGCTGTAATTTAAAAGTTTCATCCAGGGAGGGATGCCTTATGCCAAACTTCCTCCAAAGGAAATATAGCTGGAATTTAAAAGTTATATGGTGTGGGATAAAGAATTAATCTTGCCCAAACAGAGGTTTGACCTCTGCCCTCCATTCCTTGGAGGTAACCTCTATGTCTTTGGTGGGTCCTGCCTAATCACACTGTTTTTGTGTGCCTGGGAATCTTGGACCATGCGAAATATCCTACACTAACAATGTAATTTATGGTTGGGGCCTTGAGATGCATGATATCAACTTGATCTCTGAAGGGGCCAGAGTCTAAAATCAGTCATACGGCAAACATGTCTACATGGACAAGCTTCAATAAAACTGTGGACACCAAGACTTGAGTAAGCTTCCCTGGTTGTCAATACCCCACACATGTTATCACACATTGTTTCAGGGAAATATTAGCACTGTCTGCAAGACTCTACCAGGAAAGGTTAACTGGAAGCTCATACCTGGATTTCTCCTGCCCTCTGCTGTATGAACCTCTTCCTTTGGCTGATTTGAATCTATATCTTTTGTTGTAATAAACTGTAATCATGAATATAACAGCTTTTCTGAGTTCTGTGAGCACTTCTAGTGAATTATTGAACCTAAGAGTGGTCTTGGGATCCCAGTATTTGCAGTTTATGTCAGCAATTAGGGTGATCTTAGGGATCCCCTGAACTTTCCATGTGGCCTATTCAGTTCACACAGTGCAGGTGGCCTCCCCTGTGAAGAACATAACAACTCCCATTCTGGTTAATTCTTCATTTGAGTCATAGCAGCATTCTTTCTCATATCTCCATGCCTTTGTATCGGCTTTTTCATGTTCTTGAAATGTCTTTACTCATCTTCATCATCAATTCACTCCTTCTCACTCAATGTAGTTTTCTCAGGTGTCACTTGCCCCCAAAAACCTGCACACCTCCAGTTACATGTTAGCCCTTTATGTTCTCTTAGGACCTAACACCTGTTTCTAATATAACCTTATCATAGTATAACTCTCATACCTAAAGCTTGTTATTTTTGTTTTCTTTCAAGTTCATATGTCCTTGAAAGGACTCTGACAAAGTTCAATTTTAGCAGCAAAGAAACTCCAATATTTCATTCATCCTGTTTTCTTTCTCATTTCTGCTGTGCTGCCTGCTTAATGTTCTAATGTCATGGACATTTTGTTGTTACATTTGAGTTTTATTATTTGTGAGAAATTATGGGAAAACTGAAAATAAATGCCACCAAGGGAAGGAATTAGAAAGAAGGAGAAAAGACTTCAAATTTCACACATCAGTAATGTTTCCCCTCAGTTTGGGGGAATTATCATAATGTTGTAAATTTTCTATTTGGCCAAGTAAGCATATTAGTAAAGTTAACCAATTATAATACTAACTCCATTCTTATCACATTGAATAAGTGGATATTTTAATAAGATATATATATAGAAAAATTATAATTGCAAGAATTAAGAATGTGGAATTAATTTAGCCTTAGGATAAACTTGTTATAGTACATTTTGGTTCAGAATGGAGGTAGAGTAAGTAAAAAAGTTTGACAAGGAAGGTCAGCAATATAATGGCAGTCAAAGAACATTAGGGCCAAAGAATCTACACAAGAATCATTGTTGAACTTTGATTCTGCTTAAAAAAAAAAAAAAAGAAAAAAAGAATAGACGTACATGATCATTTAATAAAGACAGAATTGACAGTTTTCTCTGCATACTGGCAATATGTTTACTGCTTTAAAAGATGGCATGCACTGCACTTCTCTTTTTTGTGTCTTAGATATACATGGCTATTTCCGGGAACATGAGTCAGTGACAACAGGATTCAACTGAAAAATTTTCTGTTTACAGATTGTGAATTTCAGGAGGCAGGAACTTTTATCTTTATGTTCCTGAAACAGAGCACAAGCCTGGCTTGTGTTTGTTAAACAAATGAATGCCCTACAAAGAGAAGACAAACCTCAAAGAAAGTCTCTGTTCTGACGCCACGTTAGGATTATAGGCAGTATTAAAACTGACCACAATAAATGGCATAATCTATATCAGTGACTCTCAAATTTCAGTTCTTCATCCAGTGCCAGTCAATGATTAAGTTGTCATTGACTCCTCTGGAAAAAAAAAAAAAGGTGGGAGCAGGGGAAGATATTATAACAAGTTCTTCCTAAGGCTAAATTAATTCTACATTCTTAACTCTTGCAATTATAATTTTCCTATATATATCTGATTAAAATATCCATGTATTCAATGTGATAAGAATGCAGTATTATAATTGGTTAGCTTTATTAATATGCCACTTGGCCAAATAGAAAATTTATAACACCATAATAATTCCTTCAGATTGAGGGGAAATATTACTGATGTGTGAAATTTAAATGCCTGGGAAGGCCCAGAAAAATGCTATAGGTCCCTCAGAAGATGAGGAAAGAACAAGCTCTGAGACGACATTTTGTGACCCACACAAGCAGAGGGCTGTACAGCCAGTCATGCCTCAAAATGACCAGAACAGCAGAGTAACATGAGCAAACCATGGCAGCAGAGCAAAATGCAGCAGAATCTGTCAGAGCCACTCACAGAGTGATTACCTATATGGAAATATTTCCTATCCTGGGAGGTTTTTGGCATGAGGAAATACTCTTTGCAAAACACTGAGATTCTAAGACACTGGAGGATTTTACATCACTTTGAATTACCTATTAAATAGGACAAAATATTTTTTCCTTTTATCAAAATTTCCTTCTGACACACAAGTAACATGATATATACTCTGCTGGGATTTTTGCTGGAAAATAAGCCAAGTAGAGAATCTCATAAAATAAAGAAGTTATTAACTTTAAAGTATACTTATTTAATAGCAATTAAATGAGTCTATTTGAGTCTGTGGGAACCCAACTGTGAACACATTTCTATATTAATATGAATTTCAGTTACTTGATTTTTAAAGCTTAAAATGATTTCACAAATAGTCATTCAATCTTTGTTTATTGTTTGTAGACATCTGATTGAAATCTATTATTCCATGCAATTTTTCAGTTTTGATTACAGCATCTATAAATTTGTCCAGATATAAGTGTAAAATTATTCTGCCAAAAATATAAGTTGGCACCTTCCTTTAAGAACAAAATTATGTTCTATTGTTATCCCCCATCCAAATTGGGTCATGCTGAACTGGAATAAAGAGTAAGAACAAGGATTTGAAAAAGAGGAAATACATTTTATAAAGCTCTTAAAACAGGAAATAGAGGCTAGAATGTTATAAATCCAAGCCTTTTTCAGCCACAAGATTTTTTAATGCCATTAGAAGAACAAGAATAATAAGATTCCTGTTTTTCATATTCCTTTTGAGTTGTCTTATGTAATGCTATGGATTTAATTCCACAAAGTTACATATACACAAATATAATTTTCCTCCTTTTCTGAAATTCAGTTTCTATTTTAAGCACCATTTCACCAGGATGGGAAACTTTAATCTTAGCTCATTTGAGTCCGCATCTCCAGTTTTTCTGGGGCTCTAAATTCTGGGTGCCTACATACTGCCAGAGGATTAAGAAGAACACATTTTGTCCTCAATGCATATGATTCTTCAGATATCCAGTACACTGTCCATCAGCAAGGCTCTCTGTGCTCCTTCTGCCCAGATGCATAAAGCAGCCATCTCCTTTCTGAAGCTCCACCACATCCCAAGGCTCTTAAGCCTCAAAATTGGAGGCAGTTTCCATCCTATCTTGGGTTCTACCAACCTCTCATATCTTTCCACATCTCCAGGTAATATCTTAGAAGAGGGGCTATCCATCCTTCTCTCTGTGACTTTAAAATCATTAGCTCCTTCATAACTAGGAGACGCTTTTGCTATTTGCAGTTGATACTCCCCATTCCCTTAATGTTGCTTTGAGAGTGAAAGAATAACTTTCTCTGTCAAATGTTTTTGCTTCAGAGCACCTAATATAATCTCCTCCCAGAGGCTGAGCCTTTTGGAAACACAAAAGCCAGAGACTCCATCGTTCTTACTCTCCAACCTATCAACTCTCCTCAGGAGAAATATCAGGAGGAGCCATGCCTGTTAATATCCTTAAAAATGAGGCCTGTTGTGTTGTATAACATCAGTTGGTTTTCAACCATTTACAATAACTTTAAAAAAAAATTTTTTGGGGGTTATCATAATACAAATAATTCCTTGTTTTTCTCTCCCTTTGAATGTGTTGTCATACTTTTTGTTTTCCAAAAGAAATTCTTTAGGACTTGATTCTTGTGAATACAGCAAAATGTTTTTTTTTCTAATATTTATATACAATTCCTGAGGGTTTCAAAGTATTTAACTCCTATATAGGCCGGGCACGGTGGCTCAAGCCTGTAATCCCAGCACTTTGGGAGGCCGAGGCGGGTGGATCACGAGGTCAAGAGATCGAGACCATCCTGGTCAACGTGGTGAAACCCCGTCTCTACTAAAAATACAAAAAATTAGCTGGGCATGGTGGCACGTGCCTGTAATCCCAGCTACTCAGGAGGCTGAGGCAGGAGAATTGCCTGAACCCAGGAGGCGGAGGTTGCGGTGAGCCGAGATCGCGCCATTGCACTCCGGCCTGGGTAAAAAAACCAAAAGGCGTCCTATATAAAAAAAAAAAAAAAAAACAACTCCTATATAATTGAGTGAATGACAGTAGACAAGAAGAGTACAGCATTATTATATCCTGAAGAAAAATGAGTTTTCTGATTTAGTATGAAATTTACAGGATGTGAATTACAGTTCATGCATATTCCTTTGGTTTGCTAATTTATAATGCATTTATTTAAAAATGAAAAGAGCCTCAAGAGAGAATTACACATTTTTATGAGTTTGGAGAATGAGATTTGAAAACCTAATTAATGGCTTCATTTGTAAACTACAGAACATTATAGACTGGTTATCTCATTTCCAGATGTGCAAAATACCCCATCTTAGAGAGGAATTGAGGGTTAAGTATGCTTTAAATACTTTTATCTATAAAGAGATTAGACTGGAAAGAAAGGAGGCTATTTAGTATGACATAGAACCACTATTTAAAATTAAGTAGCAAGTGATTGTTTTGGTACGTTCGTTCCTCTAATCCAAGTGGTTCTACGCCCCAGCTGCATATTAAACACACCTGGAGAGATTGTTTTAAATGTCCATGTCCTGGAACCACCTATAGAAATGCTGATTTATTTTATCAGAATGGAGTGGGGGTATATTTTTAAAAACCACTCAAGGTAATTTAAAATGTGCAGCCAGTGCTTAACACCACTGCTCTGTCTCATTAGGTCAGAAAATAAACACAAGAAGGAAAACTGTGCAGTGATAGTTTCCCAAATGAGTAAGATAAACTACCCTGAAGCAAGTTCTTACCAAGCCAAGCAGTCTTCTATAATGTAAAAAAAATAATAATAATAAATGCCCTTTATATGGGGTCTATACAGAAATGAGAGGAATTAATGTATATTAATTTTATAAATCAGTTCATACCATCCTACATCCAAGCTGCCCATTATCCACTCCCAGGTCAGTAGGAAGCAAAGGTATTGATCTGGGCTGAGATCTCAGAAGGCTGAGCTAGATTTGATGGTAGCCAAGACTGCCCCAGAAATTAGGGACTGTGAGAGCCTGGTGAAACACAACATAAGGATAGGTCCAAAATGAGAAGAAAACTGAAACAATAAGCACAGAGTCAAAAACAAGAAAGACACACATCCAAGGACATATTCAGAGATGGAGTGTCAAAAAACAGTCTTCAGTGGAAGGAAGCATGTTTATAACAGCGGAGTCTGTGGGTAGGGAACACTGTTAAAATAACAACGCCCAAAAGAGGATATGGCTTAATTTACAATAAATGGCACACAACAACCTCATTATTATTGAAATGTGGTGTTTTACTTGATCCACACTGAACTGCAGTTTGCACAACTGGTTGAACTAAAACTGCCATTATCTCTGTGCATGAGTCGACATCCATAAATGCTTTAAGATCTGGCAAGAAGGAGAAGGAAAAGATATGACTAGGTGGGCATGTGCATACGCTCAACTTGGAAACTAATGAGAGGAAAGAAATGAGGATGGAGGTGACAGCACAATTACCATCCTTCCTGCCTAGCCAATGGACTGGTGTAGCAACTCTATGGAAAGAAGTTTGAAAGCAGAAAGACGTAGTATACTTCTCTAGGAGAGCCTGTGTTTCATTCCAGGCATGAGGAGTCTCAAGAAGTCTTGTCACAGGGCCCAAGAGACAGGAAAAAAAAATATTAAAGTAGGTGATATTTTACCTGCTCCTCCACAGACTAGGGTCACGGCCTGGGGCTCAGGGTTGTTAGCAGCAACCTGACTTCCAATGCACAGAAGAGAATGTCCTCATAGCAGGTAACAGCAGAAGAGCCATTCATGAAAGGGCACTAGTGAGGGGGCACAAAGACCCCTGAATACCTACAAGACATCTTCAGAAGATATGTGGATACAAAGAGAGAGCCTTGGGAGTTGAAAGCAGGTCCTGCATGAGCAGGCTGTAACTACAAAAAACTGTCTTTATTTGGATGTTAATGCCAATGACTTCATTTCTGCCCACAGGCTACAGCCTAGGTTATTTGGATTACATTATTATTTAATGAAATACCCTGGCATAAGCTTTCTCAACCATCAGCTAGTTTGAACATTATACAAACCCTGTAGATAATAAGACAGGTTTTATTCCCATTTTACATTGAAATCCAAAAAAGATAAATGCCTGCTCAATATCGGCCACAAGAAATTTAACTTTGTGTCTCCTGATTAAAAATACATAATAAGCTTCCTGCTAGCCACTACACTCAAGGCACAGATGGGCACCTCTACTCCTGGCTGCTGCTGCTTATTGAAAAGGTCTGCACTCAAAAGGAGAAACAGAAGCCACCACATTTGTTAGCCAATAATCAGATACTCACATACAGATGGATTCAGAAACATTTGTCAATAGCACTAGATGCTAAGAGGAATTTATATGGTAAATCTTTACATTGATATCATGGGGACCAATGAACACTATTTCCAATAGCACTTTTTAAAAGATGCAGAAACCTTTCTCTTATGGCCAACCCTTATATCAACCCCAATGAAAGCTGAGTTATATGAAATCTGTTCCTGGCAACCATGAGCAATATAATTTTTTTTTAATTCTGTCTGTCTTGAGCCAGTTTTCAGGTCCTAGCTAGAGGCCTGTCAGTTCCCTTCTTGAGCAGCCGATTATTATGTCTATACCTCAACTACTTTTCTTATTGGGCTCTCAGAACCTGGGCTCTCAGAACCTCAACCACTTTTCTTATTGGGCTCTAAGAACCTGCACCTGTCCTAATTGCTCTGGGGCCAGGTACCAGACAACCAGCAACAGCCCCCATGCCCCAGAGATGAGAAACTATTCAAATTAGCTAGTCCACAGGGAGCCCAGCAAACCTAGCTAGCCCCAGCCCACTTTCCATACTTCAGCTGTCCCCTACCATTCAACCTTAATGTTACCCTTGCAACCCCTGTTTGTGTCCCCCAACATTTCACATGTTGAAGCTCTAATCCCCAGTGTAATGATATAAAAAAGAGGAGCCTTTAGGAGGTGATTAGATTTGGATGAGATCATGAGAGTGGTAGAACACTCATGATGGGATTAATGATGAGATTAGAAGGGACACCAGAGCTGCTGCCATGTGAAGATACTGTAAGAAGGTGGCTGTCTGCAAGCCAGAAAGAGATCCCTCACCACATCCTGACCATGACTATAGCCTGATCTTGGACTTTCCAGCATCCAAAACTGTGAGAAATGAATTGTTAACATCCACTCTATGGTATTTTATTATAGCAACCTGAGCAAAGACAAAATCCTATAAAATACCATATAATGACAGTGAGGTGAGGTGGTCCTCCCAGGAATACAAGATGTTCTGGTGCCCTGACCTAACACAGGTATAGAGATTGGAGAATTAGGTAGTTAGTTTGACTTTTTCTGACTATTTCTTTCAAATATTTGTTGTCTCTTCTGGACTCTTAACAATTAATTAAGTTGCGGGCACTTTCTTACATGCAGGAACCATACCTTGACAAAATCTCTCTGCTTTAGGGAACAGGATAGAGGTATTACGAATTTATACTAGGTTAGGGAAATTACTCTTGGCTGAATGGATGGATACAGGACCATCTCACTAGTGCTGAGACACTCTAAATTTCCTTTCAGGTTTCATGTGGGAACAGACTAAATAACAGAAAAATGTGAAAATGTGAGTTCAGTTTACATTGCTTTCAAGTTGTCAGTATAACATGATATCCTAAAGCCAATATGTACTTTTGAGGGGTGCAGGGCTAAAAGCCCAAATGGTCACATACTTGTAGCTCAAAAGAAAAGAGGCTCAAACCTTGATGTCTACTAATAAAGACATCCTTCCTCATGTACAGCAACATAAGCCATAGCACTGGCATCTACTGTTTCCTGTGTGTGAGAAAAACAAAAGAGAAGAAAGGGAACTAGAAAGATTTACAAGATAAAATTCAAGCAATGCCTAAGACCAAAGAGAAAGGCAGACAGAAAGGAAAAAACACCTCAGAATGGTAACGCTGACAAAGCAGGAACTGGTAGCTTGATCCTGCTCACCTGCTGCTCCCTGCTGCCTTTGAAATCTGCAGGGCTTCCACATGTTGGAAGTGCAGGAAGTGACTGAAAATGAAACTGTAGCTGGACACTATGTCTGATTTGCCCCCATGCATTTCCAAAACTAAACGCAACATTAAACACCAGATAACCATATCTTCAGCTCACTTTGAAACAGCAAATGTAAATAGATTTTGAGAGTTCTAGTTAAAGCTTTTTACTGGTGAAAACTAGAATAACATTCATTCAGAGAAAGGTTAGTGAGAAACTTTAAAAGCCACAAAATATTTCATGGAGGCAAAGGATACTTGAATTTTTTTTTAAAAAGCCAAGGATATATTTTAAAATGTTATCTTTTTAAAATGCTATTTTAAAAGTAGGTGTGTAGGCCTTTGCTTTTGAAAATTCTAATCATTTCAAACACCTGTTGAACATATTAAACTAATTTTAGAGTTTGTGATATTAATCCTTGCACTGGTATGGAAAAAAAACATGATGATTGCCTTTATTCTGGAGAACATCATACAAATACATTAGCTTTTAGCAACAACCTGCAGATTCAATAAGAAAAATGTTTCCTAATTTGAAATTGCCTTTGAGCAAAAAAAAAAAAAGACAAAAGGACAAATGTCTTATTTTATATATATATATACACACATACACTCTCTTTCAGGTAAACCATTGAGTTACCTTCAGTGCATTCAAGATTGCTTCAACAGATAATTTAAAATAACTTTTCAAGTTTGATTAGCATTCATTTTGTCTAAGGAAAAACATTGCTCACACATGATATTATAATTATGTCTATTTGCTGTGCTTAGCTAAAAAAAATTTTCCAGACATCTGCAGCTGAAAGTTAAAAATTAATTTAAATTGCCAGGCATGGTGGCTCACGCCTATAATCCCAGCACTTTGGGAGGCTGAGGCGGGCAGATCACTTGAAATCAGGAATTCAAGACAAGGCTTGCCAACCAGTGAGATCCTGTCTCTACTAAAAATATAAAAACTTAGCCAGGCATAGTGGTGTAATCCCAGCTACTTGGGAGGCTGAGGCAGGAAAATCGCTTGAACCTGGGGGGCAGAGGTTGTAGTGAGCCAAGTTCATGACACTGCAGTCCAGCCTGGACAACAGAGACTCCATCTCAAAAGAGAAAAAATAATAAATTAATTCAAATTATTAGTTATACTGTTTTCACCTCTAACAGTGCTTCTATGAAAAAAAAAGTTTATGTGCACACACACACATATAGATAGAGAGTTTGCATTTGTTAACCTGGAAATGGAACCCTAGTGGCCTAGTGAAATGGTCCTCTGAACCCAGCACTGACTTGACTTCAGAGGACTTTGCTTATCCTTGCTTGGCCTGAATCCAATTATTGTTACTCCTAATTTTCATTTTAAGGAAATAGAAGAATGTGAAGTAAGCAATGTCTGAGAAAAGGGAGGTATCCCATTGGCCTTTAAAAACCTTCAGCATGAAAACTAGAGAGCTTTCTGGAGGGAAAAATACACTGAAGTAGTTTCATCAAATCTAAAACAAATATATTTTCACATTTTAACATTTTTAAGTTGGCATATATCTCATAATTAATTTGCTAAGCAAGCCTAGTTTAACTAGAGTTCTTTTCCTTTAATTGTAGTACATAAAATAATAATCCTCTGACTATTAACATCGTGTTAGAATGAATAAAACATAGAGGCAAAGTCTGAAGAAAAACAACCAACCCGAGAGGACATTCATTATGAAAAACCCAAGGAAGTACATGATATTAATGCATAGTATTAGTAGTCTCAGAAGAGCTTGTGGAAATACACATTATTAATGGTCTGAGGCATAGAAGTAATTTTCTTTTCTTAATGTCTTTGTTTTTTAAAAATTATTCACCACATAGATGTAATTTTATGTAATAAGATCATGTTAATCATTTCTGGTTTTGATTTGGCTTTGGTCTTTTGTAAACATTGTTTTCATTGTTTGCTTGACCATCTATAACAGACACACCCTGCTCTTGACCCCTCAGTGATCCGTGTTCTCATAATCATCTCCAGTCCCTGGATAAGTAGGACATGCAACTTTCTTCTAGCCAACAGAATATGGCAAAAGTGATGGGAAGGGATGTCACTATTGTGACTGTATTTCATTTTGTAAGACTCCATCTTAGCTGTTTAGCACAAGGAGCCTCTCCTGCTGGCACTGAAGAAGCAAACGGACATGCAACAACTGCCTATGGAGAGGGCCATGTGACAAGGAACTGCAGGTGGCCTCTGAGATACAAGGGTGGCCTCCAGCCAACAGCCAGTAAAAGATAGGGCCGGCAGGCAGGCAGTCCCAAGGAAATTAATTCTACCAACAACAATGCAAGCTTGGAAAAAGATCCTAAGCTCCAGAAGGGAATTCGGTCCTGCCAACACCTAGAAGATCCTGAGCAGGGGATTCAGCTAAGCTGTGCCCAGACTCAACCCCTAGAAACAGAAAGTAAGTGTATGTCATTTTACACTTCTGTATTTGTGTTAATTTGTTACACATTACTGCCACTACCACCACCACCCAGGTGGTGATAAACAGATGATAAAGTTCCTTTGATTATAAACTTACATATATTTACAAAATACACATACACTTATAGTGGGTGGATCTTACATAGGTTTCAAAACTGGGATATTTCACAACATTATCAGCATCCTGTTTTTGTCACTCAACCATATATTATGGAAATCCCTCAGGTTTCCTAGTATCTTTCTAATACAGTCTTTTTGATGGCTACAAAATAGCCCATGGTATTAATGTGCTATTATGGGCATTCGCTTCGTTTCCAGTTCTTTGCCACTATGAATGTTATAGTCAACATTATGTATAAATGTTTATTGGTGCTGTTATTTTTACTAGATTTTTAAGAGAGTGCTAGATCAAAGCATCCTATGCATTTATTTCTTCTAATAGACATTACAAGATTACTTTCCAAAGTAAGTTATTACATTTTTGCTAGAAACATCTGAAACTACCATCCCCTAACCATTCTTTGGCAGAAAGTGGTGCTTTCCTACTTTTTAGTTTTGGCCAGTCTGAGAGGTACATAAATGTTAGTTTAATTTGTACTTGCCTGACTATAAAAAGTTTGATCTTTTGGGGATTAGCTCTTCTATTATTTGCCTATTTTTCTCTTTTTCCCATTTTTCTATTGGATTATCTCCTTGTCATTTGTAATAACTCTTTGTCTATTATAGGTATTAACCTTCTGTCTCCTGCATGCAAATATTTTTTTCCAAATCTATTTTTTTTAATTCACATTTTTTTAAAGGTCCTCTATTTTCCACTAGTTTATACTTGTAATCTTGTAGATTTTCTTGTTGGTTTTTCTTGTTATGTTGCTAACTTTAATATCTAATTCATCCCAAATTTGACTATATTGTGTAAGTCAGTGATACAATTTTATTTACTTCCTGATGGATAGCCAATTGGGCTAACACCATATGTTGCAAAAACCATGATTTTCCCAATGAGTTAAAATACCACCTTGGCTGTATGTTAAGTTCTCATCCATACCAGGATCTATTTTCAGATTCTGGATTCTTTTCCACTGATCTGTTCTGATGCCAATGCCATATTGATTCAAATACAATAAATTACAGCATGTTCTCATATGGTAAGGCAAGTTCCTTTTCTTTAATTCTCTTTAAAAAAACATCTTACCTTATTTCAGCCATTTATTCCTTCACAAAATTTTTAAACACTTCATCAGTTTGATGATTCTAATTAAAAATGAATTTCATTTTTATATAAACATTTAGAAGATTCATATTTTAGTGTTATTAATTCTTTTTATCCAAAAATGTATTCTAGCCCTTTATTTATGTCTCATGTTCTTCAATACAAATCTATAGTTTTCCACATAGGGATGAATCCAGCATCAGCTCTCCCCTCAGGGCTCTGGCAAGATCCAGGGGCTCACTAGAACACAGACATCATAAACACAACAAAATTTCTTTTTTCCTTCTTTCCCCCTCCATTTTCTTATTTCAATTTAATATTTATTAACTTGAGAATTTGAGTTCTGTATTAATCATGGTTCTCCAGAAAACAGAACTAATCTGATATGCATATGTTATGTGCATATATATTCATATATATACACACACAGATATAGAAAGAGATATTTATTATAAGGTATGGGCTCACACCATTATGGAAACTGAGAAGTCCTACAGTCTGTTGTCTGCAAGCTGGAGACCCAAGAAAGTCTGTGGCACAATTTAAAAACTTGACAGCCAGAGAACCAATGGTTTACATTCTAGTCTAAGTCTGAAGCCCTTAGAACCAGGTGCACTAAGGGCAGAAGGTCAATATCCAGGTCATGTAGTCAGGTAGAGGAAGGGTGACTCCTATCTGCCTTTGCCTTTTTGTTCTAATCAGGCTCTCAATGGATTGTACAATGCCACGTTAGGGAAAGCCATCGGCTTTACTCAGTTCACCAATTCAAATGTCAATCTCTTCAGGAAAACACCTTCACATGCATGCCCCCGGAAACAATGTTTCACCATCCATCTGGGCACAATGAACCAGTCAAATTGACACATAAAATTAACCATTACAACTTCCTACAGCTGCAAAGCACTTTCATATGATAGGATACTATGTATTTTGTAATTTGAATTTAACAGGCATTAACTTAGTTAAAAATTAACTGTATGTTAGAGAAATAAAAGCTTTTGTCACAATTTACTTGTCTTCCTCTCTAACATGGCTTTCACATGGACATATTTATCTGCATTTCTTTCAAGTATAATGTTAAGAAATTGTCAAAAATTATATCCTGCTATTTTCAAACACATAAGCGGAACTCAGAGTCCAGCTGAAACAGCAATAATTACCATTTATTTTAGAAATTTCTCATAAATAAAAAAGCATTATTAATCAAATTAGTGGAATGAGATACAGTTGAATCAGATACACTGATACTAAATTATAGTGACTACTTTCTTTTTCCCTTTTTCATGCCGATTTTAAACAACTTTCAAAGGGTTTTATTCTCTTCCAGACTGAAGTATATAGAGGATGAGAGACGGTTAGTCTGGAGATGGGTCGAAAGGAAGAAAACCTTTAGGATACACACACACACACACACACACCACACAGAGAGAGAGAGAGAGAGAGGGAGGGAGAGAGAGAGAGAGAGAAATGGGAGAGAGAGAGAGATTTTTTGCAAACAAATATTTCATCAGATTTAAAGTCAAACAAAAATACAGTATGCTTTCATTAACTGTACCACCATTAAAAATAAATTTTTAAGTTACCGGTATATTTTAATGAGTATATTTTAACCACTTTTGTCCTTGCAATCAAGTAAGTAAAACTGATGACATTTCACAATCTATGTAAGATTTAGCATTCACCTGAGTAAATGAAAGAACAACTGCAAATGTAAATCTTCCTTTTTAAACATTTGATAATGAATTCAAAGATCAGCATACTACTACTTCTCTTTTTTTTTTTTTTTTTGTAGGTATGCCCCCTACTCCTCCAGTTGCCTTCTCTCTCCCCTAGCAAAAAGATAGCACTATTAGACACTACAAGAAGAAATACTCTTTTTCTACTTTGAAAATCATACCTTCTTCTTTCCTCCACTATTCCCATGGCCCACTGGGTTCTAGACTTATCAAAATGTCCTGGTTTTTACAAAGATAGAAGACACTTTTTCAAGCATCTCTATAAATGAATACAAATAGACCACACCACAGAATTGTTTATAAAGGTTCAAATAATAGTTTGAAAACCTTATTGTTCTTATAAACATACAAATTTACTTAGCCCCCCACAACTTTAAATAATAAAATAATCAAGTTTAGGATATGATAGAACAGTCTTAAATTATGACTACTATAAGGTGGCAATGCTGCTTTGTTTCTCTGTTTCTTAATTCATGCAATAAAAAAATGTAATTACTTCCCAGAAACCTAAGAAAAAGGAAAACGATTTTAGGACTTCTCAAAGCCCCTAATTCGGTAGCATTCAGATTATGTTGTATCCATTTAGGTCTTAGAGACTTCCCTTCAAATTATGCTATATGACAAATAAATACGAATTTCATGTGGGCTCCATTTGCTCCAACCAAAACAAAGTAAGATAAAATGGCATGATGAATGGATTTACTCAAATACATTTAAGACAGATGTCAGTGTCACAGCAGGTCAGCATAAAATGGGTATATAGCACAACATGAGTAAGATTTTCAGTTGCTCATGTCAACAATATGACAATGATTGCATGGACAATCTAGAAATCAAAAATAGCTTTATCTGTGTAGTCAAATAGATTTTCCTCAAGCCATGCTACATTAAAAAGGTCCACCCTGTCATTCTGCCCCAGGCTGATGTTTGTGCTTTTCTACCTACATTGTGTTTCCTACCTACATTATCCTCCGCAGACTCCCACTAGTCTCAGTCACTTACACTTAGCCTGAAAAATCACTCACACGAAGATAGAAGTGGCTGGTATTGTGTCCAATTATTTTCACTTGGAATATCCTTAATATTGGCATGGAAGTCTTATCTCTTATTAAAGAAAACCATCAGGGAAAGAGGAGTGTTGTTAATCTGTGACCTGAGTCATGGATTTCTTCTAGCAGAAATAGCAATCACGTGACTTCTGGGCCCATGGCTTTCTCACTTTGTCCCTACTCTTCATTTCACCCTGTCCCTATTTCAGATATTCTCTTAAATATTTCTAATTATTTAGCCTCCATCCTAAGAGAACACTACATTCTTCCAAAAACAAACTTCTACCTACCTCATAATACAAAGGTCCAAACAGTGTGACTAAAAGAATAACCAGGCCGGATGCAGTGGCTCATGCCAGTAATCTCAGCACTTTGGGATGCTAAGGCAGGCAGATCCCATAAGCCCAGGAGTTCAAGACCAGACTGGCCAACATGGCAAAACCCCATCTCTACCAAAGGAGAAAAAAAATTAGCTGAAAGTGGTGGTGCACACCTGTAGTCCCAGCTACTGAGGACAACTGAGGCAGGAGGATCCCTTGAACCCAGGAGGGAGAGGTTGCAGTAAACCAAGATTGCACCACCATACTCTAGCCTGGATGACAGAGCAAGACTCTGTCTCAAACAAAAGAAAAAAAAAAGATAACCCTTCAAGTTTGGTAGCAATCCTTTAATCTGACACATCAGCACTGGTTATGTCATCAACTAATCAAAAATAAAAAGTGTTATACATCCTCTAAACATTCCATCTGAATTTAAAATGTACAAATATACCCTTGTTTTCTAGTTTTTTTAATGTAGAGCCAAAACCTCTCCAAGTATGGGGACTCAGCTAATGAGTTTTGAATTATGTCTAGTGTGAACCACACATAATGCAGTCTAGTGTTTCCGATTTTTATTTTTTAACATGAAATCAGTTTTGTACCTCTAACATATTTATAATACTAAGATTAAAAGTAGTCGAGAAAATGAAAACTCCAGGAACAAGGTAGACCAAAGAGCACACAGCTGAAATAAACCAAGCAATGGCAGGGTGAGTCCTGCTTTGCTAAAAGAGGTTTGCAACCATCATTTTTGGAGGATGAAGCTGGTCCTATTAGCATTTGCTGAGATACTAAGGATTGCAGGTGTCATTATTATTCACTAAATAATTGTACCCTTGCCTTGAAATGCAAAATCTTCCTTTCACATGGGTGGCATTATGCGGTACTCAGAGAAAAAAAACAACTTTCTAATGTGAAGACTGAAAGAAAATAAAGGTCTACAAGAGTACTTGATGAAATGCAAATGAATTGTTTTAACAGCAATTTGCACTGGCAAATATTAAAATGATCAAAATTCACACAGCATATACGGATGATGATTCATCTTTAGTCAAAGCGTAATTGCTACATTCATCCTAATGATTGGAACCTGTTCCAGAAATATGCAAACAGGTGCAAAATAAAAGGTACTATAAAATGTCACTCGCTGTGAAATAAACTGCAGTTGCAATTATTACAAGGAATGTCATGCAGCTTATGAATCTCAAAAGCATAATCTGAATTTTAGAATTATAGAACAATAAATCAACTGTATACCATTCATTATTAAAAAAATGTGTCCTCAGGAATTGGGTACATATCCACATTGTGTATGGGGGAGAAAAAAGCTGATTTTTAAAAATTTGATCAATACTTTATTTTTTCTTTAGAATCTTTTGTTGATATTGCTTTTAATACAATTGATATAATAGATAATTCACACAACTCAAAAATTACAAAGAAGTTCAAAAAGATAGGCAGTTAAGACTCCTTCCACGATAATTTCCATCTGCCCAGTTCCCAACTATCCCTTTCTCAATAACAATTGTTTATATATATAATTAATACTATATATTTATGTTTCCAATTTATGCTAATGGTAGTATATCATAGTTTCCTGGACCTTTTTTTCATTTAGCATATCTTAGAAATCTTTCAAAATCAGTATATAGAATACTTCCTTCTTTTTATCAAATGAAAAATATTTCATTATATGAAGAACCATAATTTATTTAAACCACTATGTCCTATGGAGTCATACAGGTTTAGGAGAGTTTCTTTCACCAGCCCAGCTTATCACCAGCTGTTCCCACATCTTTAGTTGATCAACTTTGCATTTTAATCATTTATGGATCACTTTGTTTTAAGAGTGTTTCTCTCTCTCTCTTTCTCTCCACATATATGGAACTTTTTTTAACTTCAAAGAGTGTCCTTCATATGGGAGGTGAACTTTTTGTTTTCTTTTTCCAATTTTATTGGGGTATAATTAATAAAAATTGTATATATTTAATATATAAGGAGGTAAATTTTGATTAATGTTTTCTGAGGTCTGCTGCCACTGAATTCTCTCACTGCTCTGAGTCCTTACTCTTCTTCCTTCCATAAAACTTTGGCCCAATCTCACCTGCATTTTTTAGCCTTAAAGTAATTTTTAGCCTGCTGGTTAATAACTGTCTTCTAGTTCCAACAAAAATGGAATTCACTGGGTTTTTTTTTTAACTTTGTCTTTAACTTTTAGATAATTTCCAGAAGGAAAGGAGCATAATCCTGATTTACCTTAGTTAGGTTTGCACAGGAAGTTTACAAACACTGCTTTCAAGTGATAAAAGATGATTTAAATCACCCAAAAGATGATTAAGTCACCCAGTTTCCCTTCATCATGTAATTTTCACAATGAGAAAAAAACCCAGTTAGCACTATTTTTATTTCAAACAAACTTATTTTACTTTCATCAGTAAAATTATTCCCTAAGCAGCAAAGCAAACTTTCTCCCACGTATTGTAATAATTTACAATACCTTCTTAGAGGCATAAAACAATACAAATTGACTGTCTTACATTTCTATAGTTGAGAAGTCTGTCTGACCCTGCTTGGAATCTCACAGGGTGCCAATAAGGCTGTGCTCCTTGCTGGACACTCTAGGGAAGAATATGCTTCCCAGTGCAGTCAGGTTGCTGGCTAAGTTTGGTTTCTTGCGTTTGCAGCACTGAGGTCCCTATTTCCCTGCTGGCTGTCAGCAAGGGGCTGGTCTTTGTTCCTAGAGGCTGTGCATATTCTTTTCATGCTTTTTATCAGCCCCCTCCAGCAATGGCAGGTTGAATACCTCTGGCAATAAAATGTCTCTGATTTGTCTTTCTGCCACATCTCTCTATTTCCATCTGAAAAAATTTCTTTACTTTGAAAGTCTCACGTAATTAAACTGGGTCCAGCAGGACAACCCAGGATAATCTTCCTATTTTAGTGTCTGTAACATTAATCACATCTGAAAAATGTAACATTTTCATAGGTCTGGTGTTAGGGCTTGAGAATTTAAAAGAGGTCATTATTCTTCCTAGACATCCTACAACTACATCCAGCATTTGAGACATAGCAAAATAAATTTTACCAAAGATATACCACTCCATTGATTAGCTAATATAATCTCCTAGTTCCACCCTTTGGCAGACTGAAAATCCCACAGCAATCCAGAACAAGTTGATGAAACTGAAATGTGAAGAGCCAAGTTGATTAGTGGCTAATCCACACAGATGTCAAATTTGGCAAAGATTAGAATCTCAGCATAAGAATCTGAATTTTTAAATATTCCTCAAGTTGTCAAAAAATGAAGCTAATGGAAATATGAAGAACCAATTAAAGAAAAGAGCATATATCAATGTGGCTAATATATGAAAATACTAAATATGAAAGTTAGAATCTTAGCATAGGAGCCTGATTTTTCTTATCACAGAATCAATAGTCTTCCAAAATGTCAAAGTCAGGCTGGGCACAGTGGCTCACACCTGTAATCCCTGCACTTTGGGAGGCTGAGGTGGGTGGATCACTTGAGTCCAAGAGTTCAAGACCAGGCTGCCAAGGTGGTGAAACTCCATCTCTACTAAAAATACAAAAATTAGCCAGGCATGGTGGTACTTGCCTGTAATCCTAGCTACTCAGTAGGCTGAGGCAGGAGAACTTGAACTCTAGGAGGTGGAGGCTGCAGTGAGTCGAGATCATGCCACTGCACTCCAGCCTGGACAACAGAGCAAGATTGTCTCAAAAAAACAAAAAGCCAAAGTCACAAAAGAAAAGAAAAGACCAAGGAACTATCACAGACTGGAAGGGGCTGGTATTTGTTCCTAGAGGCCGTGTACATTCTTCTCATGCTTTTTATCAGAGAAATAAAAACTAAATGCAGTGTGAAATCCTGGATTAATTCTGAAAGAGAAAAGAAACGTTAGCGAGGAAATGTATGAAATTCTAATGGAGTCTGTTAATAATATTGTACAAATATTAATTTCCTGTTCTCAATAATTATTGTTTGGGAATGTAAGATGTTAAATAGAGGAAACAGGATAACGGGTTGCTCATGCATTTATTCTAAAGTCTAAAATTAGTTCAAACTCGATAATTAAAATGAAAATCAGGCATACAGCCGGGCACAATGGCTCACGCCTGTAATCCCAGCACTCTGGGAGGCCAGAGTAGGCGGATCACAAGGTCAAGAGATCGAGATCCTGGTGGCCAACATGGTGAAACCCCATCTCTACTAAAAATACAAAAATTAGCTGGGCTCGGTGGCTTGCTCCTATAGTCCCAGCTACTTGGGAGGCTGAGGCAGGAGAGCTGCTTGAACCTGGGAGGCAGAGGTTGCAGTGAGCTGAGATCATGCCCCTGCACTCCAGCCTGGGCAACAGAGCGAGACTTGATCTCCAAAAAAAAAAAATCAGGCATACAAAAGATTGCTTCTTCTTCTCCTCCTGAATGTCACACAAAGGTAACAGGGTAAATGGGAAAAGGCTCGTTATTTTCAGTGAAAAACATTAGATATAATCTGCATAAAAATTTTACCAAAAGCAGCTAAAATCATGACAAAGTGACAAAGTTGCACAGGAAGATTACAACAGAAGGAGTAAAAAGAGAAGTAAATGACAAGCCAGCATAGCGCTTCTGGTAGGTTAGGGGCTCACACTGAGATGATAAAACTATCACCTTTCCACATAAGAGATTCCAGATCTGGAGAGAACAAGCTAGAGACTGAATAAACAGAAGCCAAGTGGTGAGGAAAGTGTAGCAAAGATACTCAGAATTTCAGTGGTGAGAGCTCATAAAATCTCAGCCCAGCTCTGAAGAGACCTCCCTTCAACAGCAAGGTCAAGAAAATCTAACTCATGACATTTTGAGGGATCTGACACTGCTTATACAAAATTTCAGTATGAGAAACAGTAAGAAAGAGCAGAAAAACTTACTAAATGAGGAACATACGCCATAAGTAGATAAAAACTTGGATTAAACATAAATAATACAAAGAATGATCACTAGATATTTGTCCAAAACTTTAAGTATTTCAACATTTTTCCCAAAAAAGCAGTTATAAATTGAAATTTTTTAACTAAGAGCAAACCGCTAATCCAAGTGAGTTTTTTGGGCTTTTATTCATCTCATATTTATAAAATTAATCATTACAATGAAAAAAGACAATGAATTTATAATTAACAATTTACTATGGTTTCATATTCTGAGAACATTAGTCTTCTTTCACATCTTCACATAGTAAGTGAATTTTACAATCCTGAATAATGACTAAAGATCTCTACAAAGATTTTCTGAGGTTAAAAAAAAATGTATTGTTTTTGTAACGTATTTATTGTTACTCTTCTTAGGTATGACAGTCATTTGGAAATTTGAGCATTGTCAGTATAGCTACTCTCCAAGGTAAACGACACAATATATGTCTTCACAGTTGACATTGAAGCGATTTTCAATTGTCAAAAGACGCATCAAAGAAAGGCTATCTGCACACTTTTCTAATTTACTGTGGCACACCTCCTAAGATCATCTGAGGCCTATTATTTAAAGTCACTAGAAACTATTTCTTTCCTAACCTATTGCATTTAATCATAAAGGCAAAGATCTATGAGAAAAGTCTCTACAGAAAGGTTTTATGGGACAAACTTAACTTATTTCTAAAGCAAACACTTCAGCAGGGTCTACACATGATGTGGAATCATGTAAATTATTTGTAGACAAAAATATTTCTTTTACTTTTGCTTCACTAAATTATAAATTATATAATATAAAAAGATATATTTGGGGCTCGACACTTTGGAAACTGTATAAGCCAGAACAGTTTCAGGATCAAGTGAGAGAAAAATGTGAGAAGATCATAAAAGATACATCTCCTGTTAAATCCAGGAATTTTTAACACCATCATCAGGACTCTATTCTCTTGCCTCCTTGACTTTGGTTCTGCTTGCCACTGCTTTGGCTCAGATCAAACAGGATTTGAAATGGCTGCAGGTATCCCTAAGACCATATGGATTACAGATGTCACAAATCTGAGGCCTCTGAATTTGCCCGCTGTGAGTTACATGCTCATCCCCATAGCAATCACTGAGGTCAGCGGGATGCAGCACTCTGATAGGTCAGGCCTGGAGCGTGTGCTATGGAGGATTAGGAAACATAAATATGCAGCTAGGCCACACCAATTATTATGAAATTGGGGAAGAGAGGGCTCCCATCTCTTAAAAGGAATCGGGAAAGAGATGCTGAAGAAGTTTATCTATACATTTTCTTTCTCACTTACCTCTGATGTTAAGATGTCTAACCTAGTAGAAGGAACTTTAGAAGTTCTGAAAAGCATGTCTTTGAAGCCTTCCATAATCACATTTTAGAACCCTAAGTTATTTTAGAGAACATTGTCTGGCTTAAATCCTGAAAACTGAGTCTTCCAGTGACACTTTAGATTTTTGAGTGATATCCACTTACTCCCTTTAATTGGCTCTGGAAATGCCTTCCTTCTGTAGGCAGAAACAAACAATGCAAGTCGACACCCTTAAACTGAGTGTCAGGGACAGGGACATAACCAAGCATGGAAGATCAGAAGGTTACAATGAGACCTGATGCCTGTCATTTCCCTCAGTCACACCCTTTTCTTAGAGAATATTCCCAGTCCAGTGCAGCCCTTCAGGCTAGGCAGGCTTAACCTTTGCTTCAGGACCAAAGACAACTACTGCTGGGTCATGGTCCTCAGGAGCCTGAGTCCTGCTCAATTTCTGGTTGCTTGCTGCTGCTCCTCCAGCTCCGTCTTAGCCAGTTACAAATTTCCAAGCACATTCAAATACTTGTAAACCTCCTTTGAGGCAGGGTATACTTCTCATTCTATACAGATTAAAAATTAATGCTAAGAGGTTAATTGCCTAGCACAGCACAGGTAAGCAGGGAGCCAGTTCGTCTGCCTAAGTCTCATGTTTTCCTCCCTATATCCAGCTTCCAGGTTCTCTCTGCATCTGGCTCATCTTATGCCTGGCCTTGGGTACTGCTATCAGTCTTACCTTGTCTCTTCTGATCTGCGTTCTCATCTCAGCTTCCTGCCCAACCCTCCTACATTGCATAAATTTCTTCCCAATATGTTTGCTCTACAACAAATGGTATTATTTTTGAGGTAAGAGTTTTTTTTTGTTTGGGTGATTGTTCTAAAAAGGAAGTAAAGGCATGTCAAAGTAGACAAGTGGAGTCATGAAAGAGACAGCTGTCTCACCAGAACTATTAGCATTGCTCTTTATCTTCAGGAAGAGAAAGAAAAGATTTAAAAATGGAGGTCCAGAAACAATGGTTACTGGTCAGGGGAGACACTACAATAACAAAAAGAGAGAGAAACTCAGTGTCAGATCTTTAAATAAAAGAAGTGATATAAAGGACATTTGCTTTGGCACATCTAGAAAAATATGAGAAAATAATATATTGTAATTTATTTGCAACATATTGAAGCTGCTTGTGTAGACGGCTTATTAATTAGGCTGGGATTTCAGCCAAGTCCCATTGATTTATACAATCAAAATTCTTTGTTTAGCTTATGATGGATGATAAATAAATGCTGATAATTAATCTCTTATAAGTTTTCCCTTTTTTATAATTTCCAGAAGGCTACTGTTTGCCTCAAGTGAGTTGATGCTCTTCATAGCCTAATTGTCATATTTAATTTATGTTAAGTTAGAGATACCTTCTCTCTAATAGATGATTAAACACACACACACACACACACACACACACACACACACAGCATTCTAATGAAATTCCTCACCTGAGGATTTACCAACCACCAAAAATGACTTAAATCTGGGCTTTTACTTCCGATATCTCAAGGTCAGAGTCTTAAGACTGTGTGTGTGTGTGTGTGTGTGTGTGTGTGTGTGTGTGTGTGTGTGTGTGTGTGTGTTGGTGTGTATGTAAAACCATGTATGTTTGGATCTAATAACCCAAAGTTATTAGATCCAAACGATGGAGTTTGAGATGGTTTCTAGAACTAATGGCTCAAAAATAGTTAAGTTCAAACATTCATCAGATTTGAAATAAGCTGTAATGCTCTTCTAATATAGTAAAAAGATTCTAGCAAAACACTACATTAGAAGGTAATAATTATAACTCTCCAAGTGTATGTTGTTATATAGTTAAAGTATAATGCATGGTGTGGAATGAGTTACTAAACTAGAAAATAGAGCTTCTGACACTAATTTTGCTGAAGTTACTAATGCTGTGACCTTCGGCAATGACGTCATCTCTCCCAGCCTCATTTTCACAACTCTGAGTGGGAAGAATACAACCTGTTCAGAGGACTGTGGTGATGAAAAACTGTGACAAGGGAGGTAGCATAAGTGGCAGAGTGACTAGCACATGGTTCCTTCTTCTTTCCCAATTCTATTTAAGACCTAAACAGGATCAGTGAAACTTACCAAAATGTTGGAACATAAGTAGAGTCTAGAAAAAAACTAATAATATGAACACATATATTTGAAAGATAAATAATAGCATTAAATTGTTTCAGTTTTGAAAAGTAATTTAAAATAAATTATTCCTTCTTCCTCAGGCATACCCATGTCTTCAGTATTTTTGCAGCTGCTTTCTGTTATGCATATTTGTTTTAATGTAAATATTCCTTTCTACCTGATTAAATATTTCTTTGAGCATTCTTTCTAATAAAAATGTCACTTATTATAAAATCATCACTGGCAATCTATCTTTTTTCACATTTTCTTCATCTTTACTAAGCCATTCAAACATGGTTGGCATTTCTTATTCAAAATACATCAGTAACATTGGAGGCCAGAGAACACTTACCTTTTTTTGTCAAATTGAAGCCAGCTATTGTACTATTTGGAATGTTAATGGAGAGCTTGTCAGATATTCAGATAATAATGGAACAGGTTTATCAAAATCATTATGCTCAGAAAAACAAAACTTCAAGATTTCTAAAGTAAATGAAAAACTAAAAATTTTTTCAGATTATCTTAAGTCTTCAATTTCTAATGAAAAGAAAAAATTTAATATGTGGCCACTACAGAACAAAATTTACAAAATCCAGGTACAACATACTTGTTAATGTGAAAAGGTAAAACAGTGAAAGTTATGTCAGCTTCTTGTTCCATAGTTAAGACAAATCCATGTTTTAAATATTATCTCCCTCCCCAACAAGGTACATTATTATTCATGTTAAATGTCATCCAAAGTAAAGAATTTGCCTAAAATATATTTTCTCTTTTTCTAAATATGCTGAATTAGTGATTCATATCTTCCCCATTTGGGGAAGAAAATGTCATATTTTTGTTGAAAATAACTTCCAATAGGCTACATGGGGATATAGAAGATAAATTTTTAAAAGGCTATAGTAAAAAAAGATTAAAAGGCCTTCAGCCACTCTTCTAAGGAGTTAGATGGACAAGAATATAGGTTGGATTGGTCATGGTTAATTACATTAAAAATTAAGCAAAGTTGGCTGGGCATGGTGGCTCACGCCTGTAACCCCAGCACTTTGGGAGGCTGAGGTAGGTGGATTACCTAAGGTCAGGAGTTTGAGACCAGCCTGGCCAGCATGGTGAAACCCTGTCTCTACTAAAAATACACCAAAAATTAGCCGGGTGTGGTGGTGCGCACCTGTAGTCCCAGCTACTCGGGAGGCTGAGGCAGGAGAATCACTTGAACCCAGGAGGCAGAGATTGCAGTGAGCTGAGATGCCGCCATTGCACTTCAGCCTGGGCAACAAAGCAAAACTCCATCCGAAAAAAAAAAAAAAAAAAAGAATTAAGCAAAGTCACCCAAAAAGAATAATTCCCAAGTCAGTGAAACATAAGTATAACCCAATTAAAGGTAGTAACATAGCTGAAGAAATTATGTATTAAGCAAAAAGAAAGACTGATCAGCTAAAAAACCATAGGAGCCTCTTTTGAAAACATTGGCAGTACCTACAGAGATGATGTCAAGAAAAAACAGTAAATTTAGCCATCAGGCTTTCTGGTAATAAATTAGTTTCTATCTAGGCCTGCATGGAGACAAAGCAGATCTGGCTATGCCGATAAGTGGATTACAGTTCTTATCACACAAATCATGGTAAAGTAATAGATTGGCACTATGATTTTATGCATTAGTTTTAAGAATTTGGTAGATTTTTGTTTGTTTGTTTTTCTGAGATGGAGTCTCACTCTGTCGCCAGGCTGGAGTGCAGTGGCTTGATCTCAGCTCACTGCAACCTCCATCTCCCGGTTTCAAAGGATTCTCCTGCCTCAGCCTCCTGAGTAGCTGGGACTACAGGCACATGCCACCACGCCCAGGTAATTTTTGTATTTTTAGTAGAGATGGGGTTTCACCATGTTGGCAAGGATGGTCTCGATCTTTTGACCCAGTGATCTGCCCGCCTCAGCCTCCCAAAGTGCTGGGATTACAGGTGTGAGCCACTGAGTCTGGCCAGGTTTTTTTTAAACTATCTTGAACCCACCTGTGGAACTGACTGAATTAGGATTTTGTTTATTTATTTATTTATTTATTTATTTTTGAGACGGAGTTTCACTCTCGTTACCTAGGCTGGAGTGCAATGGCGCGACCTTGGCTCACCGCAACCTCTGCCTCCTGGGTTCAGGCAATTCTCCTGCCTCAGCCTCCTGAGTAGCTGGGATTACAGGCACGAGCCACCATGCCCAGCTAATGTTTTGTATTTTTAGTAGAGACAGGGTTTCACCATGTTGACCAGGATGGTCTCGATCTCTTGACCTAGTGATCCACCCGCCTTGGCCTCCCAAAGTGCTGGGATTACAGGCTTGAGCCACCGTGCCCGGCTGAATTAGGATTTTAAAGCTCTCTAGCTGAGGACCAGCCCCTCAGCACAGGAAATCCTCCAAAACGACTTCACCCCAGGAAGTCTCTTCTCTCAGGGGACAGCACTGCATGCCTTCACCCTGTGGTCCTGTACCTTTGCATGTGCTCTATTAGGGTGATGCTTGCACAGATGAGGGATCTTGACAAGATAGATTATTAAATGGATGGATCAGCAGTTTTAAGATCAAAATTTATTTCTGATCTCTTTCCAATATAGCATAGTTAGATTAGATTGGATTGTACACCTTCCCAGAACATCTTGACACAATAACCATTATATAATTTCTCATTTTTCCTAAGGTATCTTTATGTGCTTTGTTTTTATAATGTGCCAAGGACCTCATGGAACTTAAGGGTTATTAAGATAGTCTATTAAGAGTTACTGAGATAGTTATTGAGATAGACTATTGAGATAATCTAGCAGCTTCTGCAGGGATAAAATGGAGTCACTTAGGGAAAGACATGTCACCTTTTTCTGAGCAGATAAGATTTAAGTTGAACACCATCCAGTTCCAAAACCCTTTCATTAGTGTATGGCTTTTAAAGATACTCTTGCTACAGTAAAGACTAAATCATTTTGGTGGGTACAATTTCAGAATCATTTATTCCAATTCAATTTAGCATAAGAAGCCTCTATAGAACAATTGGCTTTTCAAACCCAAATTACATAGTGAGCTGATACACAATTAAATGAAATTCCATCACTGACAGCAGTAGCTAGGCAGAGGAGGATGAAAAAGGGAGAGAAAGATGCCCAAATTGACTGAGAAAAAAGAAGGCACAGGAAAGGAAGTGAGTATCGGCAGATTAACTTCACATCCTTCTGAGAGCCTTTACTCTAGGAAGTTGATTTTCAAATTTGCTTAAAGATAAGAACTGACTAGAACACTTGTTAAAAAACTCTCAGGCCTCTGCCCAGACCTACCAAATCATAGTATATTGGAGAAGAAACTTGGTAACCTGGCAATCTGTGCATATAACAAGTGCCTCATGTGATCCTCATCAGGTAAGTTTAAGCTAGCACTGTTTTAAAAG
This sequence comes from Sapajus apella, assembly GCF_009761245.1. Classification (NCBI taxonomy): domain Eukaryota; kingdom Metazoa; phylum Chordata; class Mammalia; order Primates; family Cebidae; genus Sapajus; species Sapajus apella. Next base: position 12,409,030 of record NW_022436968.1, on the reverse strand, counting down.
TGTGGAGCTGTGAGCTATAAAGATGTTTCTATGGGCTTGTTGGGACATTCTGAGCCCTGGGATTAGTGGGCTTCATTCTTATAAGACAGTCCAGTTGTTGGGGTCACAAAAGGAGCTCTGATTCAGATGAGCAGAGGCCTCACAGTTTGTGGCAAGGGCTTAAGTAGATGCAGTAATAAAAGTCCAGTGGCTCAAGTTTGTAACTCCAGCATTTGGGAAGCCAAGGCTGGAAGATCCCTTTGACCAGGAGTTTGAGGCCAGCCTGCAAAACAGAGCAAGACCCTGTCTTCACAAAAAAAAAAAAAAAAAAAAAAAAAAAAAAAATTAATTAATTAACTGGATCCAGTGGTGCATTAGTGCATGCCTGTAGTCCTAGCTGCTTAGGAAGCTGAGGCAGGAAAATCACTTGAGCCCAGGAGATTGAGGCTGCAGTGAGCAGTAATCACACAACTGTACTCCAGCCTGGATGGCAGAGCAACACCCTGTCTCTGAAACAAAAATTTCAAGACAAGGCAGTTAAAGCCCTTTGCAATTAATTTAAATATACATAACAAAGCATCCTAATACCTACAATATGAAGATATGAATGCAAATCCCAACTCTTTCATCACATTTTTATCATTTATACAAAAGAAGTCATGATATCCAGATTATAGATGGTTATTACCAGAGCTGATATAAGTAAACATGTTTGAAAGTGCCACGTAAATATAAGTAATTATGACTACTATGTAAAGTATATGAAAGAGTAAGTGCTTGCATCAGGACAGTCAAACAAGATGTGTCCCTACAAGTGGGTGGAGAAACATGACAATGGGAATGTAGAATAGAAAAAAATTGTGAGATGTGTGTAAGTGGCAGCAGGTAGGTAACAGGCCCTTCTGCTGGTCTGGAATTCACCTGAGACTATCATCTTCAGGCACAGAAAGACGAAAATGAGATTTGAGTTAGTTGAGATAACACTGGGTAGTTGAGAGGTTACCAAGATAAGATTCAGACATTAGAAACAATCTTGGTACCCACTGCCTGGCAACAGGGTATGTGGTAGTAGCTTTGTGCAACATAAGAGTCAGAATAGGAAAAGCAACCGTGAGCTATTCCTAACAGTTCAGTTCCCCTTGGTCAGATGTAAGAAAGTTGAGCCTACAAATAAAAATAAAATCCCAGCTGTAGAACATAGGGAGATGCAGGAAGCTAAAGAGTGTTTTTCAGGGGGCAGGTAAACCAAAGTAACAAGACAATACTTATTCAGTCATGAAATAGTGATCAAGAGAGACATCTGCTGGCCGGGAGCAGTGGCTCACAACTGTAATTCCAGCACTTTGGGAGGCCAAAGTGGGAGGGTCTCTTGAGCCCAGGAGTTCAAGACCAGCCTGGGCAACATAGCAAGCACACTCTCTAACAAAAAAAAAAATTTTTTTTAATTAGCCAGATGTGGTAGCTCATGCCTGTAGTCCCAGCTATTCAGAAGGCTAAGACAAGAGGACCACTTGGGCCCAGGAGTTTGAGGCTGCAATGAGCCATGATCACACCACTATATTCCAGCCTAGGTAATACAGAGAGACTCTATCTCCAAAAAAAGAAAGAGAGACATATGCTGCCAGCAAAAAGATCCTAGGCTTAAACGCACGTGGCTGTAGGTGTCAGGTAGATGAGGAAATGTATAAGGGCACAGAGTTTCAGACAATGGGAAATGCAAGTATTGTTTAGTATTTAGAATGCAATCACTGAAATGCATTCTAATTCAGATTTTTACATACTAACAAGCAAAACATAATAACAAGCAAAACCTGTCTTCGGGCTAAATTAAATTCCAGGAGACCAGGTTCTTACCATGAATGGCCCAGAGAAGAGGCCACAGATACAAATACATAGTTTGATGTATTTACTAATATTAAAAGTTATTTTTTTTAACTTCAGATTCAGACTTAAAAAAAACATTCAGTTAGCACCTACTATAACCCAGGAATTAGGCCCTCCTATATACATTTCATGTGCATGGAAATGGGAAAGAACCAGGCTACTTGAATCAAAACACTTTGATAATCTCATTCCCCAGAAAGCATCCCAAAATTCTGATTTCATGTATTCAATACTAATAATGACAGTAGTAGTAAAAACAATTATACAAGGTAATTAAGTAAAATGTCATAACGTAATGTAGGGATAACTATTATACCTATACATATTGTAACTCTAACTTTGTAAATGTAAGTATACTTCCTTGAGAAATTAATTGTATCCTAGGCATTAAAGAGCTTAAACCATCCCAACTGAAAACACTTAAAAGAGAACACGAAAATCCCACTGCCCTGTGCTGACAACTGATATTCAAGATCTTGCATAAGAATTCTAACTTTCTGGAAACATTCACAATGACTTTTAAATATCTGCATTCATATTACATTCAAAAAGAATTGCTCTGCTTCTTGAAAAACAATGGGAGTAGAGTGCCCTCTAGAGTCTTTTTTTTGGTTTTTGGTTTTTTTTTTTTTTTTTTTTTTTTTGGTTGTGTGTGTGTATGTTGTTTTTGGTTTTGGTTTTGGTTTTTTTGAGGCGGAGTTTCCCTTATTGCCCAGGCTAGAGTGCAACGGCATGATCTTGACTCACTGCAACCTCTGCCTCCCAGGTTCAAGCAATTGTCCTGCCTCAGACTCCCGAGCAGCTGGAATTACAGGCGCCGCCACCACACTCGGCTAATTTTTGTATTTTTAGTAGATACAGGGTTTCACCATGTTGGCCAAACTGGTCTTGAACTCCTGACCTCAAGTGATCTGCCTGCCTTGGGCTCCCAAAGTGCTAGGATTACAGGCAAGAGCCACTGCCCCTGGCCTTGTATTTTTAATGCTTAACGGGGGTGGTGGAGATATTTTGATCATTTCTGGCTGCACTCATTGAAATTGAGAAACATGGCAAATTTGACTATTGCTGGTACAAAAATGTATGTCTTTACAAAATTTAGTATGATCTTTTTCCTCCCAAGAGAAATATCTTTAAACATTACCTAGCTACACAGAACAGACCAAAAAAAAAAAAAACCCAAAATTAAAGATTTGTATTGAAAATATGTTAATTTGTATTCTACTTTCTATGTCCTACACATAAAAACTTATTCAAAGGAATTCTAATATCAGTATGACTATTTCATCTTGTGTGTGCACTTTTTAAAATCTTATACATTCATTTCAGTTTATAAGTTACCAAAAGGAAAACAATATTTGTTAATATAACACTTGAGGCTTCTACCTAAAATTTATACAGTGCATTAGGCTAACTAATAAATGCTTTTACATATACTGTAGATGCATTAACATACACTGATTAAAATAAAGGCATAGCTAGAAATGTTTTTGACTTGCTTAAGATATATAGATCATCACAAGGCTGTGATGGCAGGCCTAATAGGAATATGTGAAGCCTAAACCTGCAAATGGAATTTGCAGTTTAACAAGAGATACTAGCACTCTACTACTTATCAATAAAGTCAGGGAACCAACATTCTTAGCGCTAAAATGGGATAATATTGACAGCTGAGCTTATTATATATATCTTAACACATCAATTGTAAAAATTTATAGAAGGGCTTTATAAACTATAAATAGCAATGCATACAAAGTATTTTTTCTGTTTTTCACATCAAATGAAGAGTTCAGCCAAGTTAGGTCACCCTTTAATAAAAACATAGAGCATTCTCCCAGTATTATTGCAGATTGCTCTTCAAGCTTCTTTGCCAATGTTTCCCTTCACATATGTGTATTGCCTGCCCTCGACTATAAGTGTTTTAAATATTCTTTAGGAGTCTTCCATATGACCTAATTTCACTGTTGAAATTCTCCCTAGAGAAATTTTTCCTTCCCAGGTCTTCAGATTCCTTCTGCAGTCTAGAAACACACCTACCTCTCCAGATGGACCTCCTAAGACCTGGATCCCTATTTCAACTGCCTATTTTACACCTTTTTCATCCTCAGCATCAGAGGAATCATAGGGCTGAGATCAAAGATATACAACAAAGATCGGAGGCAAGATGTTGTCAGTGCCAAAGGAGTCAAAACACATATGAAACTATCCTCCCCAGCCACAGCTGGATACAAAGGTGTTACTCAGAGGGTGTGAGGTGGGGCGATGCAGTCCACTCCTGGCACCATTGAGACCCACTTGTACCCTACATTAAAGGCAATTCATCACTGAGTGTTCAAGGTGGTGGCCTCTTCAAAAAGCTTAATATGCAACAGTTAGATGCAGAAGCTACAGACGCTGTAACTGGTACTCAAATCATAATTCGTATTTATCATTTCACTTCTCTATTGCACTTTGTAATTTCTCTCTCCCTTTTGTCCACCAGGTTGTTCAGTCCCTGTTTTGATGATCTAGGTTGCTTGCCTAAGGGAGTCACCCAAACCTTCAGCTGAGATTCTGAGTTCTTAGTTGCTTTGTTCTTAGCATGCTACAGTCACTGCAATTGCTGGTTGATCGTCATCACCAGACATGGAAACACAAGTGCATCTTGTGAGTTCCACTGTGTAGTAGCAATTCTAGCTCTTCAGGATCATGGGTCTCATTTCCCCCCATGAATATATTTCTTTTTTGGCTGCCATTCTGCTGGCATGAGGAGGCCATAACAAAGGAATCACTTTTGACTCTTTTGAAGTCACAGTTGCAGGTTTAGTGGGCACTTATCATACTGCTAAGTGCAAATATTCTAATATCACGGCGCTAATTTGTTAAAGAGGGAAAATGTGAATCCCATCCTGAGGTAAACCTCAGGATGATGGGGAGAGGAGCCAATTCTGTTTCCATGTCTCGCTTTCTGGATCTGTATTTTTTTAGCCATGAGAGACATCTCACTACATATCACTAATGATTTAAGGCAATTCTGAAGGATATTGGCTAAACCACTGCATAGTTTTAATCATCTGTTTAGATGATTATTTGGCCATACACTTGCTTACTCATTTCTTTCTCTATGAAATGAGGCTCTTGATCTGACAGGATGTTTACAGTACTGCTGTTGTAAATCACACATTCTGTAAGTGCTTGAGTAAGGTGCAGTAGATACCCTGTTATCAAGGAAGAAAACCCATCTCTAGAAAAGATTGCAACTGAAGAATCACTTTCATCTCCAGGATGGAAGGGAATTGATGTAATCAACTTGCCATCAAGTGATTGGTTAATCTCCTTGAGGGAAGGGAGCATATCATTGATCTCTGCTTCTGATAGGCCCAGCATTCAGCGGCACTAGTAGCCAGATCAGCCAGGATAAGTGGGTCTTCATGCTATTGAGCTCAGATACAAGTCTTCAGCTCCACCATCATTGCTACTCTGAAACTCTGAAACTTTATAGAGTCTTTCTCCCAGCTTCTGACACAAATGTGCCTTACTGGGGCAAGTAGGGTCCTCTCTCCTTCCTGCACATCAGATTCAGTTGACACAATGGCATCAATGTAGTGGACAAGTGAAATGATCTGTGAAATATTAAAATAATCAGAGTCCCTGCAGACTATCTTTTATAGACATAGGAGTATTAATGATACCCTGTTGGAAAGTAGTAACTACATAATACTGTCCATCTAACATAAAAGTGAATTAATTATGAAACTCTTGATTGATAGAGATGGAAAACAATGCATTTGTTAGATCAATACCAAGTGCCAGAGGCTACATTGATTGATTCTAATAAAAATGAAATACCTGAAACCACTGCAATTATGCCCACCACTTGGTTAAGTTTGTGGTAGTCTACTGCCATCTACCAAAATTCATATTGTTGTTATATAGGTCAAACAGGTAAACTGAGAAAGAATGTGTTGGAAGCAACCCTGCATTCTTTACATCTTTGGGAGTAGCACTAACCTCTGCAATTTCTTCCAGGTTGCAGTTTCACTTCAAATTTTTTTTTTCTTTGTGTGGAGAACTGGACTCACTATAAGATTATGTAGGTCAGGACTCCATTTAGCATCTGCTCGTCCAAGGTGTCACTCTAACCAGGAATCATAGTAATATTCCTGGTCCCCTATTTTAAGTGCCAGCTCAGATCATTTATCCAAAGCCCTTTGAACAGTCTTTTTTCAACATATAATTTGATATATGCCTTAAGTCCTTTTGGAGCAGGAATGGAGACATATCTATGGCATACACATGAAGTAACCTCTGAGGATCCTTCCTCAAGTGAACCCAGACTTCCCTTCAACCAATGGGCTCTGGCTCTCTGAATTAGCTCAGATCTCTTTAGCTCAGTCTGGAATCTATTTTTCATTGTCCATCATTCCATCTGACATCAGTCTTCTGTTCACAACTTTTTTTTTGCCATTTGCTGAAGTTAACAAACTGTACCCCAATGGGCTTTCCATTTCTCTTCTGGCAGGAACACCATGATGTATGAACCCTTGCCACAGGTCCCAATGGGTCAAGGCCTCCTGGTTATTCATCTGACTTTTCTGTCCATTTATTATGTCTAAGGTACCACCATTTGGCCTCAGAAATTCTGGAATCCCATCATTCCCATTTTGTCTAGGCAACCACAGAAGCCAATCCCCAACCGTCAACCATAGCCTAAAGAGGATAGCCACTACAGAGCTTCTCGAAGATGCCAGTGTGTGCCTTAAAGTGCATTCCTTGTTGCTTTAATGAATGAAGTGTCATCAGGGCTCTCCCAAGGAACAGGAAAGAGAGTTTTCTAGTCTCACATAATAAATCCATTTAACATGCCTACTTCCCTGGACTTCTAACTCCATTCCTCAATAGTCTGTCAAAAGGTTCTGGCTTCTCTAAGTAGCTTCAAAGAGCCACCCTAGCAGGGCATTATGATGGGCTCCAGGTGTCTTCACTAGGATGTTAAATCTTGAGTCATGGGAAGGTGAACCCAAGTCAATAAACTCTCCACTTACCAGCCTTATATTCTGCACCAGGCCTCCTGCTAATGTCTACAAGATCTACTTCCACACCTGTTTACCTAGTTCCTGTTGGTACAGCCTATCCAGATCCTGCAATCTTTAAAGAGTAAACGATTCCCCCCAGAGTTTTCTCCTCAAGTAATGCTCAGATGTGACCCTTATTTCTAGCCTCGAGACAATGAGAGAAGGAAGGAAGACATGCATCATTTTGCAAGGCATTTGCATGTGTTGAGGTCTTTCATGTAGAGCTTTCTTTTTCCACAGGCAAGGAGAGGATACTCTCCTCTAGCCAGCAGGTGGGAGTCACCTCTGCCAGCACAAGAAAATAAAGGTTTCAAAATTCTCTGGCACATCCACAAAATGTTTTCATTTCAATTCTCAGGTTTCCATGATCTGGGCTCTGAATCTAGCTTAAGAAACCTGCCAAGACTTCTCACTTCATCTCCCTTGCATCTTGACCACCCTCACAATTAAATTCCAGTCCCAATCTATTCTCTGACTGCAGGAGATAAGGATCACTTGAAAAGCTGCCTTGAAGGCCTGCTGGGTTTCACAGTGTCTTGATTAATGGTTGGCTAACCTTACCCTTTGGTTATCCTTCATCAGGCCTTGTAAAGCAGTTAGCAAAGGCCAGACAATTATACAGCCCTTATTATTTCCCCCACATCATTCAATTACTAAAGCTATCAGTATTTTACCTTATATCTATTGCAAGTGCAATCCACTATGGGTAAGATTCTTAGTCATCATGATACCACATTATACCAGGAGTTATCATTCCAGTGAGCACCAGCACATCAGTTTTCTTCCAAAAGACCTCTGAGACACATGAAGTACAGATTTAGAAATGAAGTACAAATCTCAATTTGATGGTAATGAAAATAACATTCATTACAATCAAAACCTCTGAAAATCTAAGTGGTTTGAGTCTTACTTTTGTCAAGCAGCCAACTTGTGATTTAGCTATCATACACATTCTATGATAATTTCACTTTCAAACTATTATAATGAAAAGATGGGAAAAGCAAAAGAAAATCATCACTTAGCTATGCTGGATGAGGTCAGTATCAGGAACATAGACTGATGACAAATAAAGCAAGACAGAGTCTACTCTGAGCATTGGGATGAGATTTTAAGTTCTGCAGAAAATGAAAATGAATCTTTAAAATATCCTTTTACTTGGTCTTCAATGAGGAGCTATACCTAAAACAAGAAAAGCCTATTTGCAGAAATTCAAATAATCACTAAACTGTATTAGGCATATTATACTTGTATTCCATCATTTATTTTTATTTTATTTGAAAACTTTCCAATAGTTCAAAAATATATGCTAGTATTATCCAATTTAATTTTTAAGTATTCATACGATATGTTCTGAAAACACATACTGAAATATAGCTTTGCCAGACTTAGGATGGTATGATTAGTCATTTTCTTCTTTTATCTACATTTTCTAAATTCCTTACAGTAAAAATGTATTCTATGCAGTTAAAAAAACACAACTGGCCAGGTACAGTGGCTCACACCTGTAATCCCAGTACTTTAGGAGGCCAGGATGGGTGGATCACAAGATCAAGAGATCAAGACAATCCTGGCCAACATGGTGAAACCCTATGCCTACTAAAAATACAAAAATTAGCTCGCCTTGGTTGCATGCCTGTAGTCCCAGCTACTCAGGAGGCTGAGGCAGGAGAATCGCTTGAACCTGGGAGGTGGTGGTTGCAGTGAGCCGAGATCACGCCACTGCACTCCAGTCTAGTAACAGTTTGAGACTCCACCAAAAAAAAAATAATAATAATAATATAGTAATACACTACTATATTACGTTACATTTTTTCAACCACATTTAGAATATCAAACAGTTGTTTGAGCCAGGTATGTGTCAGACATATAGTCTATTGTCCTACCTCTACCAACTATTTCAACTTAGTCCTCATATTTAATACTATTACAAATATAAATCTCCAGTGAAGATGATGTTGGCCCTAACAACGAAAGTTATTAAGGATAAACAAATACATAAGAAATATCTGCCAGTCCTTAGGAAAACCCTAAAGTGGGCAGGATTTATTTTATATTTCTACACTACCTTCTCTTTCTATACTCTTTCACTAATCCATGCCCATCTTTTTCACCATGTATCCAATGGTCTTCAGCTGTAGAGCTTCTGTGACCTCAGAAAAATATAACAAAAGCCCCGGATAAATTTATGTTTCCATGGGCATATGTTATTTTTTCTAGGAATATTTACATTGTAAAAATAAATGTTAATAATAAAAAACAGTGAGACTTTGGCCATTAGTAGGAGATATATTTTTTGCTTCCAATTCTAAAATCAACCATGTGTGAAGCCCCAGGTGGCTAAAAACATCTCTAAGTTTAGCTGTCCCTTTGTAAATGAGACATCATCAGCAATAATGTGTTATAATTGCATCTTTATCAGATAGAGACCATCTACTGTGTAACTTTGCAAAATTTATTTAAGACTTCTGAGCCTGAGCCTAAGATTTTGCATCTACTAAATGGGAATAATACCTACTCTGCAAGGCAGTTGTGAGAAGAACAGTAATGGCATAGTGTGTGTATTGCATAGTACCTAACACATAAACAGCTTCTCAGTAAGGAAAACAGTTTTCCTGGCTTTCTTCCTGTGTTAGTTTATTAGGGCTTCCATAACAAAGTACCACAGACTATATGGCTTAAAACATCAGAAAAATATTCTCTCTTTCCTAGAGGCTAGAAGTCTAAAGTCAAGGTATCAGCAAGCCTGGTTTCCTTTGAAGGCTCTACAGGAGAATCTGTCCAACGATTTTCTCCTAGATTCTGGTGATCACGGGCAGTTCCTGACATTCCTTGTCTTACAATTGCATCATTAAAATCTCTGTCCAAGCCATCACATGGTATTTTTCTGTGTGCATCTTTGCACTTATTTGGCCTTGTTAGACGGACACTAGTCATTATATTTAGAGCCTACTCCAATCGTAACCTCATCTTAATTTGATTATATGTGTGAAGATGCTGTTTCCAAACTAAGGTCACATTCACAACCTCCAGAAGTTAGAACTTCAATGTATTTTTTTAAGCAACCACAATTCTACCCACGGCACCCTGATTCTATACCGACATAGCATAGGTGGATTCCACAGTATAACTGAAAGACTAGCCTAAGTAAAGATGATTGAAGGGGTGCTACTCTATTAATAAGCATAACAAGAACATGGTAGAAGCAGCTCAATAAGTGAGAAATGTTTCACTTTTTGCTGAATACAGCAAACATGTATGTAAATAGTATACGTTCTCTCAGTCATTCAACACTGTATCTTCAAGTGAAAAGTTATTTTGGATACCAGCTATCCAGAAGTTTTTCTTAGTATGCATACAAATGCACTTTACTGCCATTTCTCACTTTTTCTTAAGTTCTATTATACTTTCAAACACTAGCAAATCTTTTTTCCCATTTCGAAAAAAGACTAAACCTCTACAAATTCTCACTGCAAGCCATAATACTACTGACAAGGACTGGAACACAGAATTGAAAGAAAAACTCATTTCTTACTACTCTCTTTTTACCTATTTGAATTTATCATCTGTCTATATTACCTATTTAAAATAATTTAAAAGTTTCCTGATATGTACCCACTTATACTATCTCCCTATATAATTTGTAAGCTCTATCTGCTTAACAAAAGCCTCTTGCCAAGCAGAATGTCCTCAGCAATCTCCAAATCTCATGAATATTTCTATTCTGAATAATTTTTGTCATTCTTTCTTAGCAAATTTCTCTCTAGACAATGAAACATTGTTAAGGAATAGTCTAAGTGTGAAAGGCTGAGAAATCCTTGAATAAATCTATTAACTGGCCTGTTTTACATTTGTTGCCTTTATAAACAAGATTTACAGCCTCATAAAAATACAAGGAAAACATGAAGCAGACAAGAAGCATATGCCAAATTATAAATAACAGAGCATAATAGAAAATAAAACCATTCATAAATCTAGAGGAAAATGACAGTCATTCTTTGAAATGAGTTCAGAGTTGCACAAAATAAGATGACATCCCTCCACTTCTATAAAGTTACATCTCCATTATTTTATGAAAACATGAGATACATTTGCAAACTCTTTCCAGTCATATGGTAGAGAAAAGGTTATAAGAAAGAGCTTGAACTCAAAATTCCTTGGTTGATTTCCCAGTTCTACCCAATTCTACCTGCATAATTTGGGGAATCACCAACCTTGATATTCTGTTCCTCACTTAAAACATTACTGCTAAGATTTATGGGATATACATATACCATGATGCCTTGTAAACTGTAAATGTAGGCATTACTAATAAACAGAAATGTAGGTATTACAAATAAAAACCACATCTGTCAAAGGTAAAACAAAATACTACAAAAACATTTTTTTCTGTCACTAGGATTCTCTAATGCTCTCATAATTTTGTAAACATTCTAACATATCCAAACAGGGAAAGAATAAAATTATACCAGAAACTATTGCTGACTAACAGACATCAGTAAAACTTTACAATAAATTACCAAATATAATTATGGGCATGGCTGGGGGGGTGTGTGTCCATATGGCTTTGAATATAGCTGAAACTTCAGCTGTAAACCAGTGAAACTCAGGAGCTCTTGTGTTAAAACTCATAAATTATCCAACTACAAAAGGGCACATAAAAAAGATGGCCCCCAGCCTTACCTAAGAAATGAGGCTAAAACCAAACTATCAATGTAAGGCATATGGCAGTTTAAGGTACATGCAAATATTTAGAAAAAAGAAAGATTCATTGACATTTTAAGATGATGCCATGAAACAAAAAAGAAAATGTTTCTCTGAGAGAGTGGAAGAAAGAGCAGAGTGACACTCTACATATATGCAGGAGCTGTGGTTATCAGACTCCTAAAATGATCCTATTGTCCCTCATCCTGTATAACTCTCTTCCCTTGAATGTGTTCAGAACCTGTGAATATAATATTTCACTCCAGTGATGGTTACATTGCATGGCAAAAGAGATTTTGCAGATATAATCAAGGTCCCAAATCTGTTAACTTTGAGTAAATCAAAAGGTAGGTTACCTTAGTTGTTCTGACATAATCAGGTGATCTCTTCAAAGCAAGAATTTTCTCTGGTTGGCTTAAGAGACAGAAAGCAAATACTGTAGCCATGTTGCAAGCTATCTACAGAGAGGAGTGGCCTTTAATTGCTTAGAGTGGTGCCCAGACAACAGCCAGTAAGAAAACAAGGATATAGGTCCTGGAGCTGCAGGGAATTAAAATCTGCCAACAACCTAAATGAGCTTATAAAAGGACCCCAAACCCAGGTAAGAACCACAGCACAGCTGACACTGGGATTGCAGCCCTTAAGACTTGAACAAAGAAGTCAGCTAACCTGTGCCCAGACTCCTGACCCTGGAAACCCTCAGATAATAAGTTAGCAGCATTTTAGGCTTCTCACTTTGTGATAATTTGTTACATAGCAATAGAAAACTAAGACAGCAGCAGAACTGCAGAATCTGACTTCCCTCCAAATGCCTCGTATTGGTTCTTGTTTTTGAAGAAGGCATACACAAAAACATAGCTTCTGAACGATACGCTTGACATTTGAATGTTTATGCCTAGTGAGTTGGCATTAACAGATGTTTAAAAACAGCAATTTTGTCATAAATCAGTTCTCTTTAGTTGCTGAGTCATTTCTTCCTGTTTATCACAGAAATTTAAAAGATTCTTAAATATTAAAGTTGACATCTCCTCTGGATAATTTAAGATGATACACCAGATTGCAAGATTTAATCACTTTGCATTCAGGCATATAATTTTCTGAGATTTTTTAATGCCTGACAGAAATGCTCTTACCTAATATATGTCCTTATATTAGAAAGAATAATGAAATTTTTATTGATAATTATTTACTGGGAACCTGCTATGTATCAGATATTAGGTTAGGTGCTGGAATCAAAGACAAATTCCCAAGCATTGATTACAAGCAAAGACTATGGTTAATGGTGAACTGTTAAAAATACTGCCATTAAAAGCAGATACAAAGTACTCCCCACTCCCCATCACTACACTATTTGATGTGGTACTAAAGTTTGTCCTAACTATGAAGAAAAACAAGAAAAAATAAAAATATGGAAGTGTTGGAAATGAGGGAAACAAAAATTGACATTATTATCAGACAATGTGACCACCTACATAAAAACATGAAACTATAGACTAATTACTATAGTTAATTGGGTGTAATATACCAAATATATTCCTAAACTAGCAATAAATAGCTGTAAAATATAATTTTAGAAATATCTTTTGTAATAATAGCAACAAAAATGTCAGGTACCTAGAAATAAATGTAGCAAAAGATATGTGAAACATTATAAGACTTTATAGAATTATATTAAAGGAGACCAATTAACATAAAGACACACATTCTGCCCAAATTAATCTGTAAAACTGATAAGAGTTTCAACTAAAAATCCAAAGAAAAATTTACAATTTAACCAGCTGATTTTTTTTTTAATTGTACGTTAGGTTCTGGGGTACATGCGCAGATCATGCAGGATTGTTGCATAGGTACATACACAGCAAGGTGGTTTGCTGCCTTCCTCCAGCTGATTTTAAAATTTATGGGGAAAAAAAGGCCATAAAAAGCCAAAAACATTTTGAAAAAAATATGATAGGGAAGGGAGACTTACCCTACCTAACATGAAGACTTATAATATAGTTTAAATGGTATACTATGACCTCAGAAGTAGATAAATAGAACAGAAGAAAGAACTCAAAAACAGATATGTATTGAGAAACTTGATATTTCACAGTAAGGAAAAGTTGGAATATCAAAAAAAAGAAGCTTGATAGTAACTGGTTATCTAGTTATCTCAAGATAACTAAAAACCTACATATCAAAAGGCAATTTTTAAATACAGGAGAGCTTAAGAAAATAAATAAATAAATAAAAATAAACAAAAAAACCCTCTTTCCCAAATAGCCACAGCAATCCTAAGCAAAAGCAACAAAGCTGGAGGCATCACACTCTCTGGCTTCAAAATATTCTACAGGGCCTCAGTAACCAAAACAGCACAGTACTGGTACAAAAACAGACACATAAACCAATAGAACAGAATAGAAAGCACAGAAATAAGCCCGCACATCTACAACTGTCTAATCTTTGACAAAGCTGACAAAAACAAGCAGTGGGGAAAGGACTTCCTATTCAATAAACGGTGCTGGAATAACTGGCTAGCCAGATGCAGGAGATTGAAACTGGACCCTTCCTTACACTATATACAAAAATCAACTCAAGATGGATTAAAGACCTAAATGTAAAACCCTAAAAACCCTGGAAGACGACCTAGGCAATATCATTCTGGACATAGAAACAGTCAAAGATTTCATGAGAAAGATGTCAAAAGCAATTGCAGCAAAAGCAAAAATTGACAAATGAGCTCTAATTAAACTTAAGAGCTTCTGCACAGCAAAATAAATTATCATCAGAATAAACAGACAACCTACAGAATGGAAGAAAGATTTTGCAAACTATGCATCTGACAAAGGTCTAACATCCAGCATCTATAAGGAACTTAAACAAAATGACAAGAGAAAAACAAACAACCCCATTACAAAGTGGACAAAGGATGTGAACAAATACTTCTCAAAAGAAGACATACATGCAGCCAATGACCATATGAAAAAAAAGCTCAACATTACTGATCAATAGAGAAATGCACATCAAAACCACAATGCAATACCATCTGACACCAATCAGAATGGCTATTATCAAAAAGTCAAAAAAATAATAGGTGCTGGAAAGGTTGCACAGAAAAAGGAATGTTTATACATTGTTGGTGGGAGTGTAATTTAGTTCAAAATTCTTGAAAGCAGTGTGCCAATTCCTCAAAGGCAGAAAAACTATTCAACCCAGCAATTTTATTACTGGGTATATACCCAAAGGAATAAAAACAGTTCTACCATAAAGACACATCCACACATATGTTCATTGCAGCACTATTAATAATAGCAAAGATGGCTGGGCGCCACGGCTCACACCTGTAATCCCAGCACTTTGGAAGGTCAAGGCAGGCGGATCACGAGGTCAGAAGTTCAAGACCAGCCTGACCAATACGGTGAAACCCCATCTCTACTAAAAATACAAAAATTGGTAGGGCATGGTGGGGTGCGCCTATAATCCCAGCTACTTAGGAGGCTGAGGCAGGAGAATTGCATGAACCTGGGAGGCAGAGGTTGCAGTGAGCAGAGATAGTGCCACCACACTCCAGCCGGGGTGACAGAGCAAGACTCTCTCTCAAAATAAATAAATAAAATAAAATAATAGCAAAGACATGGAATCAACCTTAATCTCCATCTATGGTAGACTGGATAAAGAAAATGTGGTACATATACATTATGAAACACTGCACAGTTAGAAAAATGAATGAGATCATGTCCTTTGCAGGAACAGGGATGGAGCTGGAGGCTGTTACCCTTAGCAAACTAATGCAGCAACAGAAAACCAAATACCTCATGTTCTCACAAGTTGGATCTAAATGATGAGAACACATGGACGCATAGAAGGGAACAACAGACACTGGGGCCTGGTGAAGAGAGGAAAGCAGAAGGAGGGAGATAATCAGGAAAAACAACTAATGAGTACTAGGCTTAGTACCCAAGTGACAAAATCATTTGTACAACAAACCCCCATGACATGAGTTTACCTATACAACAAATCTGCACATGTACCCCTGAACTTAAAAGCTGAAAGAAAGAAAAAAAAAAGCTCTACAAGGTCTCCTAAAATAAAATAAACCATAAGATAATAATTTATAAAAATTTAACATTTTTGAACATTCAGAGTCCCCATTTTCAAAAGTGAAAAGACCAGACATAGACTAGGAAAACTTATCTGTAACCCTTCACGTAGCAAATGATTAACATCCCAAATATTTAAAAAAAAAAAATTTTGGTGAGAAAAACAGTTCAATAGAATAATGGGCAAAAACCGGAAAAAGTACTTGACTATGAGAAAAACACTAATGAAAGCTACATTGAGATTCTTTACACATCCAACCAATAAATAAAAATTTAAAAAGCAAGTAATAGTAAATCAGTGTGCTGTTTGGTACAAGTCACTTTGGAGAACAATTTGAGAACATCTAATAAAGTGGAAGATGCACACATCCTATAACTTGCAGTTCTGCTACCAAAGAAATTTTGGCAAATATGCCCAAGGAGTCATATACAAACATTACTTGTAAGAGTAAGACAGAATAGGTATGTAATTGGTGGGATATTCATACGTTGGAAAACCACACGGCTATAAAGAGAATAACACAGAACCACATGTATTAAAATAGAAAAACCTCACAGTGGCAGAAGGGTAGTTGAAGTCCACTAACATTTATTTAAAGTTTTGAAACTCCGCTATATTGTTACAGGATGAATACAAATGTGGTTAAAATAATGACATATATTTGGCATGAAATGGTGAGTACCAAGTACAATTGAGCTGGAAGAGGAAGGAAGGAGAGAATGTGATTGACTTTAACATTTAACAGAAAGACACCACTGTCCATCTAAATAACCAAGTGTCTGGTAGAAAGAAGTATTCTTACCCTAAAATGAGTTATAAGTAATTAATGCACTTGGATCTATGGAACCTCTATATCAAAACTATCAAAGTCTTCATAATATCAAAAAATGCTAGCCAAGGTGATTTCTGTTTTGAAATTATTCTAATGAGATACATAAGTCAAATAATAGTATCTCTTTTTATTCTTGGGTTTAAAACCATATATATTACAATAATGGCATGTGGCACAATCATTTTACTAAAAAAAAAGTAAACTCAAAATACAAAATAGTTGTTGTCAAGCAGAGTTGTTAGGACATCTTCTATTGAAGTTTATAAACAGTTTTCTTGAAAAATTTTAGTCAAATCAAACTTTAATTTTTTTCCAAACCATTTTGTTGTGAAAAGTTATAAACATATGGAAAATTGATAAAATACTACAATAAACTAGTCTTTTTCATTTTCTCTTTTAATTTTTCAGTAAACAAGACTTCAGAAGTATAAACTTTCTTGTTATAAAAAATGTACATGCTTACAAAAACAAAAATTAACAAATGGAATCTAATTAAACTAAAGAGCTTCTGCACAGCAAAAGAAACTATCATCAGAGTGAACAGGCAACCTACATAATGGGAGAAAATTTTTGCAATCTACCCATCTGACAAAGGCCTAATATCCAGAATCTATAAGGAAGTTAAACAAATTTACAAGAGAAAAAAAAAATCAAAAAGTAGGCAAAGGACATGAACAGACACTTCTCACAAGACATTTTTGTGGCTAACAACCATATGAAAAAAAGTTTAACATCGCTGATAATTAGAGAACTGCAAATCAAAACCACAATAAGATATCTTCTCACACCAGTCAGAATGGCAATTATTAAAAAGTCAAGAAATAACAGATGCTTATGAGGCTGTGGCGAAATAGAAACACTTTTATACTGTTGGTGGGAATGTAAATTAGTTCAACCATTGTGAAAGACAGTGTGATGATTCCTAAAAGATCTAGAACCAGAAATATCATTTGATCCAGCAATTCCATTACTGGGTACATACCCAGAGGAATATAAATCATCCTATTATAAATATACATCCACACATACGTTCATTGCAGCACTATTTATAATAGCAAAGACATAGAATCAACCCAAACATCCATTGATAATAAACTGAATAAAGAAAATGTGGTACATATATCTCATGGAAACTCTGCAGCCATAAAAAGGAATGAAAGTATGTCCTTTTCAGGAACATGGATGGAGCTAGAAGTCATTATCCTCAGCAAACTAACACAGGAACAGAAAAGCAAACACCACATGTCCTCACTTATAAATGGGAGCTGAACAGTAAGAACACTTGGGCACAGGGAGGTGAACAACATACACTGTGGGGCCTGTTGGCAGGGAGGGAGAGCATCAGGATAAATAGCTAATGCATGCAAGGCTTAATTCCTAGGTGATGGGTTGATAGGTGCAGCAAACCACCGTGGCACATGGTTACCTATGTAACAAACCTGCACGTCCTGCACATGTATACCAGAACTTAAATTTTAAAAAACCATCCCCACCAAAAAAAAGTACATGCTTAAATTAATCGGCACACATAAGTTTGGCTTAATGAATTAAAGATTACTACATTTTTCAAAAAATCATAGACAATAACACACTCAAAGGGGTAAAGCTTGACAAGGTGGCAAGAAGCAGAGACTTTGCCAATTGCCAAGTATGTCTATTCCAACTCTGCATTCAGGAACCAGGGAATCAGCTAACTTCTACCTCTGTCTAAGCCTCTATCTATCACCTGGTCACCATAAGCTCCCATTTTACTGGTACACAATAGCTGGTTTTGAGTGCCCAAGAATAGCATCAGTTCACATTTAAGTGTCTAGGAATATCTGAAAAATCTGAGTATTTCCTTTTTCTCAATGCACAGTCACGGTCTGGGTATTTCCTTTTTTCCGGTGCACAGTCATACAAGTAAGTCACCCTTTGGGGAAAAAATCAGGGGAAATTTTACATTGTATACTACATCCTTCTTCAGAAGAACCTGGCCTCCCTTTCAGTCAAGGAGTTCTAACTCTGTGAACTGGTTTAGGCCTAAAAACAATGAGAACACATGGACACAGGGAGGGGAGCACTACACACTGGGGTCTGTTGGGGGGAAATGGGGGAAGGACGGGGGGGTGGAGAGGTGGGGAGAGATAGCATAGGGAGAAATGCCAGATATAGGTGAAGGGGAGGAAGGCAGCAAATCACACTGCCATGTGTGTACCTATGCAACAATCTTGCATGTTCTTCACATGTACCCCAAAACTTAAAATACAATTAAAAAAAAAAAAATAAAACAAAAAAAAAAAAAAAAAGCTAAGTAGAATTCCATCACTCTCCACTAGGTGGCTCAAGTCAAGCTTTTAGCCACAGACCTGCAGTTTCTGTTTTATGAATTAGGCAACGTTTTAGCAGGCTGCTGGTAGTTTTCATTTCTGGTAACAACATGGTCAATTATTCACTGCCAAAAATTCCTGAAAATCAAAATAGTCTGATTACCTTTACAGTAATCAGAATCTTCTGGCCTTAATAATAAATATGGCTGCTTTATCTTTGACAGTGAAGTATTGCCCATTGGCCTCTGCTCTTTCAGGGTCCCATCATCCCTATTGGAATCAGGGAACCCATCACAATGGTGGTATTTCCCACCATCATATATGACTTACAGAAGACAGCCACCACACTACTCTTCTGGGTGTGGGTGTTCCCCTCACTAAAGTGTTTCTCATTGCTTTCCAAGGGAGTATCCTCTGGGTCTCATCAGAGGATTCAGTTGAGGGTAGGGGGACCACAGTACCCATGTAACAAATCATTCTTGTTTGAAGTCTTGGGAGTCCAAAATTTTTAGATTCCTATCTGTACATCTGAAGTCAACAATCATTTTCTGTAAAGGGCCAGACTGTAAATATTTCAGGCTTTGTGAGCCAACAGTCAAAACTGAAGACATTCTGTCACAGAGGGATTAGAATTGCTGTATCTGGAAAAGACAGAACAGTGTCAATGTTCAACTTCCAAAACTGCAACCCAAAATGAGAGATTTTATAAGTTCCAAAATCTCTTTCTTTCAAATGAAAAGTAAACTCTTGATTCTGGAAATACGGCTTTATTAGAAGGCATAGTGTAAAGAATACTTGAGATATAATCTCAAGGGAAGTCCCACCAGAGATATTAGAGTCTGCTAAGGGAAAAGACTGAAGGAGGGAAGAGGGATGGTGTTGAAGAAGATGCAACACACTTACCAACCCCTGGACTTCAGTTAAAGGGAAAAGAGATTCCTAAACAGGTGGAGAAGGAATATAAAATTATCTGGGAGACTGCACTGTCCTTCTCAATGTAGCACAGCTGAGAGGTATTAGTCCATGATCAGAGAGCAGCTAGTATGTAAGAGTGGCTTGAGATAGCACTGATTCTCCACAGCTGACTTATGGTTCCCAAGGGCTCAGAAACATGGGATTTGTACAGGTGCGGAGAAGGATGCTGGACAACTAGAGATCTGCAGTCAAGAGAGGAGACAGGAGCAGGCATATCAAAACAGTAACAAATGGAACCATGGACTTATGCAGAGGGCACTTACATAGGAGTGTTATAAGCACACCTCTGCAAGACTAGACCAGACCGATCAACTTCACTTCAGTGGAGACTAGCATGAGACAGAAAAAAAGGCAAAAAAAAAAAAAAAAAAAAAAATGGAGAGGTCGCCATGAGTAACTGTAAGCCACACAAACATGCACACCACTAGACACTCTCTGTAAATGGAGGAAAGGGAAGAGAGGTGTAAGGTTCGAGCCCAAGCTGAGGTCCGAGGGTAGTTGGTGGATGAGTGGCGGGTAGTTGAAAGAACACTCAGGGGGCTGTAGGCAGGTGAAATACGGCTTTATTCTCTGGGCACAAGCCTTTGTCTTGGCTGGCTGCTCCTGCCACATCCCTTCTCAGCAGCCAGCTCTGTGGCTTCTAGCTGCCCCAATGCCTGCAGTTGTGAGGATCAGCTATCAACAGCTTTTAAAAGCTCTCCAAGCTAGTATCATGTGCAGTGAAGGTTGAGAATCATTTACCTAGAACTAGATCAAGTCAAAGTTGGGATAGATTGCCCTAGGCCTATGGCAATGATGCATCACAATAACCTGGGGGATCTTGTTGTTATTCCTGGATTTCAGACCAATTGAATTAAAATCTCTAGTGAAGGGTGCCAAAGCCTATTTTTAACAAGCTCTCTAGACATTCTTATTTAGCTAAAATGGTCCTGGTTTGGTGACCAGTACTTGGGAAACTAATCACCTACCAGTGTTTCTCAAGTTTTAATATACATTAAGAATCACCTGAGAAATCTTGTTGATGTGGCGGTTTTAATTCAGTAGGACTATGGTGGAACCTGAGATTTACTATTTCTTTTTTGGGAGAGAGGGATGGTCAATGGAGTCTTGCTCTGTCACCCTGGCTGGAGTGCAGTGGCGTGATCTCGGCTCACTGCAACCTCCACCTCCTGGGTTCAACTGATTCTCCTGCCTCAGCCTCCCAAGTAGCTGGGATTACAGGTGTGCGCCACCAAGCCCAGCTAATTTCTGTGTTTTTAGTAGAGGCGGGAGTTTCACCATGCTGGCTGGGCTGGTCTTGAACTCCTGACCTCAAGTGATCTTCCCACCTCGGCACTCCAAAGTGCTGGTCTTACAGGAATGAGCCACTGCACCCTACCGTGCTATTTCTAATACTGTAAGCTCCCAGGTGATAGCTATGCTGCTAGTCTATGGATCACACTTTGGAGTTGCCAGCACTCAAACTACACAAACCCAATTTTCCTGATAGGTGCATTTCCTGACTGTTCCTTACTAGCATCATTTGCGGCTTTGCTCTGGTAGCTGTGACTTTCTAAAATGCCCTCTCCTTCCTTAGTGACCATATACCCAGCAATCCTCCCCTTACTCCAGCTTCACCTCGAATTCTGCCTGCTAAACCTCTCCTCTAAATTGCTAGAGCATTAAGTGTCCAAACTAATCATTTTTCATGCTAAATAGCATACTTGCCAATTATTTTTAAATATATTTTTCATGGATCCCTAACAAGTTTTCTTCAGTGACTATGCTAAGAATATAGCAGGTATTTTTAAAATACTGACTAGTTGAACACTTGAATAGTTATAAGTTCCCAGTATTATCTATTGGTTGAGAAAATATACATTAAAAAATTAATATCAATTTATTAATGTTTTTGTATAAACACATTTTACTTCACAAAATAGCATGTATGCACCTTAAAATAGTATTACTTTACCATGACTTTTAATGCAAAAACTGCAATTACTTTTCACCAACCTAACATTATAAAAGTATAAGATATCATGAATTTGGACTGTTGACAATAACTCAGAAACCTTTAGTTAGTATTCACAGAAAAGGTTATTCACATAAAAGAGTGTCAGTCATTAAATAGTTGTCAACAAATATAACAAAAACAGCATTTATAAAAAGAAAGAGACAGCGTAGAAAAAAACACACATAGACTATCTGAGAGCAGTGTGTTTTACTTTTTTCCCCCCCCATTTATTTATTTTATTGCATTTTAGGTTTTGGGGTACATGTGAAGAACATGCAAAATTGTTGCATAGGTACACACGTGGCAGTGTGATTTGCTGCCTTCCTCCCCATCACCTACATCTGGCATTTCTCCCCTTGCTATCTCTCCCCAGCTCCCCACCCCCTACCATCCCTCCTCTATTTCCCCCCAACTGACCCCAGTGTGTAGTGCTCCCCTCCCTGTGTCCATGTGTTCTCATTGTTCAACACCCACCTATGAGTGAGAACATGCGGTGTTTGATCTTCTGCTCTTCTGTCAGTTTGCTGAGAATGATGGTTTCCAGGTTCATCCATGTCCCTACAAAGGACCCAAACTCATCGTTTTTGATGGCTGCATAATATTCCATGGTGTATATGTGCCACATTTTCCCTATCCGGTCTATCGTCGATGGGCATTTGGGTTGGTTCCAGGTCTTTGCTATTGTAAACAGTGCTGCAGTGAACATTTGTGTGCACGTGTCCTTATAGTAGAACAATTTGTAATCATTTGGATATATGCCCAGTAATGGGATTGCTGGGTCAAATGGAATTTCTCTTTCTAGGTCCTTGAGGAATCACCACACTCTCTCCCTCCACAATGGTTGAACTAATTTACACTCCCACCAACAGGGCAAAAGTGTTCCTATTTCTCCACATCCTCTCCAGAATCTGTTGTCTCCAGATTTTTTAATGATCGCCATTCTAACTGGCGTGAGATGGTATCTCAATGTTGTTTTGATTTGCATTTCTCTGATGACCAGTGATGATGAGCATTTTTTCATATGTTTGTTGGCCTCATGTATGTCTTCTTTTATAAAGTGTTTGTTCATATCCTTTGCCCACTTTTGAATGGGCTTGTTAGTTTTTTTCTTGTAAATCTGTTTTAGTTCTTTGTAAATTCTGGATATCGGCCCTTTGACAGATGGGTAAACTGCAAAAATTTTTTCCCATTCTGTTGGTTGCCGATTCACTCTAATGACTGTTTCTTTTGCTGTGCAGAAGCTGTGGAGTTTGATTAGGTCCCATTTGTCTATTTTGGCTTTTGTTGTCAATGCTTTTGGTGTTTTGGTCATGAAGTCCTTGCCTACACCTATGTCCTGAATGGTTTTGCCTAGATTTTCTTCTAGGGTTTTTATGGTGTTAGGTCTTATGTTTAAGTCTTTAATCCATCTGGAGTTAATTTTAGTGTAAGGTGTCAGGAAGGGGTCCAGTTTCTGCTTTCTGCACATGGCTAGCCAGCTTTCGCTAGCCACCATTTATTGAACAGGGAATCCTTTCCCCATTGCTTGTTTTTGTCTGGTTTGTCAAAGATCAGATGGTTGTAGATATGTTGTGTTGCCTCCGAGACCTCTGTTCCGTTCCATTGGTCTATATCTCTGTTTTGGTACCAGTACCATGCTGTTTTGATTACTGTAGCCCTGTAGTATAGTTTGAAGTCCGGTAGTATGATGCCTCCCGCTTTGTTCTTTTTGCTTAGAATTGACTTGGCTATGCAGGCTCTCTTTTGGTTCCATATGAAGTTTAAGGTGTATTTTTCCAGTTCTGCGAAGGTCATTGGTAGCTTGATGGGGATAGCATTGAATTTGTAAATTACTTTGGGCAGTATGGCCATTTTTACGATATTGATTCTTCCTAATCATGAACATGGAATGTTTCTCCATCTGTTTGTGTCCTCTCTTATTTCATTGAGCAGTGGCTTGTAGTTCTCCTTGAAGAGGTCCTTTACGTTCCTTGTTAGTTGTATTCCTAGGTATTCTATTCTCTTTGTGGCAATTGTGAATGGAAGTTTGTTCTTGATTTGGCTCTCTTTAAGTCTGTTATTGGTGTATAGGAATGCATGTGATTTTTGCACATTGATTTTGTATCCTGAGACTTTGCTGAAGTTGCTTATCAGTTTCAGGAGATTTGGGGCTGAGATGATGGGGTCTTCTAGATATACAATCATGTCGTCTGCAAATAGAGACAATTTGACTTCCTCCTTTCCTATTTGAATGCCCTTTATTTCTTTTTCTTGCCTGATTACTGTGGCTAGAACTTCTAATACTATATTGAATAGCAGTGGTGAGAGAGGGCATCCTTGTCTGGTGCCACATTTCAAGGGGAATGCTTCCAGTTTTTGCCCATTCAGTATGATATTGGCTGTTGGTTTGTCATAAATAGCTTTTATTATTTTGAGATACGTTCCATCAATATCTAGCTTATTGAGGGTTTTTAGCATAAAGGGCTGTTGAATTTTGTCAAAGCCCTTCTCTTCATCAATTGAGATAATCATGTGGTTTTTGTCTTTGGTTCTGTTTATGCGGTGAATTACGTTTGCAGACTTGTGTATGTTGAACCAGCCTTGCATCCCCGGGATGAAGCCGACTTGATCATGGTGGATAAGCTTTTTGATGTGCTGTTGCAGTCGGCTTGTCAGTATTTTATTGAAGATTTTTGCATCTATGTTCATCATGGATATTGGCCTGAAGTTTTCTTTTCTTGTTGAGTCTCTGCCGGGTTTTGGAATCAGGATGATTTTAGTCTCATAAAATGATTTGGGAAGAATTCCCTCTTTTTGTATTGTTTGGAATAGTTTCAGAAGGAATGGTACCAGCTCCTCTTTGTATGTCTGGTAGAATTCGGCTGTGAACCCATCTGGACCAGGGCTTTTTTTGGGTGCTAAGTTCTTAATTGCTGCCTCAACTTCAGACCTTGTTATGGGTCTGTTCAGGGTTTCGGATTCTTCCTGGTTTAGGCTTGGGAGGAGGCAAGTGTCCAGGAATGTATCCATTTCTTCCAGGTTTATTAGTTTATGTGAATAGAGTTGTTTGTAATAATCTCTGATGATGGTTTGAATTTTTGTGGAATCTGTGGTTATATCCCCTTTATCGTTTTTTATTGCATCAATTTGGTTATTCTCTCTTTTCTTTTTTATTAATCTGGCTAGTGGTCTGTCTATTTTGTTGATCTTTTCAAAAAACCAGCTTCTGGATTTATTGATTTTTTGAAGGTTTTTTTGTGTCTCTATCTCCTTCAGTTCTGCGCTGATCTTAGCTATTTCTTGTCTTCTGCTAGGTTTTGAGGTTTTTTGATCTTGCTCCTCTAGCTCTTTCAGTTTTGACTATAGCGTGTCAATTTTTTATCTCTCCTTGCTTCTCATGTGGGCACTTATTGCTATATATTTTCCTCTAGAGACTGCTTTAAATGTGTCCCAGAGATTCTGGTATGTTGTGTCTTCATTCTCCTTGGTTTCGTAGAACATCTTTATTTCTGTCTTCATTTTGTTGTTTATCCAGTCAACATTCAAAAGCAAGTTGTTCAGTTTCCATGAAGCTGTGCAGTTCTGGGTTAGTTTTTGAATTCTGAGTTCTAACTTGATTGCACTGTGGTCCGAGAGACTGTTTGTTATGATTTCCGTTCTTTTGCATTTGCTGAGGAGTGATTTACTCCCAATTATGTGGTCAGTTTTAGAGTAGGTGTGATGTGGTGCTAAGAAGAATGTATATTCTGTGGATTTGGGGTGGAGAGTTCTGTAAATGTCTATTAGGCTTGCTTGGTCCAGGTCTGAGTTCAAGTCCTGGATATCCTTGTTAATTTTCTGTCTGGTTGATCTGTCTAATATTGACAGTGGGGTGTTAAAGTCTCCCACTATTATTGTGTGGGAGTCTAAGTCTCTTTGTAAGTCATTAAGAACTTGCCTTATGTATCTGGGTGCTCCTGTATTGGGTGCGTACATATTTAGGATCGTTAGCTCTTCTTGTTGCATTGATCCTTTTACCATTATGTAATGTCCCTCTTTGTCTCTTATGATCTTTGTGGCTTTAAAGTCTAATTTATCAGAGATGAGAATTGCAACTCCTGTTTTTTTTTGCTCTCCATTTGCTTGGTAAATCTTCCTCCATCCCTTTATTTTGAGCCTTTGTGTATCCTTGCATGTGAGATGGGTTTCCTGGATACAGCACACCGATGGGTTTTGTCTTTTTATCCAATTTGCCAGTCTGTGTCTTTTGATTGGGGCATTTAGTCCTTTTACATTTAGGGTTAATATTGTTATGTGCGAATTTGATACTGCCATTTTGGTGCTATCTGGGTGTTTTGCCCTTTAGTTGAGCTGGTACTTGTTGTTCCTTTATATGTGTAGAGCCTCTTTCAGGAGCTCTTGTAGAGCTGGCCTGGTGGTGATGAAATCGCTGAGCACTTGCATGTTCCCAAAGGATTTTATTTTTCCTTCACTTATGAAGCTTAGTTTAGCTGGATAGGAGATTCTGGGTTGAAAGTTCTTTTCTTTAAGGATGTTGAATATTGGCCCCCACTCTCTTCTGGCTTGTAGGGTTTCTGCTGAGAGATCTGCTGTGAGTCTGATGGGCTTCCCTTTGTGGGTAACCCAACCTTTCTCTCTGGCTGCCCTTAGTATTTTCTCCTTCATTTCAACCCTGGTGAATCTGACGATTATGTGCCTTGGGGTTGCTCTTCTTGACGAATATCTTTGTGGTGTTCTCTGTATTTCCTGGTCTTGAATGTTTGCCTGCCTTGCTATTTGGGGAAGTTTTCCTGGATAATATCCTGAAGAGTATTTTCCAGCTTGGATTCATTCTCTTCGTCGCATTCAGGTATGCCTATCAAATGTAGATTAGGTATTTTCACAGAGTCCCCCGTTTCTTGGAGATTTTGTTCATTCCTTTTTACCCTTTTTTCTCCAGTCTTGCCTTCCCGTTTTATTTCATTGAATTGATCTTCGACCTCTGATATCCTTTCTTCTGCTTGGTCAATTCGGCTGTTGATACTTGTGCATGCTTCGTGAAGTTCTCGTGTTGCGTTTTTCAGCTCCATCAATTCACTTATATTCCTTTCTATTTTGTGCAATCTCATTAGCATTTCGTCAAATCTTTTTTCAAGGTTCTTAGTTTCTTTGCATTGGGTTACAACATGTTCTTTAAGTTCACAGAAGTTTCTTACTACCCACCTTCTGAAGTCTGATTCTGTCATTTCATCACACTCGTTCTCCCTCCAACCTTGTTCCCTTGCTGGTGAGGAGTTGTGATCCCTTGTAGGAGGAGAGGTGTTCTGGTTTCGGGTGTTTTCATCCTTTTTGTGCTGGTTTCTTCCCATCTTTAAGGATTTATCCACCTGTCAACTTTGTAGTTGCTGGCTTTCAGATCGGGTCTCAGATCTGTCAGATTGACATTCTGTTTGTTGATGATGAGGTTATTTCTGTTTCTTGGTTTTCCTTCTGACAGTCTGGCCCCTCTGCTGTAGGTCTGCTGAGGTTCACTCCAGGCCCTGCTTGCCTGGGGTTCACCTGCAGCAGCTGTTGAACTGCAAGGGTTGTTACCAGTTTTCTTCTTCTGCTGTCTTTGTCCCAGAAGGATACCCGCTTAGTGTCAATCTGATGTC
This sequence comes from Sapajus apella, assembly GCF_009761245.1. Lineage (NCBI taxonomy): Eukaryota > Metazoa > Chordata > Mammalia > Primates > Cebidae > Sapajus > Sapajus apella. The sequence goes on along the minus strand of NW_022436968.1, from coordinate 12,381,611 downwards.
TCCTTTATGAGGTGTCTCTTTGGATTTATAGGGGTCAGGGAGCTGCTTGAAGAGATGGTCTCTTCTTTATAGGAGCTCAAATGGTGAGCTATGAGCTCTGTTGTTCATTCAGAGCTGCTGCTCAGGTACGTTTAGGTCTGCTGCAGCAGAACTCATAAACTGCTTTTTGTTCCCAGGTGCTTTGTCCCAGGGATTTAGGGCTTTATTTATGAGTTTCCGTTATGCTGCTGCCTTCTTTTTTTTTTCCTTCATACCTGCTCTGCCCAGCAAGGAGGCAGCCTAGTCACTGTCGGCCTGTAGAGGCTTTGCTGAGCTGCTGTGGGCTCCGCCCAGCTGCCAAGTGAACTTCTGTCCTGTTTATATGGGTATAGTTAGAACTGCTTTGGCAATGATGGCCTGCCTCTGTTGAGGCGGAGTCTCTCTGCTGTGGTGGGTTGCCTTGGCAACGGGGGGCTGCCTCAGCATTGGCCGACTACCTCCGTCGTGGCGGGCTGCCTCGATAATGGCGGACGCACCTCCTCCACAGAGCTGGACCCACCCGGGTTCAGCTGCGCTTGCTGTGAAACTCTCAATCCAGAGTTTCTGATTGCTGTTCTTTTGTGGGGGTAGGACCAGCCAAGCCTGATCACCTGGCTCCCTGCCTCAGAGCCTTTTTCAAGTTGGTGTTCCGGTCGCCTGTTGAAGAGGCGCCGGGGTCTGTTTGTTTTCCCCTGTGGCCACTCACTGCGCTGGCTTAAACAGGAGCACTGAGGTTTGTGGCGCTTTTTTTTTTTGCCCTGGAATCTACTGTCCTGGTTCCCTGCTCAGTCCCCTTTTTAAATAGACGAATGGGCGACTTCCCATGGCTCCAATCACCAGCCAAAAGGGCACCCGGACCGGTGTATTTCGTACGGAGAACCGCTGCTCCGGGGCGCTGCCAAAGCAGCCGCAGGGGCAAAGCAGCAGCGCCGGCCGGCGCAGCCACGCTGGCCGAAACAGCCGTGCTGGTGACCTGTGGAGTTCCTCCGCTTGGGAATTTCCTAGTCTGCGGGCAATAAAAATGCGGCGTCCACTCACCCTCTGCACTTTCACTGGGAGCTGCAATCCCGAGCTGTTCCTAAACGGCCATCTTTGATCGAGCAATCCTTGTCTTACTTTTCTTTGAGTAAGCTGATTGGCTGGAAACCATCAAAAAGACAAGGGTGGGCAGCTTTCCCTGAAGCAGGCTGACCAGCCATTAGTAAAAACTATTGTAGTGACTTCTGGATTCTCTGAGAAAGTAAGCTGAGCAGCATTCATAACAAGCTGCCTCTGTATGATGTCTGCCAGGTCCTTCTGTTAACATTTCCACTTTAGTTGGTCTAAACTTACACTATATGCCTCTTCAAATTTTCTCAATTCTATCAGCAATTCTTGATCTTCCTTTCAATTTGTAATAAGAGTGTGGCCTATCACATCTTCCTACCTGGGATTGAGAATCCCCATTCTAAGGCACCATCGATGTCATACTGTCATGTGCATGTCCAGTCATTATCAAGTGACTCATGGATTTGGCATTCTGCTACTCAGGTCACTCCAGAATTAACGCTTAGAAAACAGCAGAGTAATTTTCCTGGTGTAAAAGAATGACAGTATAACAGAAAAAGGGTCCTCATATGTTTTTGTGGCAATCCAGTTGCTACCAAATATTAGTGGAGATTTGCCATTATAGAATTAGCCACATGCCATTCTAGACATATCATTGCCTAAGCCACTATGATGACTTCTATAATACTGATTGTTTCAGATTGATGACTTTGTAATCAATGTATCAGGCGGACCTTAAAATTTCAAGTTTTGATATTGTCTTCATCTGAACATGTGAGTCATTAAAAATTAATCAGAATAAATATGTTATTACCAAAAGGTATAACTATTGAAAGACAATGTTCCATGAATCTCTTGTGTTTTTGCACCTCTTATGAAACACAAAGGGGTAGCAAAGCACAGAGGTAAGAAATATGATTCCACTTCTTGTTTTTGTTTATTTTATTTTGACACAGTCTCTCTCTCTCTGTTGCCAGGCTGGAGTGCAGTGGCGCAATCTCGGCTCACTGCAATCTCTGCCTCTGGGTTCAAGCGATTCCCCTGCCTCAACCTCCCAAATAGCTGGGACTACAGTAGTGCACAACCATGCTTGGCTAATTTTTTGTATTTTAATAGAGACAGGGTTTCACCGTGTTGGCCAAAATGGTCTCAATCTCCTGACCTCGTGATTCACCTGCCTCAGCCTCCCAAAGTGCTGGGATTACAGATGTGAGCCCATGCCCAGCTGACTCCACTCCTTTTTGCCAGTGTCTACCTTTTAGTTCAATACATCTAGATGTTGACAATAGCATGCTAAGAAAAATTAAACAATAAATTCATGACAGAATTATTTTTCAGAAAATGTGTCACTTAAAATACATTTTGTCTTTAGAATTTATTTTATCTTAATAGTACAATGGGGCAGCATTTCAATATGATATTAAACATTTTAAATAAGTAATTTATGAAGATACTGAAATCAATAAATATGATTCATCACATAAAGAGACTTAAAGACAAAAACCAAATGATTATTTTAATAGATGCAGAAAAGGCTTTCAATAGAATTCAACATCCAATCATGTTAAAAACTTTCAATAAACTAGGTATAGAAGGAACACACCTCAAAATAATAAAAGACATCTATGACAGACTCACAGCCAACATCATACTACATGGGCAAAAGCTAAAAGCATTCCCCCTGAAAACTGGCACAGGACAAGGATGCTCTCTCTCACTCCTGTTCAATATAGTATTGGAAGTCTTGACCACAGCAATCAGGCAAGAGAAAGAAATAAGTGGTATCCAAATAGGAAAAGAGGAGGTCAAACTATCCCTGTTTGCAGACAATATGACCTGATATCAAGAAAACCCCACAGTCTTGGCCAAAAGCTTCTGCAGCTGATAACAATGTCAGCAAAGTTTCAGGATAATAAATCAATGTACAAAACTCACTAACATTCCTATACACCACCAACAGCCAAGCTGAGAATCAAATCAAATCAGCCAAGCTAAGAGTCAAATCAACTGCCATTCACAATTGCCATAAAAAGAATAAAATAACTTGAAATACAGCTAACCAGGGAGGTGACAGATTTCTGCAATGAGAATTACAAACCACTACTCAAACAAATCAGAGATGACACAAACAAATGGAAAACATTCCATGTTCAAGGATAAAAAGAATTAACATCATTAAAATGGCCATTCTGCCCAAATGATTCAATGCTATTCCTATCAAAGTACTGATGACATTCCTCACAGAACTAGACAAAAACTATCTTAAAATTCATATGGAACAAAAAACGAGCCTGAACAGCCAAGGCAATCCTAAACAAAAAGAAGAAAGCCAAAAGCATCACCCTACCTGACTTCAAACTATGCTACAGGGCTACAGTAACCAAAACAGCATGGTGCTGGTACAAACACAGACACATAGACCAATGGAACAGAATAGAGAGCCCATAAATATGGCCACACACCTACAACCATCTGATCTTTGACAAAGCTGACAAAAATGAGCAGTGGGGAAAGGACTCCCTATTCAATAAATGGTGCTGGGAAAACTGGCTAGCCATATGTAGAAGATTGAAACTGGACCCTTTCCTTACAACATATACAAAAATCAATTTTTCTGCACATCTCTGACAGCCCATTTTATCAAACAATCTCAGTCCAACCCAGGAATTCTATACTCCTTCCTAATAAAATAATAAAATAGGAATAGATAAAAACTTTCTTAATATATCACAGCCCAAAGCCAGGAGCATATAATGAAGAAATATCAGAAACACCCCCTTTTAAAAGCAAGAATGAGAGAAGGAAAACTACTATCACAACTACTATTTCAGATTGTATAGGATGTATTAGCTGCAATGCCATTAAGAAAAGGAAAGTATTTAGGGCATGTGAACTGAAAAATGTCCTAACTGATTTCCATTGCTTAATAACCTAAAAATCATATCGTATGATGTATATCTGCATGTGCCAAAAAAATTAATGGGAAAAACAACTACAAACAATAAGATTTTAGGTATATTATTAAGGTAGCAGAATATAAAATTAATAGACTGAAATCCATAGACTTTATCAAAACAACAACCAGTTAAATGACATAATGAAAACTAGGATATTGTTTACTATGACAGCAAAAAATATAAAATGCTAAAAATATACATAATAAAAATTTGATCTCATACATGTAGAGATTAGAATAGTGGTTACCAGAGGCTGGGAAGAGGAGGGAGAGGGGGAATGGAGAGGATTGATCAATAAGTAGAAAGTTATAGCTAAATAAGAGAATTAAGTTCTAGTATTTCATTGCCACAGTATGGTGATTATAGTTAACAACAGTTTACTGTATATTTTATAATAGCTGAAGACAGGATTTCACATGCTGTCACCACAGAGAATGATAAATGTCTGAGATTATGGATATGCTAATTACCTTAACTTTGGTATCTTTTTTTGTTAGTTTTTGTTTTTGAGTTAGAGTCTCGCTCTGTCACCCAGACTGGAGTGCAGTCATGTGATGTCAGCTCACTGCCACCTCTACCTTCTGGGTTCAAGCAATTCTCATGCCTTAGCTTTCTGAGTAGCTGGGACTACAGGTACATGCCACCACATCAGGCAATCTTTTTTTTATTTTTAGTAGAGACAGGGTATCACCATGTTGGCCAGGCTGCTCTTGAAATCCTAATCTCAGGTGATCCACCTGCCTCAGCCTCCCAAAGTGCTGGGATTACAGGCATGAGCCACCACTCAGGACCCTAATTACCCTAATTTGATCATTATACATTGTATATATGTATTTGAAACATCACACTGTACCCATACATACATACAATTATTACATGTCCATTAAAAATAAAACTTTTTAAAAAGGAAATGTAAAATCCTCTGTTAGAAAAAGATCATTAAAACCCTTCTGAAAAAAAAAAATACAGACTTGAACAAATGGATGGAATTTTTCTGGAGCCATTTTATGAAGAAGAAGACTCAGTATCATAAAGATGTCAATTCTTTCTGTGTTAATTCACAGATTTAATGTGATTTTATTTGAATTATCAATAACTTTTTTCCTAGAGCTAATAAAATTTATTCAAAAGTCTATGTGGAAAAATAGGGAAGTCAAAATAGCACAGGAAACCCCTGAAATATAGAAATGGTGGGTAGGGGTAAGATGGGAGGAAAATGCCCACCTCTACCAGATACTAAAACATTATCAAGCCTCAAACATTAAAATTACATGGAATTGGCATATGAGTAGTCAGACCATGAAACAAAATTGAATGTCGAGAAATAGAAAAAGTACACTTGGAAACATAATAAAACATAAAAGCAGAATTTTGAATCAAGATAAAACATGGTCAGGCAGTTTTGCTAAAATGGCAAATAACCATTCTTACAAATTACCCCATTATGCAAAATCACACACACAAAAAAACAAAGGGTTATAGGGTTCAACATTTAAAAACTTCATCAGTGATTTCTTTTTTACAGGGTCTTGCTCTGTCACCTAGGCTAGAGTCCAGTGGCATGCTCACAGCTCACTGCAGCCTCAACCTGGGCTCAAGCAATTCTCCCACCTCAACTTCCCTAGTAGCTAGGACTATAGGGATGTACCACCACACCTGACTAATTTTTATATTTTTTGTACAAAAACTAAATTTTGTACAAAATTACAGGGTTTCACCATGTTGCCCAGGCGGGGACATTTTTTTTAAGATAGGAATTTAATAAAAGCATAATATAGTTTTATACATGTTAAATAGTAAAGAAATACATAGATACTGTTTTTAAAATGGCACTTAATCTTTGAAAAGACCTGAAGTTTGCTTCTGGAAGTATATATAGGAAAGGTTGCAGCTTGTGAGTTACTGGGAAGTGGTACAAGGACGATTCTCACAGTTTGTGATGTTTCAGAGCTTTAAATCCTTTTGATGCAGGGAAAGAAAGTGTCAAAATTGGGGCTTAGCCCAGGAAGGTTCTTGGTTTCACCCAAGAAAGAATTCAAGTGTGAACCAGTGGCAGAAGAAAACAGCATTACTGAGGCAGTAGCATTACAGCTGCATGACTGCTCCTGCAGAGCAGGGCTACTCCATAGGCAGTGGATAGAGAGTAACAGCTCAAGGATAGTTCTGCAGTCTTATTTATACCCACTTTCAATTACATGTAAATTAAGGAGCAGGTTATTCAGAAATTTCTAGAAAAGGGGTTGTAACTTCCAGGTTGCTGCCATGGAAAGGGCAGTAGCTTTCAGATGTTGCTATGGCAATGATAAACTGTCATGGAGCTGGTGGATATATTTCGTAGAGAGGTACTTTTGGTGCCTCTTCCTTTCTTCAGCCAGTCTTCAATCTGGTCTGGAGTCGAGTCCTACCTCCTGCTTCATCAGGGCTTGTTTTTTTGCCTTTGAGATGTAGATCCTTCAAGGGATGCATTTTTAATATTTCCCATTTCCTCAAAACTGTAGTTTGATACAATATATAGTCTACATCTTCAATTCACTTGTGTTTCACTGCTGGAAATTCTTTTTTAATTATTTATTTTTTTATTCTAGAGATAGAGTCTTGCTCTGTTGCCCAGGCTGGAGTGCAATGCTGCAATCAGAGTTCGCTGCAGCCTCAAACTCCTGGGCTGAAGCCTCCTCCGCCTCACCCACCCAAGTGCAGAAGTACAGGCATGAGCCACCACACCTACCTGGAAATTCTTCTGTGGCTTTTTTGTACACAAAAAAGCCTGACAGCTGAAGATTCTGAAAACTATAGTGAAGTTTAAAATTGCCAAACCAGCACCTCTAAATTTAAAAACAAAAACAAAACATTATTCAGGATTTGGCAATGTCTATTTAAGATCTTTGTATATAGATTTCTCTTTCTCTTTGAAAGAAAGGCTGTTCTTAACACAGTTTAGTCTTCAATCCATATTCCACAATTTTTCCATTTCTTCTATTTCTTGAGACCTTTTCTTGTTGACTTAACGCATTTGCACTTGTTCCCGCCACAGATATTTCTTTTATTTTGTGGAGTTTCTGACTGTCTAAAATGTGAACTTCTTTATGCCTTTTACCTAAGAGAGATTGTTACCAAAATACCAGGCATTTGGTCCAAGTCCAGTTGCTTGCCACACAGAAGACCAATCACTGAGATGAGCATTGCCAGAGAAGACTTTAATCAGGAGCTATGGGTGAGGAGATGGGTGATCAGTTTCAAATCTATCTTCCTGACCAACTAAAAGTAGGGGTTTATATAGCAGGGAAGAAATGTAATCATGTGTGGGAAAACAGTAATTTAGGCAGGGTAAGGAAGAAAAGTTGGTCAACAGGAAGCAGATACATGGTTAGGCAGTCATGATTGGTGAAGTCTGGTGTCTTATTTTCCAAATGCAATGATCTGGTAAGTTTCAGTTCCTTGATACTATCTGGGACTACTGAGAGTTCATATCCTGAGAAAGGAACTTATGTAAGACAATTATAAGTTTCTCAAGTTCTAACACTGGGATGCTTAGTTTCTATGTTTTTTCAAAGAAGCGCTAAATATCAGCTCCATGGAATAATTGGGCTGGTTTCAATATCACATATTTTCTCATTTCCTTCAAAACTTTTACTATATCAAGGCTTTACCCAATATTTACAGTTTTTCTTTTTCATGCACTGCTTAGCATTTTTTATCCAGCCTGCTTAGGCATGTTTGGGAAGTTAAATCAGTGTTGTTGTTGCTGTTGTTTAACACAGAAAAGTTTACAAATGTGTAAAATAATAGCAAAATACAACCTTATCAGATAAGATATGTAGTGAACTGAGGTAGATGTCTGAGGACTGTGTGTGTGTGTGTGTGTGTGTGTGTGTGTGTTTTGTACTCCTCCATAGTGTAACCCGGTTAAGCTGGGTGCAGTTTTTTGTGTGAGTTTTGTGTTTCTTACATAAAACTGTTCATAAGAAAATGCAAATTTAGTGTTATGATCAAACTATTCTCTAATACATGAATTGCATTGGAACAACTTGTGTTTTCAAAACAAGTGTAATAGCAAAACTGACTGCACTATCTAAATGTGGAAAAGATAAAATTGAGTCCACAAAAATAACTCCAAATGGATCGAAGATCTAAAGGTAAAAAATGAAACAAGTACAAGAAGACAAGTACAAGAATAGAATTGCTGTACATCCTACGAGTGGAGAAAGTTTTCTAACCCCAAGCACAAAACCCAGAAACAATAAAAGATTTACAAAGTTGACTATATCAAAAACTGATTAAATCATGACCAAAAAAATAAAATAATTGCAAAGTCAATGAAAAAAATACCAAGTAGAAATAAAAGCTTGCAGCTTTTCACTAGCAAAGGGCTTAACTACTTTTTAGGTAAAGACCTAAAGATCAGTAAGTATGATGACAGCATCTATTGGTAAGGCTTTGAGGAAACAAATTGCTGATAGAAACGCAAAGTGGTTCAACAGAGGATGAACATGGAATGTTTCTCCATCTGTTTGTGTCCTCTGCCAAAATGTTACATCAGGAAAATTGATCTAAAGTGCTTTTGCTTTTTGATGATGCACCTTCCTCCCCATCTTATGTATCCAATATTTTCTTTCCACTTCCATAACAAAAGTCTCCTCTACTAATTGGCAAGTGAAGCTGACTATATTATCCCTAACAAGATAATTTGCATTTTAATAAGACACAAAATCTATTCTACTAGTCATTAGAGCAATCTTAATTATCATATATCATATAATGATTCTGTACCACATAATGAGCTTGATTTGAATCAAGCTGAAGAGCCGTAACAGCCCGCCCTTCTAGAGAAATTGAAAAATATTTTCTATACCCTAATTTTCCTTCCTCTCCAATAGGCAAGTTTATGGACTGGAAATTTTCTGGTCACTCCAGAAGTCATCTACAAAGTAGGGAGAGAATTGAACTGAAATACATCTTCCAAATATATGCAACAATAACAAAAATGAAAAAATCTATTAATATAATTAAATGTTTTTTCTTCTTTAATCTGCTATGGTAATGACTTATGTGAATAGATTTCCTAGGGTTAAACTACCTTTCAGCCTTGAAATCCAAGCACTAATTGTTTATGGTTTATTTCTTACATAATACATTGTTAAATTTAATTTGCTAATGTTTTATTTAGATATTTATATCTATTTATGTATATTTTTGTTTGAACTATTTTTACTAGTAGTCAGTATTAAGATTGCCTTTAAAAAATTAATTGTGGCCATTTTCCATATTTTTTTAGTCTGAAATAGGAATAGAGGAATTATATGTTCTTTGAAAGCTAGGTTGAATTCAGGCATAAAACAATCAGGTATAAAACCATAACATTTTATGGTTATCCTTAAGAATCTTTCCTACTTCTTACACAGTAATCAGTGTAAACATGTCTGACTCCTCTTGGGTCATTTCATTTGCTTAATCAGTGGTTACCTAATTTACTGATTTTATAAATAAAACCATTTTCCCTTTTTATTGCCCCAATTAGTTGGCACCTGTAGTCTTTGCTTCTTGGAAAGCTTAGGTGGCGTGATAGCTTGAGCCCACAAGTTTAAGGTTGCAGTGAGCTATGATCATGCAACTGCACTCCAGCCTGGGTGACAGAGAGAGACTGTGTCTCTTTAAAATAAAAAATAAAAACTATAAGCAAATGGGAACTCAGCAATTAAAACAGCTCCCCAGAATCCTATGAACCTTTGTTTCTAATTTCAAATATATACAAAATCAGTAAAGAACATAGTGAACTCCCATTTATCTATTACCCAACTTCAACAAGTATTAATTTTGGTCACTTATATTCATTTAACTTCTACTCAATCCTCCCCATCCCATATTATTTTGAAGCAAATCACAAATACCATATCATTTCATCATAAATATTTGTATTGCCTATTTAATAAGGAATATCTTTTAACATAACCACAATACTGTATTATTTGTATTTTCCTAGCAGCTAATAATGTTGAGCAGCCTTTTATGTGCTTACAGGTCATTTGCACAACTTCTTTGGATAAATGTCTTTGGCCATTTTTAACAATTGGGTTACTTGTTTTGTTATTGAATTGTAAGAGTTATTAAATATATTCTGGACTGTTGAGAAATGTTACGTTTATGAAAACTGAGAAACGCTGAGTATATTATAAAATATATTGTTTGCTAGGAAAAATGATGGCAAAGAAAACCTAGGCAGCCCACCCCCCCACCCCCCGCCAAGTAGAAAACTACTTGGGGCATTCCAAAGTGGCAGGACAATGTATAAATATCATACACTCGTTAAAACAATTCTTTAACATAGCTGACCTTGCCCCTGTGGCTCCCTTGTGGAGAATACTTTTTAGCTTGTTTGTAGTCAGTGGTAAACGGGCAACAGCTGCCTCCTTGGTATAGTTTTGTGTTATGAGAAAATACAGATCACCTGTTTGTTAATAATAATCACCTTTTCTGAGAGAATAACTACATGGATCAGAATCCACTTGGGGCCTTCAGCCTGGAACGCTGTCAGCCTCCGAGGTTCTCAGCTCAGAAGGCTGTTGGCCTCCCAAATAGACCCACTTTGCTCTTCTTTCTCGGTGTCTGCCTCTCAGTTCCTTCAGCACTGCCTGGGTGGGGGTCTCTACGGCTGAGCTGATACTCGGTACTGGACTCTAGACCCTTATCAGATACATGTTTTTCAAATATTTTCTTCCTTTCGGTGTGTTGTCCAATCACTTTCTTGATAGAGTTCTTTTTTTTTTTGAGATGGAGTCTCGCTCTGTCGCCCAGGTTGGAGTGCAGTGGTGCAAACTTGGCTCACTGCAACCTCTGCCTACCAGGTTCAGATGATTCTCCTGTGTTTGCCTTCTGAGCAGCTGAGATTACAGGCACCCGCCACCACACCCAACTAATTTTTGTATTTTTGGTAAAGACGGAGTTTCCCAATGTTGGCCAGGCTGGTCTTGAACTCCTGACCTAAAGTGATCCACCCACCTCAGCCTCCCAAAATGCTGAGATTACAGGTATGAGCCACTGTACTCGGCCTCTTGACAGTGTTCTTATAAAAACAAAACTGTTTAATTCTGATGTAGTCTGTTTTATTTCTTCTTTGGTTGTTTCTGTCTTTGGTATTATATCTAAATAGCTAAGAGACCATTGCCTAATCCAACATCATATTTACACCTATATTTTCTTCTTAGATAAATAGATATTTTATATTTATGTCATTGATTCATTCTGACTTAATTTTTCTATGTAGTTTGAATAAAGGCCCAACTTCATTATTTTGCATGTGGATATCCAGCTGTCCTAAAACCATTTGTTGGAAACACTTCACTCCCACTAAATTTTTTTGGCTTCTTTGTGGAAAATCAATTGACCATAAATGTATGGGTTTGTTTCTGGACTCTTAGATCTATTGAGATAATTGATACATACGTCTGTTTCTATGCCAGTACTACAGAGTCTTGATGATGCAATGGGCTCAGATGGATTCTATGCAAGCAGTGAGTTTGCACCGCACTTGAGGAACATGAGCCTAGAGAATCCACTCCTTCTAGAGAAGCAGTAATGAAGCCTGGTGTTGTCTAAAAAATGACCCAGGTAAAAGGACAATCAGGGCCTTGCAGCTTTGACACACCCAGAAGACATGTAGGAATACAAGAGATACACGAAGAGCTCTCTTCTGACAGAGGGAAGGGTCTTTACTTAGAGTTGGAAAAAACAGATCTGTGTTAGAACAAATGTTTACAGAAAGGGCACATAACTTTGACTAATACATCATGTTCATATGCTAAAAAAAATAAGAGCCCAGGAAGAAGAAAAATTCAGGATAAGAAGAGTAATTGATGAAAGAAGACGCCTGAGAAAAAGGATTACGGAACACAAAGCTTCAGTGGAAGAACTGAAAGACTGTTGATATTACACAGAGGAAAAAAAAAAAAGATGCGGGGAGGCAACAGTTTTTTTTTTAAGAAAAGACATTCAAGAGAAATTATAAACGTGTGTATGATGATGGGATTATTGATGCTATTTTATTCCACATACTATCCCATTTTTTGGAAAGCAATGTCTTATTTTTATAATCTAAAAAATGGTAACTATTGTACATTTTTTAATTCAGAAAAGCATTAAAATTGCAAAATTTAAGAATTTAAAAACTATAATTGATAAATATTCCTATTGCTTTCTTTGAAAGGTATATTTTAAAGTTTTATTCCTCACATGACTTAAAAGCCAAGCCTGACTAGCCTGACATGTAAAGAGCTTGGAAGTCACCACTGCATCCTAACAACAAGCAAAAGGCTGAGAAAACTGAAAAATCAACAACTCTTCTTAAAGTCATAAAAGACGAGAGGTCAGACGGCAAACCACCGCCCCCAAAATTGAGTCACAATGTCCCAAACCAGAAAACATCAAGCAGACACTTTTATGGGAACCAATGTGGAGGTAGGAAAACTTAAATTGCAAATTGCTGTAGGTTCAGTCTGGACATGTCTGAGAGTTTAAAACTCATTAAAATTCAAAATTTCTGCTGTGCAAAAGAGAATGAAAAGATAAGCCACAACTGGGAGAAAAATTTGCAAACAATATATTTCACAGAGGACTGTTATACAAAATACACAGTTAAGAAATTGGCAAAAGACCTTAACAGACACATCATCAAAGAAAATACACAGATGGCAAATAAGCATTTGAAAAGATTCTCCACATCATATGTCAATAAGGAAATCCAAATTAAAACAAGATACTACTACACACCTATGAGAATGGCAAAAATCCAGAACACTAACAATACCAAATGCTAGCAAGAATGTGGAACAACAGGAACTCTCATTCATTGCTGGTGAGAATGCAAAATGACATAGCCACTTTGGAAGACAGTTTGACAATTTCTTGCAAAACTAAACATACTCTTGTCGTAAGATCCAGCAATTGCACTCCTTGGCATTTGCTCAAAGGAGTTGAAAACGTATGTCCACACAAAAGCCTGCAGATGGATATTGACAGCAACTTTGTTCATAATTGCCAAAATGTAAATGCAACCAAAATGTCCTTTTGTAGATGAATGGAGAAATCAACTACAATGCATCCAGACAATGGGATATTATTTACTGCTTAAAGGAAATATCAAGCCATAAAAACATATTGAAGAAACTTAAATGTATATTACTAAGGGAGAGAAGGCATTCCATCAAAGTAACATACTGTATGATTCCAACTACATGACATTCTGAAAAGAGAAACCTATGGAGATAGCAGAAAGGTTAGTGGTTCCCAGGGATTAGGAGGAAGGAGAGATTAGTAGGGAGGAATGAGTAGGCAGGGTACAGAGGATGTTTAAGACAATGAAACTACTCTGTATGATACTATAATGGTAGACACATGTCATTATACATTTGCTCGAACCTATAGAAGGTACAACACCAACAGTGAACCCCAATTGGCTTTGGGTAGCAATGCTATGTCAATGCAGGTTCATCAATTGTAACAAATGTACCACTCTGGGAGGGGATGTTGACAATGGGGGAGGAGCTGCATGTGTGGGAACAGAGGGAATATGAGAAATCTCTGTACTTTCCACTTGCTATAAACCTAAGACTGCTTTAAAATAAAGTCTATTTTCAAACAATTACTATGAAATACATGAAACATGAGATAATACAATTTTTAATAGATCATTAGATCATAAAGTCTAATGTTTTAAGTTTAAATCATATTACTATATAATAATAAGACTCATAAGTATTTCTCAGGACAAAATTTGTCTTAGATTCTAAGCATTGATTTTTATCCCTCAGTTTTTTCTATCTTGAGCTTCAGCTGATCACTATATCAATTCTAAATGTTACACAGAAATTTATCATTTGAGAAATGTCAAAAGGCCAAATTGCCCCAAATCTCAACCCCTCTGATATATCAAGATGGCTGAAATTCCCATCTTTTAAGTTATTATGTCTGCAGAAAGCCTGTACTAAACTACAAATGAACTGGGGGGAGGTGGGGCTCATGAAGGCAGGAGTACTCAACAGCACAGTGAAAAGAACATGGACCTTGGAGTCTCACACACCAGAGTTTGAGTGTTGATTCAGCCACTTACCACCTAACTGTGTGACCTTAAGAAGTTGCTTAACATATCTACATCTCAGGTTCCTTACCTACAAATATGATTCTAATTCTCACAGTATTCTTTTAAAGACTATTTGTGATAATTTGGAGGAGTGAGGGATCTGAATCCTAGTTCCTTTCCTCAGTTTCCATGAGGACACCGTTTCCCTGCTCCACTCTTTCTTCAGGGGAGAAGTGGCTGACCTGATCAGATGTACAGAGAGGATATTCAGAGAGAACTATGTTGACCGGAAGGCAAAATACTACATTGCCAGGTGGACAGTCTCTCTTCCATTCTTTTGGGCCTGCCTGCTTGCTTACAGAATAAGTACCTGTGTTTTTTATTTTATTTTATTTTATTTTTGAGATGGAGTTTCACTCTTGTTACCCAGGCTGGAGTGCAATGGCGCGATCTCGGCTCACCGCAACCTCCGCCTCCTGGGTTCAGGCAATTCTCCTGCCTCAGCCTCCTGAGTAGCTGGGATTACAGGCATGCACCACCATGCCCAGCTAATTTTTTGTATTTTTAGTAGAGACGGGGTTTCACCATGTTGACCAGGATGGTCTCGATCTCTTGACCTCGTGATCCACCCGCCTCGGCCTCCCAAAGTGCTGGGATTACAGGCTTGAGCCACCGCGCCCGGCTGTGTTTTTTATTTTTATGTGAGAAGCAAATTAAGAGAGGCCTGCTTTGTCAATCCCAGCTTTTCTCCTGTAGGCAGGTAGATAAATCAGTGACACTTGGATTCTAAAGTCTAGGCTTGGAGGGAATTAGGAGACATTTCACATACCTCAACCCAGCTTTACCACTATGGCTGAGACATTGGGCCCTGTTTGACTCCCGTCTCTGCAGCTATACTCTGTTGATCAAAACCCTGTTAGGGAAAAATAGATGAGTGGTATAGTTCAGGCAATAAATCCCACTATGTAATTCCAATAATAATAAATTTGAAATAACAATCACTGTGCCTGCAGCCAAATAGACACTCAATAAATGTTAGTTCCTCTCCCTCTTCTTGAGAAACTCAGCAAGTTCAAAATATGTTCAATTTTCTGTTAAACTCCTCTCAGGCATCATAAGAGCAGCATTGAAGGTTAGCATTTTCTCCTAGTTGTGCTGCTGCTAAGATAACAAAGATAAGTAACAGAATGCCAGCTCCCATATACAGGCCTGACACCCTCTGTTGCCATTCCTAAAATATAGCTCCTCAGTCCAACCTTCAGACACCAGATTTTAAAGAGCTGGTTAGGGTTTTATTAGGAGAAAGTGGTTCTTTATCATCTACTAAAAAAAAAAAAAAAAAAAAAATATCCTGCAGGAATATACCTTAGCTCTTGGACCCTGAAATTCAGCTCTTGGGAGTGTATCTTAAGGGAAGAAATCTGAAATAGCAGAGGCTGATATTACATCAGCAGAATGATATTTACATCAGCACTATTTATATTAGCAAAGGAAAACCTGGCAACAACTTAAGAAACTAAAAATAACTAAAGAGTGGGTAAATAAATTATGCTAACTCCATAAGTAAAATATTACATACTATAGCTTTATTAAACTTGCTTATAAAGATTATAACATGAAAAATATTTATGTTATGATTTTCAATAGAAAGAGCAGAGTAAAAAATAATTTTTCATTATTTTACAGATTTGTAAAAACTGAATGATGAACATAAAAGTGCTCATAGTAGTTATATCAGCATGGTGAATGAAAACACTTTTTCTACTCTTCTTTTTATTGCCTATTCTTATGGAAAAATATTTCTTTTTAAAATCCAGAGACATTCGCGTGCAGTGAACACAAAACATATCCTACCACCAAGGCAAAGGGATAAAACTGCCTGGCTATGACGTCATTCCCCCCTTGAAGGCTGTTCTCAATGTTCTTTTCAAGCTGATTTCATCTCTAAATACAGTCATGTGGGAGAACATAAGAACACAGTGCATTTGGCCCTGAGACCTCTAGTTCCCAAGGAATGGCTACAGACACTTGGCAATATTTGTCAACTATCATGAGGATCAAGCAGTAACATTGTTATTCTTAAGTGTTAAAGACTTCATGTCTATCCTTGAGGTAGCCCTTTATCAGTAAAAATAAATGCTGTATTGATCCCTGTTTAACTCAGATCTCTTTTTATCATAACTTAAGGTAAAAGGGGATAGGTGGTAATATTCTTGTCCCATAAAAGAAACAAGGGTAGGAATTGTTTTCATCAAAATAACTAATGATTCTAGGCAAAGCACTGCACTAATAAACTGACTATTCATACCTTCAGAAAGCAAGTCACTCTACTGCTTTTTCTGGTAAAGAAATGGGTACACCCAGCTGATTGTTTGAGGTTCACTAAGTATCACATTTTGGTAAATACACCAAGTTTCAGAACCAAATTTTTCTTACTTTTTGATTTCTGAAAACTGATTTTATCAGCTCACTGAAGAATAAAGCACTGACGATTTTGATACGAGTAACATATTTTACAATAAATTTTAGCATGCATAAACAGAAATAACTTATTACAAGAATGCAGATATATTATTTTCTTATGTAAGATGTCATTGAACTTGAGTTAATTATGCTTCAAAAAAATAGGCTTTAAGAGGTTAGAGTATGTAGCATTTTAGATGGCAGTTACAGGCTCTTAAGAAATATTTCCACCACACTAAAATAGCATGATAAGATGCCATTGTGAACGTAAAAATATTTCTGTATAAAGAACAAGTTTGTTTATTTTTTTTTCTTTGATGCTACCATTTGTTGAATGCTTACTGTGTTCCAGGCTTTTTAAAAATATGTTTTTTTAAATAATTCTCAAAGCAATCCTGGGAAATAAGCAGAATTATTATGACTGTTTTACAATGGAGGCAAGAAGTTAACTAATTTGTCCAGAGTTAAAGTGGCATAGCTAGGATTCCAACCAAGCCTGTCTCTTTTTCCTCTAATCCTTGCTCTTGACCATGAGGCTCAGTTGGCTACCAGTGCTACTGTCATCTAACCTGTTTCTCTTCTCCCGGGAGAAAAACAGACAAGACCTTATTGTCCAACTTTCCTTTCTCTATGAAAACTATTCTAATGAGGAATCCACTTTCTCATTACCTCTGTCATTTTACCACTTTTCTTGACATTAACACAAGTGCTTTCATAGTAGGTCACATTTCCCAAGAATAAAAACCAGTGACTTACTCTCATGTTGGCTGAATTGTAAGAACACCTTACTCTAGTGGCTTCACTGTTTCCAAAATACAACATATAGCAAATTTGTTCTAAAATTTCCCATTTAAAAAAAAATATGTAGGCCAGGCGCAGTGGCTTACACCTGTAATCCCAGCACTTTGGGAGGCCGAGGTGGGTGGATCACCTCAGGTGAGGAGTTCAAGAATGGCCTGGCCAACATGGCAAAACCCTGTCTCTACTCAAACTACAAAAATTCACCGGTTGTGGTGGCAGGCACCTATAATCCCAGCTACTCAGGAGGCCGAGGCAAGACAATTGCTTGAACCTGGAAGACGGAGATTACAGTGATCATGTCACTGCACACCAGCCTGGAGACAGAGTGAGACTCCGTCTCCAAAAAAAAAAAAAAAAAAAAGCACAGAGCTTGTATTCCAGTAAAACTAACTGCTGACTGGGTGATCAGCCTGTGCAACATGGTGAAATCCTGTCTCTACTAACAGTACAAAATTACCTGGGAGTGGTAGTGTGTGCCTGTGATCCCAGCGATCCCAGCTACTTGGGAGGCTGAGGTGGGAGGATCACTTGAACCTGGAGGGAAGAGGTTGCAATGAGCCAAGACTGCTCCACAGCACTCCAGCTTGGGTGACAGAACCAGACTTTGTTTCAAAAAAAATCTAATTGTCTCCTAACTGATATAAATTATTATTTACAGTTTGTTTGTTTGATTAAAGATCACAGATTGAAAAAAAAACTGACTGAAACAATGCTAACAAGATCAACTTTACTCAGTGTTTAGATAATACCTGCATTTTATGTAAACAATGATTTAAATAATACAAATAAAATGTAAGGAAGACAGCTAAATTTGGGGCTCTAGATTCTAGGTTTCTCTTAAAGAAACAAATTTATAGAATTTAATTTGTAGAATTAAGATTAAAATTGTGAGAAAAACGTTAGCATGCATGAACAGTAATAATTTATTCATATGATTTTTTTTTTTTTTTTTTTTTTGAGTAGAGTTTCGCTCTCTTGTCCAAGCTGGAATACAGTGGCAGGATCTTGGCTCACTGCAACTTCTGCCTCCCAGGTTTAAGCAATTCTCTTGTCTCAGCCTCCCAAGTAACTGGGATTACAGGCATGTACCACCACACCTGGCTATTGTTTATGTTTTTGGTAGAGACAGGGTTTCACCATGTTGCCAGGCTGGTCTCAAACTTCTGACCTCAAGTGATCTGCCCACCTTGGCCTCCCAAAATGCTGAGATTACAGGCCTGAGCCACCTCACCTGGCCTATTCATATGACTATTTATTGGACACAAAATATGCCAAGCAGGGTGCTGCTTTTGGTGAAGGACCCAAAGATGAATAATAGCAGGTTCTCTACCCTTAGGAGTGTGCATTCTAGTGACAGAGAGAAGAAATGCACACAGAAGCTAGTATGTGATGATCTTAATAAAATATGCACGATGAATTAATATAAAGGGTCAGAGAAAATAAAGACACATTGTCTTATGTTTCATAATTATAAAAGCCATGAAAAAGGTATTTTGCATAGAAAACATATAAAGAATATTGAATCAAAGCAATACTTTTAAAAGCTATTTTCTAATTATTTAGAACTCTATTAAATTTATCACATACCATCTTAATAATTTTTGCTCTGAGTCAATCTAAACTCTTTATTAGACAAGTGGCTAGTGTTGCTCCTCCTCTCCCATAGATATGCTTGTGTTAAATTCAAGTCTTTTTCTGTTAGAAATGAAATGAATAAATAGATAACAGTTAAAATATATCAGTTTGGATTTGTGCAAATTATCACTGTCTTTTTTGTGATCATTCAGATAGGAAAATCACACAAAGATCTTTCTGAAAGAATAACCATTACTTTTTAAGATTTCAAGTTATAATAGCATTTAGAGATGAAAGCTAATGATCTGAACCTGTTCATGTACTTAAGCTGATTGTTAAAATGGAACTCAACCAACCAAATTGGTCTAGATAGCCTAATGAAAGCAAGATAAAATTTCTTTCAGGAGGGGGTATGGGTAAGTAATCAAGTTATATATTTAATGTTACATAAAAATTCTACTTGTGGTTTTTTATTTCAAATAACTCTTCAATCTCCAGTGGCAATTTATTTTGAAGCTTCTGTTAGACTAATTTCAATTTACATTCCAGAAGAAACATGCTTATCTTTACTTATTAATTTTCGCAGCCCTTGATAGGTCAATGACTCTCCATGCTAAAAGATCTCTGACTAATGTAGAGCATACAGTTATGAGTGTAGGCAACGGTTAGAAATTCCAATTCTGATCAAGTTGCTGAATGACATAAGGGAAAGGGGGAAGAATCCTAAAAGAGCTAAGAAGACCCAGCTCCCAGTTTGGGTGAAATTTATGCCTCCATTCTACAAAAATTAAGAATGTTAAACATGTTTTCTAGTCCTGACCCTCTGAAGACAAAATCTAAAGAAGGAAAAATGTCATAAAGGGAATTGAAAGGTACCTTCTCCTAATGTACCTGGGATCTAATCAGGCCAGGCTGGGAATCCCAACTCTGCCAATTAGCTGTGTTATCTGGGACAAATCATTCCACTTTTCTAAACCTAGTTTTCCTCATCCATTAAATGGGTCAATCTTCTACAATTGCAGAGAAGCTGGAGGATTCAAAATAAAAGACATAAAGCACCTAACAGAATGTAAGGCATAATACAGACCATCCATAAACAATAGTGTTCTAGCTCTGGTCACTTCTTGTGGCCATGGTTACAGGAATGTGGAATTATGGAAGAAAACTCAGTTCTGGCTGGGTGCAATGGCTCACATCTGTAATCCCAGCACTTTGGGAAGCCAAGGCAGGCGGATCGCCTGAGGTTAGGAGTTTGAGACCAGCCTGGCCAACATAGTGAAATGCTGTCTCTATTAAAAAAAAAAAAAAAAAAAAAAAAGTTAGCCGAGCGTGGTGGCAGGCACCGGTAATCCCAGATACTCAGGAGGCTGAGGCAGGAGAATTGCTTGAACCCGGGAGGTGGAGGTCTCAAAAAAAAAACAGTTCTTTAAACCTCCCTGTTCCTATTCATGGCTCCTCATACTTTTCCAGTAGTTTTGCTTCTCAAGTCAAGAAGTTGCTGCAGCTATTCAGGGCTCTGAGAAATTCAAAATTCAAGGTAATTGATCTGGCAGTGAATCTGTGGCTAAGGGGAAAAGGCATAATAAGATCCATGAACTAAAAATGGAGTTAGGGTTGTTAAAACGGATTAGGAAGTTAGGCAGAAATTTAAATACATGATTCTTGGGATAGAAGGGACAAAGTAAGAATTTTCTTAGTAATCTTTGTTTATATGTGCTGTGTCTACTAATATTTACCATATTAGAAATTAAAACAAATTTTAAATGTTTATTAATTTATTTAAAAATAATAATTCTATTACATATTAACATACATACCTGTGAAAAATTTTCCCCAAAATTAATGAGTAAGATGATAGCATTTTACCTTTCTGCAAATCTCTTAATGTTTGGCTTTATAAAGATCAACTAGATGTTCATATCTGTGCCTGCATTCAATCTACTGTGGTACCACACATCATCACATAGTCTGTGGAAAACTCCATTGTATATTCAACAATGAGAGTGGATAAAAGAATTATCCAGAAAGTATTTTTAACTCCACAAAGCCCTGGAAAGAGTTTGGGGGTCTTCAAGAGTCCCTAGATCATACTCTATGGACTCCAGGATTAGATATACACACCTTTGTTCTAGTGATTAAAGTATTTAAAGACAATAATTTTTTTAATTCTTAGATATATCCTGGAGAATGTGGCAAACCACAACCTATTAGTTCTCTTACTTCTGCAACTATCAATAAAGTAGAAACAAAATCAAATAAAAGGTTTAACTTCGAAAATACGCAATGTAAAAACCTCCAGGTGTCCTGAAGGACCAAATCTCATATATGATAATTTTTTAAACAAAAATTCTATATGATGTGGAGTCTTTCTCACTCATCTTTTGCAGTATAAATATGGCAGCTCATGTAGCCTAATTAATAGTGGGTGGCATCTTCTGCTGGCTCAGTGGCATTTTTACAAAGTGAACAAAAACAATTATTGAGGGCACAGAAGAAGACAGGCATAGTGACAATATGTTTGCTGCCATTGACTTCGTGGTAATCTACCCTTTAGCTTTTGTTCATAACAAAAAGAGTTACTTAACTAATTAATATTGCTAATTAATAAAACCAAAGGCATTGGTGAGAACATTTTTACAAAGAGCAGATTAGGTCCTTGGGCTATAAATTAATCTTCATGAGAGCTAAGTCTTTTTTTTTTTTTTTTTTTTTTTTTTTTTTGAGATGGAGTCTTGCTTTGTCACCCAGGTGGGAGTGCAGTTATGTGATGTCAGCTCACTGCAACCACCACCTCCCAGGTTAAGCGATTCTCCTGTCGTGGCCTCCCAAGTAGCTGGGGTTACAGGCCTGCACCACCAAGTCTGGCTAATTTTTGTATTTTTCATAGAGACAGGGTTTCGCCAGGTGGATAAGGCTGGTCTTGATCTTCTGACCTGAAAGGACCTGCCTGCCTTGGCCTCCCAAAGCATTGGATTACAGGCATGAGCCACTGTACCAGGCTGAGGGCTAGGTCTTTTAAAAAAAAATCATGACAGTAAACAGTTATGTTTAGTTGCAGAATATTATTGATTTCATTATTATGCAATAAAAATTTCTTACAAATGGAATAACTGCATTAAAGGATTTACTGCTAGTGACAGGAGACATACAAGATTTTGTGGTCAGTTATGCCAACAGAATTGTTAAACCTAAATCTGACTATTAAGGAAATTAAAACCTTTAAATGGAGAATGGGATAGAAGCCTATAATCAAATGTGAGAGTTGGCTATCAGGTATAACAAATCTAAAAGCCATCATCAGGTCAGGTATTTTTACCTAGATCTAGACACATGAGAACAGTGGTTCAGTGTCTTTAAACCTCAAAGAGCGTCTTGGCACCTACTCCCTTCTGTGAAATTCTGTTTCCTCCTTTAGGGACAGAAAATGGTTGTCCTATTTATTTAGCATCTCCATTCAACATTGAGTAGGATTCTCAGCACATTAGCCTAAAATTGAAATTTGAAATTTTTATTTCATCTTAATTTTGATTACGTTAATTTGGGCAAAGGCACATTCAATTGTTTGATGTTTTAAAATATTTGAGGAGGAAAATGCCCCGGAAAGAGCATTTAGTAAATAAATTCCTTTAGATCTAAAACATACTAACCTAGAAGGAGTGAATCATAAAACTTGAAGCTCGTTGAAATGAGTAATATATTTCAAGATGACCAAAGTAAACTTTTCTGATTTAAAAAGATAATCACAGAAACAAGTTCTTTTGTGTTGTTTTGTTATTAACACCCCACCCATGTTCTTTGTTTTCTTGTCTGGCTACAAAATCTGAAAAGGTACATGGCTTCTAGAGCAAACAGAAGTTGCAGAAAACAAATAGTGGTTCCACAGTGTCTGGTTAATCAATGAAAACAGTTACATGCTAGCAACGTGTGAAAGCCTGGGCATTCTAATTTCACACTGGTAGTAACAAAGGAGAACGAACGAGTAAGCAGTAACAAATATATTTCTGTTACCTCTGCTGCTTTATAGCAGCAGAGGTAACAGAAAATTCCGTATTCTCTTTAAAGCAAAATGAAGAAACCCAAAAGTAAATTTGGCAGTCAAACAATGGCTGATGCATAGCAGTAATGATCAGGCACTATTCTGAAAGCACTTCACTTCTACAATAATCCATTGTTCATTGTGCCCCACACGATCTTTGAGGGAGGTACTAGTTTATTCCCCCGTTATATTTAAATAACCCATGTCCAAAGAAGAATTACAAGGGAAATTAGAAAATATTATGAACTGAATCAGAATAAAAACACAAGGCATCAGGATTTGTGGGATGCCACTAATACTGTACTTAGAAATTTAGAACTTTAAATATTTATACCAGAAAAGAAGAAATATCTAAAATCAGTAACTTAAATTTCCAGCTTAAAAGGCAAAAAATTTAAAAGAAGATTAAACCCAACATAATCAGGAAAAAGAAAATAATCAATAAGCTAGAAAATAGAAAAATAAGTCAATTAAATCAAAAGCAGTTTATTTGAAAGGATCTATAAAATGAATCAGTCAATAGTTTGATTAAGAAAAATGAGAAAGAGCAGAAACAAATAACCAATGTCAAGAATGAAACAGGAACATCACAACAGATTCCCCCAGACGCTAAAGGATAATAAAGGAACCGTATGAACAATTTGATAGTAATAAATTTGACAATGTAGATGAAATGGACAAATTACTTAAAAGACACAAATTACTAACACTGACTCCATAAGAAATAGAAAATCTGAATGGCCCTATATCTAGCAAAGTAATTGCATACATAATTTTTAAATCATATAAAAACTTTCTCATGAAGAAAACTCTAGGTGGATTCACCATGGATTCTATCAAATACTTAAGGGAAAAATAAAATCAACACCTCTCTGCAAGTAAAGGAGAAGAGTGCACTTCCTGACTCATTTTATGAGGCCAGCATTACCCCCATATCAAAAGTACAGTCTAGGTAGAAGTAAAATTAAATTGTGGTTATTAGCAGCTGGGAATGGTAGCAGGGAGGAGAGAATAAGGAGTAGTTGGTTAAAAGATGCAAAGTTACAGCTAGATAGGATTACTAACTTCTAGTGTTCTATAGTACTGTGAAGTAACTATAGTTAACAATAATTTATTGTATATTTTTAATAACTGGAAGAAAAAATTTTGAATGTTCCCAACACAAATAAATAATAAATGATTAAGGTGATGGATATGCTATTTACCCTGATTTGATCATTACATATTGTATACATGTACCAAAATATCACTCTGTACCCCATAAATATGTACAATTATTATATGCCAATTAAAAATACACAGTTTAGAACTAGGCTGCCCAGATTCAAATTCCAGTTCTACCCCCACTAGCTTTACAACCCACCCTCATGATTCAATTATCTCCCACCGGGTCTCTCCCACAACACATGGGAATTATGGGAGCTATGATTCAAGATGAGATTTGGGTAGGGACACAGCCAAACCATATCAATAGCTTATTATGTTACTATGAAAAAAATCTATGAAAATGACGCCTCTGCTAACTTAAGTAAATGCTGTCAAAACATTTCCATTAACTGACTTTGGTGTCCTTTGTGGACTCCAGATCTACACTGCCTGTATTAGTCAGTTTTCACACTGCTCTACAGAACCTCCCTGAGACTGGGTAATTTATAAAGAAAAGAGGTTTAATTGTCTCACAGTTCTGCATGGCTGGGGAAGCCTCAGGAAACTTACAATCGTTGTGGAAGGTGAAGGAGAGGCAAGCACCTTCTTCACTAGCCCGTCAGATCTCTGAGAACTCACTCACTATCGCAGAACAGTATCGGGGAAACAGCTCCCATGATCCAATCACCCCCTACCAGGTCCCTCCCTCAACACATGGGGATTACAGTTCAAGATGAGATTGGGTGGGAACATAGAGCCAAATCGTATTACTGCCTATGCTGGAACCCAAATTCTACCGCTTACTAACAGTGTGACATTGGCAAGTGGCTAAACCTCTCTTTGTGTCAGCTTCTTCATCAATAAAATTGACTTAATAACAGTATTTACCTCATATGGTTGTTGTGACAATTAAATGTATTAATATAACTCAAGTACTTGAAATAGTATCTGAGAATTATGAAGCAGATGTAAGTTTTGGTTATTTCGATGATCATTATTTCGTACTGGTCAAAAAGACATGAACCATAGGTTATGTTCCCATGTCATCTATTTACATTTGAGTGTCTTTGGGCAAGTCGCTCATCAGTCTACCTGAGCCTGAGTTTCCTCCTCTATGAATTGAAGAAATAGACTTTACGACCTCAAAGATTGTACCTGATTCTAAAATTCCATGTCTTTTGAGGAATTCTTTTTTAAGAAAAATTTAGAAACACCCAGCTTTCCTCTAATTCTCCTTTGGGACACTTCAGCCCCAAATTAATTCTTTTGGAACTGTATGGTTCATATAACTCATTTGACAAATAGAATATTTCTACACATCAATTGTCTGTTCTTCACCTTCTCCCACTGGGCTAGATGTAATAAACTTTAGGAATAAAGGTCCACTCTTACTTCTTTGTACATAATAAATATTTATTCTTCATTTCATCCTAATGCATGTATTGAATACACACCAAGCACTGTTCTAGCTAGGCACTGAAGGAAAGATAAACAAAACCAGATTCTTGATCTCAAATAATTCTGTATGGTAGACCAACCAATGAAATGTATTGTAATTTTAATATATTGTGATAAATGTAACAGTAATGGATGAAGTGATCAAATATGCTTAGATGGAGTTTATAAAATGTTTTTTCAGAAGAAACATAAACTAGATCTTGAAAGATGAGTAGCATTTCTCCAGATGAAACTTAAAAAATGAAATGAAATGCTTTCTTTGTTGTAACATATTTCGTACATATATGATGGTGCTGTTGTATTGAGTTTTGACTTACTATACTGAGACTGGCAAGGCCTTCATTTCCCTGAAGCAAGTGGACATCCTTGATGTCAATTATTTGAAGTAGAGATGTGTCTTCAAACATCTTTCTCTCTCCCATCATGACCAATTTATCACCAAATCCTACCTATTACCTTCTGTTTTTTAATTTTAAAATATTTAATTGACAAAAACTGTATATATTCAACATATACAATATGATTAGATATACATTCTATACTGATTACCACAGTTGAGTGAATTACCACATCAATCACCGCTCACTTAGTTTCCAGTGTGTGTGTGTTTGGGGGAAGAGGGAGGTGAGGACACTTAAAACCTTCTCTCTTACCAAATGAAAGGAGACAATATATTGTTAACTATAGTCACTATGCTGTACATTAGATCCCCAGAACATATTTATCTTACAACTTAAAGTTTGTTCTTTTTGACCACCATCTCTCCATTTCCCCCTCCACCCTATCCCCTGGCAACCACTGTTTTATTCTCTGCTTCCATGAGTTTTACTTTTTTAGAGTCTACAGATAAGTATGATTATACAATATTTGCCTTTCTGTATTTGGATTATTTCAGTTAGTATAGGTAATGTTTTTCACATTCATCTATGTTGTTACAAATAGCAGGATTTCCTCCTTTTTTATGGCTGAATAATATTCCATGGTATATATATCACATTTTCTTTATTTATCTATCAATGAATACTTAAGTTGTCTTCATATCTTGGCTAACGTGAATATTGCTGCAGTAAACATGGGCTCCACTTTTTTCTTCTGTTTATTTCTCCGCATCTATGCTAACTCTACCCTAGTTCAAGCCATCCTCATCTCTCACCTGGGCTATTTCAGTAGTAACATAGCCAGTTTTCCTCTCTCTTCCGTTGCTCTCCTCTAACATATTCTTCAAAATTTAGCTAAAACAATTATTAAAAAATAATCATGCCCTTCCCCATCTTCAATAATTAAGACCAAAGCCATGAGAAGGGGCTGGAGCAGTGTCAGGGCCCAACCAATGCAAGGAGAGTATTCATATAAGGGGGAGAGAGTGAGTCACTGTGTATTGGAACCCTTTGAGAATGACACATATGTCCTTGCCAGAAAACACCCTGGAATAGGTTGGAACCTGAGTGGAGTAAGCAGAGCATCTGCTCAGGTGAGCAGTGCAGTATAAGGTGTGGGAACCCAAGTGCAAAGAGGGGAGAAATCGCACAGGGGATATGGGGAGCATCAGCAATGGAAGATTGGTTACATATACATACTCATTCAGTGATAATGGGAATCAGTTTTCTTATTGTCAGAGAGAAGAGCTACATGTATAGAAAGTACAATAAATCTGTAGTACAATAAATCTGATACCTGTGATATTACACTGCAATTGAAAACATTGGTGTAAACTGACAGTTTTATACATACGTAAATGTAGAAGTGCATATGTGTATGTGTGTATATATACATACACATATTCTCTATCTGTGTCCACTAAGAAGGCCTGGAAGCAACAGCAACCCCATGCTATGATGCATGCCTAGCACCTAGGTCTTGCTGTGTAAATACCATTCTTCAAAAGAACCAAGGCTTCTTAGAGAAATGGCTAGCATAATGGCTGAGGCAGGAAAAGTCCTGGATGAGCCTGGAACATCTTATTGTGCACTAAAACAAGAATGATGAAATTGTCAAAAGGACACATACCCCAAGAATGATGGAATTGTCAAAAGGACACAAAAGCCAGCCTGAAAGAATTCTCATTGGTCGAATATAAAACTATTTAAACATCTAAATAAATGGTAATGGATTTTAACCCACTGAATAAATTAAGAATCCATGAATCCATAATAATATAAATAAATTGAAAGTTTGATGAGGAATAGAATATGTTCATAGAGTCTCAAAGTACTTCCCATAAAGCACTTATTAATTACAAAAGGAAAAACGTAACATTGCAGTAGAAAAGCCTCTCAGACATCTCTATAATGAAGCAATCTAAATTAAAAGTACCAACAATGAGACAAATCATAATTCGGGGCCTGCAAGGGATAAAATATAGGGTCAGTTCTGCTAGATTCTTCCCAAATGCATAACCTAAATCTAATCATGAGGAAATATCAGACAAATTGACACAGAAAGACATCTACAAAATAATTGACCTGTATCCTTCACAAGTGTCAAAATCTAAAAAGTCAAGGAAAAACTGAAGAACTGTTTCCAACTGAGGGAGCCTGAAAAATAACAGGACACTAAATTTAAACAAGTAGCTGCTGGCTAGATCTTTGTACTGCAAAGACATTATTGGGACAATTGGCAAGACCTAAAAGGGGTCTGAGGATTAGATGATAATAAGACATTAATGTTAATTTCTGGATTTTGATGATTGTGTTTTGATTATGTAGGAGAATGTCCTTGTTTTTAAAAAATATAAACCAGTTTTGGGAGATAATGAGACAAGAAGTTAACAACTTATTCTCAAGTGGCTGAGGAAACAAAATTTTTGTTCTATATATTTAATATTCTTATAACTGAAATTTTTTCCAATTTTTTTAAAGTAAAGTAATAATTAAATACATTACACTGTTTAAACTCTCCTATGGCTTCCCATTGCTCATAGAAAAAGGCCCAAATTCCTTAAAACAAACCAAACCTTGTCTCTGTCTTTTGCATTCCCATTTTGTTGACTCTCTCCTTTCGGCTTGCTACATTCTGGTGTTCTTTTTGTTCCTTTAATACCTATGCTCTTTTGAAGTACAATAAATATGCACTTGCTGTTTAATCTGCCTATGATATTCCCTAATATTTTGCCCATATATGTTAAATTTTTTCTTTTTTATTTTTATTTTTGGTAAGACCTTTGAAAAACCTTTGCCGCTAGAGTAAGTCACAACATCACAACTCTATGTATTCTTCCTTCATAATTACAGATTTGTTTGAATAATTGATGTGTCCTCCATTATCCTAGTTCTTGAGGGCAGAGCTATGTCCTTGCTCACCACAGTAACCCCATTGACCTAACCCAGAGAACGGTAAACTACTTTAATTAATAAATGAACTATGTAAGATTAATGAATCCATCTGTGCTTCTGATTCCATCCCTCTCATACCTGTGGCCTCTCTCTTTTTTGGCTTCTACTCAGCTTATAAACTTGCTCAAGTCTTTCCAAGCCTAAAGCATTTCCTCTTTTGAATCCACATCCTCTTCTAGTTACATGACAGTTTCCTTCCTTCTCTTTTCACCCAAACTTTGAACAGAGTATATATACTTGCTATTTCCACTTCCTCAGCTCAGCTCCTAGCCAATCTCTAGTCTACTACACTCTAACATCAAACCTTACCATCCACCAAAATTCTGATTACTAAGGTCCCTATAACCTCCTAGTTGCCAGACCTAATTAACAAGTTGTACTCAGTATCTTATCTGACCCACTTTAACTTCCTTGATGTTAAGTTCTTTCTGTCCATCTCAGATCATCTCTTTTTGACATCCTGTATGGGCTCTTCTTCAGCCTATTTCTCAAATTAACATTTTTTCATTCAAAAAATATTTATATAGTACCTATCTTATAGTAAGAACACCTGGAGACATAACAGTAAATAAAGTGAACAAAAATCCACCTTCATGAAGCTTAGATTATTTTTTCGTGTGTGCTTTCATGCTTGAGGTTAGAATTTCTCAAGTTTTAATCCTTGGCCCACAGCTTATTCTGCACATTTTCTTTGGGTGATCTTAGATTGTTCTCCTATTTTTCCTCCAATCTAGATATTACCTATGAATTTTATACAGGATATATTCACTAAGACATAATCTAGGAACCTTGAACTAGATATGCCCAAATCAGAACCCTTTATCTTTTCCCTAAACAGATCTTCATTAAATGGGTAGTATTCAGCCATGTGAAATCAGAAGTTAACGTTAAATCGTTTCTTTATCTCCCATATCCAACCAATCACCATCTCTTACCTTTTTTCCTTTTTTTCCCCCTAAGACGGGGAATCTTGCTCTGTCGCCCAGGCTGGAGTACAGTGGTATTATCTTGGCTCACGGCAACCTCTGCCTCCCAGGTGCAAGGTATTCTCCTGCCTCAGCCTTCCCAGTAGCTGGAATTACAGGGGTGCGTCACCATGTCCGGCCAATTCTTGCATTTTTAGTAGAGATGGGTTTTCACCATGTTGGCCAGGCTGGTCTGGACCTCTTGACCTCAAGTGATCCACCTGCCTCAGCCTCCCAAAGTGCTGGGATTACAAGTGTGAGGCACCACGCCCGGCCCACCATCTCTTAAACCATTTCCTTATTTGTCTAACATTCTCCTGCTCTTTCTCCAATTTTGTATGCTTTTCATCTTCTCTCCAATAGCTGCCAGAATGATAAAAAATACAATCTCAGTCTTTTTTTTTAAAAGCGTCCTCATCACCTAAGAGATAGAAATCTATGTCTTCATCTTGGCATAAAAACCCGTCTGTAATCAGGTCCCTGCTTAATTTTCCAGTTTTGTTTGTTTTTCAATTTAACATTTTGCTCATTACAGTGTGTCGTAATGCTTAACATGACAGTCTCTAAAGCCAGGTTGCTTAGG
This sequence comes from Sapajus apella, assembly GCF_009761245.1. Lineage (NCBI taxonomy): Eukaryota > Metazoa > Chordata > Mammalia > Primates > Cebidae > Sapajus > Sapajus apella. The sequence goes on along the minus strand of NW_022436968.1, from coordinate 12,351,161 downwards.
TGTGAATCCCAGCTCTCAGATAGTTGCCTGAGTTTCTTCCAATGGGAAATGGGTATAATAGCCACTATCTTGGAAGATTATTTGGAGGATTAAATGAGTTACCACATGTGTGCTTAGACCAGGTCCCGAGACATATTATCTACTATTACATCAGGCTGCTTCTAATATTTTTGCCTTTGTTCATTCTACTTCCTCTTCTTTCCTACCACTTAATTAGCTTAGCCATAATCCTGTATAGTCTTCCAATTTTTTAGAAGCTGACACTTGATTTACTCCCCCGAAGCTATTACCAATCACAACTTATTTCATGTTAGGGCTGATGTTACACGCAGGTATCCTCTAGGCATGATGTTTTCTCTTTTAAATATAGAAAATGTAAATATAACCACTTCAATTGTTATATTGCTGTGGGTCAAAATGCAGTTTCTGTACCATAGTAGTAGGATGTAACAGTAAGAGAGGCGAACACGGATAACTTCCCAGTTTCTCGCTTGTATGACTCAGAAGCCAGGAAATACTGTGGAAGTCTCAAATGTTTGTTGATACACACGCTCACACAAAATTGTAAATATTCTAATTTCCTTGAAGTTTCCTACTGCCTCTTCAGTCCGCTAGCCTGATATTGCAAACAGTGTCTCTTCAGGCAAGTTCTTTCTCCGCCAAACTTGGCCTTTTGGCCTCACCCAAACATCACCCAGACAAATCCTCCAAAGCTCCGTCTTCCTTTTGAAAGAGTCTCCGGGAACTCAACCCCAAAACCCGCCCTCCAGGTTTCCCCGTCACCCTAGCAACGGAAGCAGGAAGAGGCGGGCTTCGCCGGCCACAGTCCCCGCCCGCTGCAGGCGCCAGCCGCATTTCTGAGGGCGCGCGGGCTTCTTGGCTGCGGCAAGTCCCCAAGGTCCGGGTTGGTGCCGGAGCCGGAGCCGGATCCCGCGCACATGGCCACGTCAACCTAAACCTACACCGCCCTCTCTACCCTGCCGCCAAGGTCTCTGGCCCGCAACGGGTTTCCCAGGCAGCGTCCTCCACGCCTTTCCCACAATGCTCCGCGCCAGGCTCCGCCCCGGCTCGCTGTGGAGACCGGCGCGTGAGGAGCCGACCGGTGCCGGCCGCGCGCTGGTAGTCGCCGGTGTGGCTGGACCTTCCCCAAACCGTGCGCGGCGACCGGGCAGTCGGAGAGTGCGTGTTTTACTCTCCCGCACGCTGTGGTTGCGCTCGGCCAGGCGGGGACGGCCGCCAGGGTTTGAGGATGGCAGAGTAGCTACAGGAAGCGACCCCGCGCTGGCAAGGTGGGCTTGGGCCCGGGACCAGGGCTTTGCTGGAGCCGGTGGTGGCCTGGGCCCTCTGCCAGGGAGGGGCGGAATGGCTGCGCGCCGAACCTCCCTTCCTCTGCGCTCCTAAGACCTGAGTATTGTATTCTCGCTCCCCGTCTTCCTCCTCCCTGTTTTCCACACCACACTTCTTCTGCCCGGCTGTTTCCTCTCTGTTACTTAGGCTCCCTTCTCTCTGAGTCCGGCCTGAGACTTCAGACACCAGCAACACTTGACAGCCCTGTTCGCCCGCTGCTCCATCTTTCCCCTCCCCTGTCCCACTCTGCAGTGATAGCAACGCGAAAGCTTTCGCCTTGCGTTTACCTGGCGCTTCCACCTGCCGCGTAGCACGGGCCACGGGCAGTTCGGCCACACCCACGCTGAGAACAACCCCTGAGCTAGGAACAGCTTACTCAGAGTGTGGATTGAGACTGTGTCCTCTCTTTTTCTGATGGTTTTCTTATTTGGATACTTGTTAATCTCTGCATCATTGTATTTTTCAAAGGCATATTTTTGTGGACTGAAAAGGACATATTAGAAATGACCTGAAGACCGTTCACAGGTAAGGAGAAAAATTTAAAAATAGACATTTAGAATTAAATGAAAAAAGGAGAAACTGAGGTGCAAGGAGAGTTAGATTTTTTAAAGCATTACGGGTATTTGGAACTAAGATATAGCAGTTGAAATATGATATGATGAAGTAGTGATTGTTTTTGCCCTGCAGAGAGCATGCCTAACCGATTCCCTTTTCTTTTTGTTTTTGCTTACACCAAACATCAACTTTGCAATAAAATTACACTTACAATTATTATTCTACTATTTTAGAAAATGGCCTCTACTTAAATTCAATATAAGCACCTCCTGAGAAAACTCCCGGAAAAAGACGGACTGCTGTGTATATTGTCTATTACAACAGTATACTTGTCTGCCATTTTTGGTAGGGTTATATGAAAAGTAAAGAACCCTATGTTTCTTTCTCGTCCTTCCCAAACAAGTGAACCCTGTTGAAAATGAAAATTAGACAGCTTTAGGGGGTAGAGAAGTAGCTGAAAGGAAGAGGTATAAAAGGCAACACTAAAACTGGGTAGACAGAGGAAAGATATATAGCTTATTGCCAGCTTTATGTTCTGATGCTCCTCAGGTCTTTTCTCAATATGTAAATTGCTGAGTGTGTGTGTTCTATCTAGCTACTACCACTCATGACCTTTATCTGCTGTCTTCAGTGATTTCACCAATCTAGCTACATGGATGTAAGAAACTGAAAAATAGAGCGTGGGGCATTCACACTGATTTGCCATTTAAAGGAAATTGTATTGCTGATGATGTTCTTTGATAAATTGTGCTATTATTGTTTAGTTCAAAATGTATTTTAACTGCCTGCTTTCCTTTCTTAGATTAACATTTTTGGGAACAAATTTGTGATGCTTGATTCACCCTTGAAGTTATGTGGACAGAAGTTCTCAAATTTGCATATTACATCAACTGGAACCAGCAGTGAATCTTAATGTTCACTTAAATCAGAACTTGCATAAGAAAGAGAATGGGAGTCTGGTTAAATCAAGATGACTATATCAGAGACTTGAAAAGGATCATTCTCTGTTTTCTGATAGTGTATATGGCCCTTTTAGTGGGCACAGATCAGGATTTTTACAGTTTGCTTGGAGTATCCAAAACTGCAAGCAGTAGAGAAATAAGACAAGCTTTCAAGAAGTTGGCATTAAAGTTGCATCCTGATAAAAACCCGGTAGGTAAACATTTGTTTTCAAAATATTTGGTTGTATTTTTGATACATTTTGATATTTACTTAAATTGTTTTAAATGATCAAATGCTTAAGAATAATTATATGTCAAAACTATAATTCAACTTGTATGCTAGAAGCAAAATCAGCAAAATGTTCTGGTTTACTTAGAATCCTGTGAAGGAATGTCAGTTCCAAAAATTCAGTTCCCTCTTAATTTGTAAATGAATTCCCAACAATTGTATTAAAGATGTTAACCCCCAAACAAACTATAATATCTGTGAAATAGTTGAAGTAGTTTTCTTAGCAAAATAGGTTAAGATCAAGTATTTTCGAACAGTAACAAAAAAATATTTCTTTTAAAAATGGAAATAATAGCTAATAATAGCGTGTTTTAACTTTCACTATTTTCCCATGCACAAGTCCACAAACCAGAGTTAGAAAGTTTTGTAAATACTTGAGAGCAGCTGAATATAATTTCAGTCATAAATATTTGTATATCCAATAATGTAAAGCTTTCAAAACTAAATTCATTTTAATTTTTATGGTTTTTAAATTTATTTGATTATTTCTTAATGAGATTTAGTGTTCATCATTAACAAGGAGAAATCATAGTATAATTTTTTCTAAGTAGAAGTTTTAAAACAGGATTATTTCAGTGCATAAAGCTGAGCAAGAGAAGCAATACTTCTTTAAAACATTTGTTTAGTGGACTATCTTCCTGAGATCTGCATTCTATTTAAGATTTTCATTTGTTTAAAGTTTCCATATGAAGGATGGTAGATCTTCTACCACCCAAGTATTATTTAAATGAAAGCATCCTTCAGGAACACATTTTATGAAACACAGTAACAAGGAAGAAACATTTCCAATCCAATTTTGGATTGTTTTGTTTCGTTTTGCTGAGAACGGGTCTCACTGTCTTGCCCAGACTGGAGTACAGTGACACCACCTTGGATCTCTGCAACTTCCACCTCCCTAGCTCAAGGGATTCACTTGCCTCCACCTGCTGAGTAGCAGAGATCACAGGCTGGGATCACAGGCATGCGTCACTACTGCTCAGCTAATTTTTTTATTTTTGGTAGAAACGGCTTCACCATGTTGGCCAGGCTGGTCTCAAACTCCTAACCTCAAATGATCCACCCTCCTCAGCTTCCCAAAGTGCTGGGATCAGTTTTGGGTTATTTTCTGATACCGGTTTTTATGTAATTATCTGATAGATTGGAGCACATCGTTTTTTCAATTAATAAGTTGATTGTGCCTCAAATAGAAAAATAACCTACAAATTTCTTGATTTATAACTGTTATAGTAGTGATAAGTATTTATGAAATTAAGGCTTCAACAGGCTTATGAGTTTCACTCAGCTGCATTTTTTGGGAAGAATAACGTACATCATCTGGTAACGTCTGTCAACCTTTTGAAGAGTCAATTTTTTCATTACTTTTCTTTTTCTTTTTTTTTTATGTTTTTATTTTAAATATTTTTTTTAATATTACTTTCTTAAAAAATATTTCATTTCAACCCATGGTAACTCATGTCATGTTATACTACCCCTCCTCATGTTGGTTTGTGGTCTCCCAGAAATTACTAGGTTAATTAAACCTACATATATGTTCTGAAGAAACTTAGATTGTGTGTCTGAAATAATCGTATTATATCCAATATTTTTTTAACAGAATAACCCCAATGCACATGGTGATTTTTTAAAAATAAATAGAGCATATGAAGTACTCAAAGATGAAGATCTACGGAAAAAGTATGACAAATATGGAGAAAAGGGACTTGAGGATAATCAAGGTGGCCAGTACGAAAGCTGGAACTATTATCGTTATGATTTTGGTAAGGTAATACGATATTGCTTATGAAATGTTTTTTATCTGATTAAAAGAAAAGCAAATTTTGTTTCACCACTTAGCTTATATATTTAATATGTATCACTTTGACACTTTTTAATTTACCATGGGAGTGAAATTTAAAAGGCAAGTCAGTTGGTATACAGAGGTAATCTATACAGATATGAAGTTGTATTGGTCAAATCTTATTAAATACTTTTAAAATAAGGATTGCTGTTTAATAAAAAATATGAATTCATGAACTGTATAATGATGACATTTCATTTAACAACTGACTCTATGTGGGACGCTGGTCCCTTGAAATGATAATACCATATTTTTACTGTACCTTTTCTATGTTGAACTACAAAGATACATACCATTGTGTTATAATTGCCTGCAGTATTCAACAGTAACATGCAGTAGAAGTTTGTACCATAGGTATGTAGTAGGCTATACTATCTAGGTTTGTGTAAGTACACTGTGATGTTTTTGCAATAACAAAATTCCCCTAAAAACACATTTCTCAGAACATGTTGCCATCAGTAAGTGATGTATGACTATATATTTGCACTAGAAGTAGTTAAATATTTCTTTCAGTATTTTTTAGGTATTGAATAATATTAATTTCACTATATTTTAGAACATCATATTTTCCAAGAAAGGCTAAATTTTCCTTTAAGTTTAATAATGATCTCTTCAATAGAAATGCTTTCCTTCTCTTATGGAACCCTTATTGATGTTTTAAGGTGTGTTGGCCTTCCATTGACATTAAGATCAATACCCTGAAACATTACCAATAAAGGTTTCATATGAGAAGGAAGGACCGAAAGGTGTTTTTTTCTTAAACATAAAGGAAAAAATAAGGTGGAAGGAGGAAACAAGGTAAAGGAACCAAGGAAGATAGAGAGTAAACATGCAGGTATCACGACAGGAAGGTATGTTCAGAGACCCAGTATTTCTACTAGTCATTAATTATTAGCCTCAAATGCAGGCTGAGAACTGAATATGCTTCTGTATTAGAGTAAGTGAAATATTTTACATTCATATCTGAAGGATTTGCTTCTCAAGACTCATTTTCTTTTCAAAATAGTATTTTCAAGTGTATTCCCTACACCTTGATAGTCTATATCAGCTGTTAGCAGATTGCATTTCATAGACCAAATCTGGCTTGCCATTTGCTTTTATAAATAAAGTTTTATTACAATGCAGTTTCGTTCACTTGTTTACATAATATATATGACTTATTTCACACTTGGAGAGCAGAGTCAAGAAGTTGTGACAGAAATCATTTATCTCACAAAGCCTAATATATTTACTGATGGTCTCTACAGAAAAAGTTTGCTGACCCCTGGTCCCTGTGCATCATTAATATTATTTGAATATTTTATATAGTAATGAGAAATTTTCTCATTAATTTTAATTATTAGGGTAAAAAGTTATATTCACTAATTTTTTACTATAATTTTATACTATAATTTGTGTCTGCTTCTGCAAAATACTCTAAGCTTTTTAACAGTAGAAGATATTCTAAGGTGATACCATGTATTAAAAACCATGTAATCTGAAAATTGAATGAGGTCTATGGTCTAGTTAACAGTGTACCACTCTCAATTTCCTGGTTTTTGATATTGTACTATAGCTACATAACATGTCACCATTAGAGCAAAGTGAGTGAAAGGTGCACAAAGAGTCTATATTTTTGCACCTTCCTGAATCCATAATTATTTTTAAATAAAAAGTTTAAAAAAAACAAATTTTTTATGGAGGTGAAACTATGTGAATATTAGGAACTCCCACAAACACACCTACAAGAGTCCATATCAGAATTCTAGAATCTTTAAATCACTCTAAAGATATTGATAGTCTTATTTACATTTTTTCACTTAAATTGTTGCATATTCTCCAAGTTAGAGATTTAATACAGTAGTTTGATTTTTTTGATGACTAAAATGAGTAATCTATTTTTATGTGGCAATTTATTTTCATGGTGAAGTTTTGATTTTTTTTAATTTTTATGTACTTTTAAAATTAGGTATTTATGATGATGATCCTGAAATCATAACACTGGAAAGAAGAGAATTTGGTAAGTTGTGGGCATAACATTTTATAAAACCAGTACAAGTCCAATCTCATCTAAAACTCTTGGGGTTATATATGTTTGAAATTTAGAAATCTTTTGGATTTTTGAACAGTAATATGCAACATACTATATATTAAATATTTCTGGTAGAATGTCAGGAAGTGTACTATAATAAAAATATTAATATTTCTGTAGCAAAATGTATAAGTATGTATACCAAATTAAAAAAAAATTTTTAAATCAATTCAGATCAGGTTTTGATGCCAAGTGACCTTGCTACAAATTTAACAGCAAAACTTCTCAGAGCTTTTTTTATTTTAGAGTTTTAGATAAAAGTATAGTTATTTTTTAAGTAGATATAATTTGATCAGCAACTTGTGTGAAAATGGCCATAAAAATTCAGTTCTGCATTTTCCGTTGCATTTTAGAAAGTTGTATACCAGAATAGGTTCTTATAGTTTCATCCTTTGTACAGTAATAATAGGTTTATTTTTTTTCTACTTCAAAGCAATCAATTTTATTTTGCTCTATCACAATTGTATTTAATTTAGAAAACTAAAATTAGGCCGGGTGCAGTGGCTCACACCTGTAATCCCAGCACTTTGGGAAGCAGAGGTGGGTGGATCGCCTGAGGTCAGGAGTTCGAGACCAGCCTGGCCAACTTGGTGAAACCCTGTCTCTACTAAAAATACAAAAATTAGCTGGGTGTGGTGGCACACACTTGTAAATCCAGCTATTCAGGAGGCTGAGGCAGGAGAATTGCTTGAACCTAGGAGGCGGAGGCAGCAGTGAGCCAAGATTACAGGATTGAGCCACCACACTCAGCCAAGGGTAGCATTTTAATATTTTTTACAACATGCTGGTGAGCTCCAAATACAAAATAGCTGTTCAGTGTGTTACTTTGTTAAAAGCCTTGTACTTGAACATGTTCTAAGTGAATAGAAAATACATCTTCCCTACATTCTACAAAGAAAGCCAAACAATTTGATTCTTGTGGATTGTTGATAGAACCAATGCTCATGTCACAAACTGGTAGAATCATAACTCTGTTGTGTGAGTTATATGAACCTATATGCTATTCCTGTGTGGTTTTTATTGTCTCTCATTTCCTAACGTATCAATAAGTGTTTTGTAGACCAATAGGTTAGAAGACATTGGAATTACAGGTAGAGGAACTGAACAAAACTTGCAAGTTTACTAATCTATGAGTCTACCTAGAATGAGACTTCACTGGTAGTTATATTGTATATGAGTTCACACTTTTTCAGATGTGTCACTACGCAGAAAAGCTTAAAAACCACTAATAATTCATATTGAACCCCAAATGGCAGTTCAAGATAAATTGCAGCCACAAAACTTCAGAGTTAACTCATAAATAATTAGCCCTGCTTGATGACAGGAATGAGCAGCAGCATTGTGGTAGAGAAGGACCCTCTGGTGAAGCTTTCCCCGGCATTGCTCTGCTAAAGCTTTGGCGAAATAATCATGGAATAAGCAGTTTGTATCGTTCTCTGGCTCTCCAGAAAGCTGACAAGCAAATGCATTGAGCATTCCAGAAAACTGTTGGCAGGACCTTTGCTCTTTTGCTCTGACTGGACCACTTCCACCTGTTAGTAACCATTCCTTTGATTGTGCTTTGTTTTCAGGATTGTACTGGTAGCTAGTCATGTTTCATCTCTTGTTATAATTATTCAAAGAAATGTTTCAGGACCTTGATCCCACTTGTTTAAAATTTCTATGAAAAGCTCCACTCTTCAGCTGATTTGAGTGCAGTGGTCTTGACACCCATTGAGTGGATAGTTTGGTCAACTTTAATTTTTCAATGAGAGTTGTGTAAGCTGAACCAGTTGAAATGTTTGTGGTGTTGGCTGTTGCTTCCACTGTTAATCGTCAGTTATCTTCAATTAGGGCACAAATAAGATTAATTTTTTCCTCACAAATGAGCATGGATGACCTGCCACTGAAAGCTGCATCTTCAGCATTGTCTCATACGTTCTTAAAATGAGTTATCCATTTGTAAACTACTGATTTCTTTGGGGCATTGTCCCTATAAACGTTTCATAAAGTATCAGTGATTCACCATTCTTCTGCAGAAGCTTCATCATAAATTTGATGTTTATTCTTGCTTCAACTTTAGCAGAACTCGTGTTGTTCTGATAAAGAGATCTTTTGAAACTGCCTTATCCTTCCTAGTGCCTCAAACTAAATCCTGTTAAAACATATAATAGCAAGTTAGTATGAATTTAGTTTGGTGCAAAAACAATTTTAAAATGCATGTTTTCCATGAACTTTTTGAAGTCCCTTTGTATTTGCCACCATTCCATCTGATCTCAATACTCTTCATATTACTGGGCTAAGACAAGATGATCTGAAGGTTTTAGTTGGAGAAACAGAAAGAAGATGGCAAGCATGGATAATAGTATCAATTCATACTTATATAAATATCACATTAGCTTCTTGGTTATGTGTCTCTTTCTATTACCAGTTGTTTCTATTGGTTTGAGTTACTTAGTCTTGTTTTTTATAAAAATAGTTAAAGAGTTATTTCAAAGTTATTTATGTTCTCTTCTTTTAGTGAGGAGTTATGTTTTTTTTTCCTGGCTAGAGCCACTAACAATCTCAAATGAGCTTTTTTATCCAAACAGAGATTGAAATGTTTCAAAAGCCAAGTTTTAGATCTTGACAGGACTAGTCACTTTACAATTCATCCTTCCTTAGATGTGCCCTCAACTTCGTTTTTGTCCCTCTAGCTTTATGAATCTATTGAAAACTCTGCTTAATTTCTTGCTTGTCAACCATCTTTGTAAAAATGGCAAGCATTGGCTCTCCGATTTCCACCTCCTCCCATCCTTGCCCCCCTAATGTTTCACTGCATTGTGAACTGTCTGATGCTTTCAACAGAAGTCTTTTATACTTTGTCCAGTTTTCCAGTTGTTTGTAATGGAGAGTTCGTCCAAATTACATAGTTCACTTTTACCAGGACTATAGCTCCAAAATGTTCAACTATAGTACAGACAAGAAAATGTGATTAATAAATTCCACTTCCAAAGTTTTAAAATGTTCTTTTCTTCCCGTTAAATATGGTGCATCTTTTCCCTTTATATGTCACAGTATGGTAGTAGATCAATCATTATAAAAAGTTCTAGATATTATTTGCAAATGTTAGAACATGTAACATGTGTAATAGTCATTCTGAATACATCTACATAATGCAGGCATCCTTTTGAAGACAGCTTGAGAAAGAGGAACTCAAAATATGTCTACTTTTTCTTACATTTTGCTTTGCTGAAAAAAGCTATTAACTGTAGTTGTATGTATATTAATAGACAGGAGCTGTAGTTGTATAGTTTAGAAGTGGAAAATTGCATTTTGAAATGCAGTTATTTTATTCTGGGTCACTGTTACACATAACATCCCATTGAGCTGTGATGATACAGTATTAAAACTTTACTTATTACTCAGCAATAAGCAGGAAATTGGCAAATATAGGAAGTGCTCTATGGAGACGAAGTGCATGTGTACCTTATTTTATTACACTTTGCTTTATTGCACTTCACAGATACTGCCTTTTGTTCTTTTTGACTAACAAAGTTTATTATTTATAGTTGATACCTAAGTATACTTACATAAAGATTTATCTTTTTTATTGCTTAACATGTGTAATTTTTTATTTTACTTTATCTTTTTAAAATACTAATTATAATAATACAATTATAATTATTAATTATAAAAGACAATTATAACAATACAATTATAATTATTATAAAAGACAATTATAATAATACTTCTAAGTTCTGGGGTACACGTGCAGAACATGCAGGTTTGTTACATAGGTATACATGCGCCATGGTGGTTTGCTGCATCCATTCACCCTGTCATCTATATTAGGTATTTCTCATAATGCTATCTCTCCCCTAGCTCCCCACTCCCCTAGCTCCACACCCCCCAACAGGCCCCAGTATATGATATTCTCCTCCCTGTGTCCATGTGGTCTCATCGTTCAACACCCACTTATAAGTGAGAACATGTGGTGTTTGGTTTTCTGATCTTGTGTCAGTTTGCTGAAAATGATGGTTTCCAGCTTCATCCATGTCCCTGCAAAGGACATGAACTCATCCTTTTTTATGGCTGCATAGTATTCCGTGGTGTATATGGGCCACATTTTCTTTATCCTTCTATCATTGATGGGCATTTGGGTTGGTTCCAAGTCTTTGCTATTGTAAACAGTGCCTCTGTGAACATACGTGTGATGTGTCTTTTTAGTAGAATGATTTATATTCCTTTGGGTATATAACCAGCAATGGGATTGATGGGTCAAATTGCATTTCTATTTCTAGATCCTTGAGGAATCGCCACACTGTCTTCCACAATGGTTGAACTAATTTACACTCCCACCAACAGTGTAAAGGTGTTCCTATTTCTCTACTTCCTCTCCAGCATTTGTTGTGTCCAGATTTTTTAATGATCACCATTCTAACTGGTGTGAGATGGTATTATCTCAATGGGTTTTGATGTGCATTTCTCTAATGACCGTGATGATGAGCATTTTTTCATGTTTGATGGTTGCATAAATGTCTTCTTTTGAAAAGTGTCTGTTCATCTCCTTCACCCACTTTTAGATGGGGTTGTTTTCTTCTTGTAAATTTGTTTTAGTTTTTTATAGTTTCTGGATATTAGCCCTTTGTCAGATGGGTAGCTTGCAAAAATGTTTTCCCATTCTGTTGGTTGCTGGTTCACTCTAATGATAGTTTCTTTTGCTGTGCAGAAGCTCTTTAGATTAATTATATCCCACTTGTCAATTTTGGCTTTTGTTGCCATTGCTTTTGGTGTTTTAGTCATGAAGTCCTTGCCCATGCCTGTGTCCTGAATGGTATTGCCTAGGTATTCTTGTAGGGTTTTTATGGTGTTAGGTCTTATGTTTACATCTTTAATCAGTCAGGAGTTAATTTTTGTACAAGGTGTAAGGAAGGGATTCGGTTTCAGCTTTCTGCATATGGCTAGCCAGTTTTCCCAACACCATTTCTTAAATAGGAAATCCTTTCCCCATTGCTTGTTTTTATCAGGTTTGTCAAAGATCAGATGGTTGTAGATGTGTGGCATTATTTCTGAGGCCTCTGTTCTGTTCCATTGGTCTGTATCTCTGTTTTGGTACGAGTACCATGCTGTTTTGATTACTGCAGCCTTGTAGTATAGTTTGAAGTCAGGTAGTGTGATGCCTCCAGCTTTGTGTTTTTAGTTTAGGATTGTCTTGGCTATGCCAGCTCTTTTCTGGTTCCATGTGGAATTTAAGGTGTTTTTTTCCAGTTCTGTGAAGAAAGTCAAGGGTAGCTTCATAGGGATGGCATTGAATCTATAAATTACTTCTGGCAGTATGGCCATTTTCCTGATACTGATTCTTCCTAACCATGAGCATGGAATGTTTTTCCATTTGTTTGTGTCCTCTCTTATTTCTTTGGATAGTGGTTTGGAGTTCTCCTTATAGAGGTCCTTCACATCGCTTGTTAGTTGTATTCCTACATATTTTATTCTCTTTGTAGCAATTGTGAATCGGAGTTCACTCATGATTTGACTCTCTGTCTATTATTGGTGTATTATTGGTGTATAGGAAAGCTTGTGATTTTTACACATTGATTTTGAATCCTGAGCTTTTGCTGAAGTTGCTTATCAGCTTAAGTTTTTGGGCTGAGCCTATGGGGTCTTCTAAATGTACAATCATGTCGTCTGCAAATAGAGACAATTTGACTTCCTCTTTTCCTAATTGAATACCCTTTCTTTTTCTTGCCTGATTGCCTTGACCAAATCTTCAAATACTGTGTTGAATAGGGATGGTGAGGAAGGGCATCCTTGTCTTGTGCCAGTTTTCAAAGGGAATGCTTCCAGTTTTTGCTCATTCAATATTATATTAACTGTGGGTTTGTCATAAACAGCTCTTATTATTTTAGATACTTTCCATCAATATGTAGTTTTTTAAATTTTTAGCATAAAGGGCTGTTGAATTTTGTTGAAGGCCTTCTCTGTGTCTGTTGAGATAATCATAGATGTTTTTGTCTTTGGTTCTATTTATGTAATGGATTACATTTATAGATACACATATGTTGAACCAGCCTTGCATCCCAGGGATGAAACTGACTTGATTGTGATGGATACACTTTTTGATGTGCTGTTGGATTTGGTTTGCCAGTATTTTATTGAGGATTTTCACATCAATGTTCATCATGGATATTGGCCTGAAGCTTTCTTTTTTAGTCGTGTCTCTACCAGGTTTTGGTATTGGGATGATGATGTTCTCATAAAACGAGTTAGGGAGGATTCCCTCTTTTTGTATTGTTTGGAATAGTTTCAGAAGGAATGGTACCAGCTCTTCTTTGTACGTCTGGTAGAATTTGGCTGTGAACCCATCTGGTCCTAGACTTTTTTTTTGGTTGGTAGGGTATTAATTGCTCCCTCAATTTCAGACCTTGTCATTGGTCTATTCAGGGATTCAGCTTCTTCCTCGTTTAGTCTTGGGAGGATGTAAGTGTCCAGGAATTTATCCATTTCTTCTCTATTTACTGGTTATTTGCATAGAGGTGTTTGTAGTATTCTCTAATGATAGTTTGTATTTCTGTGGGATAGGTAGGGATGTCCCCTTTATCTTTTTTTATTGCATCTATTTGATTCTTCTCTCTTTTCTACTTTATTAGTCTGGCTAGTGATCTATTTTGTTGATCTTTTCAAAAGACCAGCTCCTGGACTCATTGTTTTTTTTTTTTCAGAAGGTTTTTTTGTGTCTCTGTCTCCTTCAGTTCTGCTCTGATCTTAATTATTTCTTGTCTTCTGCTAGCTTTTGAATTTGTTTGATCATGATCCTCTAGTTCTTTTAATCTTGACATTAGAATGTCAATTTTAGATCTTTCCTCGCTTCTCATATGGGCATTTAGTGCTGTAAATTTCCCTCTAGACACTGCTTTAAATATGTCCCAGAGATTTTGGTAAATTGTGTCTTTGTTCACATTGGTTTCGAAGAACATCTTTATTTCTGCCTTCATTTCATTATTTATCTAGTAGTCATTCAGGAGCAGGTTGTTCAGTTTCCATGTAGTTGTTCAGTTTCAGTGAGTTTCTTAATCCTGAGTTCTAATTTGATTGCACTGTGTTCTGAGAGACTGTTATGATTTCTGTTCTTTTGCATTTGCTGAGAAGCGTTTTACTTCCAGTTTTGTGGTCAGTGTTAGAATAAGTGTGATGTGATGCTGAGAAGAATGTATATTCTATGGTTTTAGGGTTGAGAATTCTGTAGATGTCTATTAAGTCCACTTGGTCCAGATCTGAGTTCAAGTCCTGTATATCCTTATTAATTTTCTGTTTCACTGATCTGTTTAATATTGACAGTGGAGTTTTAAAGTCTCCCACTGTTATTGTGTGGGCTTCTAAGTCTCTTTGTAGGTCATTAAGAACTTGCTTTATGTATCTAGGTGCTCCTGTATTGGGTGCATATATATTTAGCATAATTAGCTCTTCTTGTTGCATTGATCCTTTTACCATTATGTAATGTCCTTCTTTATCTCTTTTGATCTTTGTTGCTTTAAAGTCTGTTTTATCAGAGATTAGGATTGCAATCCCTGCTTTTGTTTTGCTTTCTATTTGCTTGGTAAATCTTCCTCCATCCTTTTATTTTGAGCTGATGTGTATCTTTGCTCATGAGATGGGTCTCCTGAATATAGCACACCAAATGGGTCTTGACTCTTTATCCAATTTGCCCATCTGTGTCTTTTGATTGGGGCATTGAGCCCATTTGCATTTAAGGTTAATGTTGTTATGTGTGAATTTGATCCTGCCATTTTGATGCTAGCTGGTTGTTTTGCCTGTTAGTTGATGTAGTTTTTTCCTAGTGTCAATGGTCTTTACAATTTGGTAGGTTTTTGCAGTGGTGGGTACTGGTTGTTCCTTTCCATGTTTAGTGCTTCCTTCAGGAGCTCTTATAAGGCAGGCCTGGTGGTGAGAAAATCTCTCAGCAGTTGCTTGTCCATAGAGGATTTTATTTCTCCTTTGATTTTGAAGCTTAGTTTGGCTGGATATGAAATGCTGGGTTGAAAGTTCTTTTCTTTAAAGGCGTTGAATATTGGCCTCCACTCTCTTTTGGTTTGTGGGGTTTCTGCAGAGATATCCACTGTGAGTCTGATAGGCTTCCCTTTGTGGACAACCCAACCTTTCTCTCTGGCTGCCTTTAGCATTTTTTCTATCATTTCAACCCTGGTGAATCTGACGATTATGTGTCTTGGGGTTGCTCTTCTTGAGGAATATCTTTGTGGTGTTCTCTGTGTTTCCTATATTTGAGTGTTGGCCTCTCTTGCTAGGTTGGGGAAGTTCTCCTGCATAATATCCTGAAGAGTATTTTCCAACTTGGTTTCATTCTCCCCATTACTTTCAGGTACACCAATCAAACATAGATTAGGTCTTTTCACATAATCCCATATTTCTTGAAGGATTTGTTCATTTCTTTTCATTCTTTTTTCTCTAATCTTGCCTTCTTGCTTCATTTCATTGAGTTGATCTTCAATCTCTGATATCCTTTCTTCTGCTTGATCGATTTGGCTGTTGAAACTTGTATATACTTCATGAAGTTCTCATGCTGTGGTTTTCAGCTCCATCAAGTCATTTATGTTCTCTACGCTGGTTATTGTAGTTAGCATTTCGTTTAACCTTTTTTCAAGGTTCTTAGCTTCCTTGCATTGGGTTAGAACATGCTGCTTTAGCTCAGAGAAGTTTGTTATTACTCACCTTCTGAAGCCTGCTTCTCTCAATTCATCACACTCATTCTCCATCCAGTTTTGTTCCCTTGCTGGTGAGGAGTTGTGATGCCTTAGAGGAGAAAAGACATTCTAGTTTTTGGAGAATTCAGCCTTTTTTGCATTGGTTTCTTTCCATCATCATGGATTTATCTACCTTTGGTCTTTGAAGTTGGTGACCTTTGGATTGGGTCTCTTGAGTGGACGTCCTTTCTGTTGGTGTTAAAACTATTTCTTTCTGTTTGTTAGTTTTCATTCTAACAGTCAGGCCCCTCTGCTGCAGGTCTGCTGGAGTTTTGCTGGTGCTTCACTCCACACCCTGCTTGCTTGGGAATCACTAGTGGGGGCTCAGAACGGCAAAGATTGTTGTCTGTTCCTTCCTCTGGTAGCTTCATCCCAGAGGTGTACTTGCCAGATGCCAGCCAGAGCTCTCCTGTATGAGGTGTCTATCAGCCCCTGCTGGGAGGTGTCTCCCTGTCAGGATACATGGGGGTTAGGGAGCCACTTGAGGAAGCAGTCTGTCCCTTATCTGAGCTCAAGCACTGTGCTAGGAGATCCACTGCTTTCTTCAGAGCTGACTGGCAGAGACACTGAAGTCTGCTGAAGCTGAACCCACAACTGCCCCTTTTCCCAGGTGCTCTGTCCCAGAAAGGTAAGGGCTTTCTTTATAATTCCCTGATGGGCTGCTGCCTTTTTTCAGAGATGCCCTGCCCAGCAAGAAGGGAGACTAGTGACAGTCTGCCTGCAGAGGCCTTGCTGAGCTGCCATCTGCTCTGCCCAGTTGCTCTGTAAACTTCCCAGGACTTGTTTACACAGTAAGGTTAAAACCGCCTACCCAAGCCTCAGCAATTGGGGATGCCCCTCCCCTTACTGAGCTTGAATGTCCCAGGTTGAGCTCAGACTACTGTGCTGGCTGCAAGAATTTCAAACCAGTGGATCTTAGCTTGCTGGTCTTCATGGGGGTGGGACCCGCTGAGCCAGATCACTTGGCTCCCTGGCTTCAGCCCCCTTTTTCAGGGGAGTGAACGGTTATGTCTCACTGGTGTTCCACGTGCCACTGGGATATGAGAAGAAAAACCTGCTACAGCTAAAACAGCCTCCCAGTTTTGTGCTGGAAACCCAAGGTGCTGGTGTTGTAGGCATCGGAGGGAATCTCCTGGTCTGTGGGTTATGAAGACCATGGGGGGAAGAGCTCAGTATCTGAGCCAGAGTGTCAGGGAAAGTCCCTAATGGCTTCCCTTGGCTAGGAGAGGGAGTTCTCTGGTCCCTTGCACCTCCCAGGTGAGGCAACGCCCCACCCTGCTTCAGCTTGTTCTCCTTGGGTTGCACCCACTGTCTAGCCATTCCCAGTGAGATGAACTTGGTATCTCAGTTGGAAATGTGGAGATCTCCCCTCTTCTACATTGCTCTCACTGGAAACTGTGCACCGGAGCTGTTCCTATTTGGCCATCTTGGCAGAAATCCCCTTTTCTTTATAAATTGAAGGTTTTTAGCATACCTGCGTTAAGCAAGTTTATCAGCTCAACATGTTTTCAATAGCATGTTTTCACTTTATGTCTCTGTGTCACATTTTGGTATCTAAACTTTTTCATTATTATTCTATCTGTAATCATGATCTGCACTCAGTGATCTTTGTTACTATTATAATTGTTTTGGAGTACCACCGACTGTGCCCATAGGATGGCAGGCTTAATTTTTGTGTGTATTCTGACTGCTCCTTCTTCCTTCTCCTTCTCTCCCTCTTTTTGGGCTTCCCTACTCCCTGACATACAACATTACTGAAATTAAGCCAATTATTAACTACATTGGCTCTAAGTATTCAAGTGGAAGTGATGCATATTTCTCATTTTAAATCAAAAGCTAGAAGTGATTAAGCTTAGTGAGGGAGGCATATCAAAAGCCAGGATAGGCTTAAAAGGTAGGCCTCTTTTTCTAGTTAAATTGTAAATGCAAAGGAAAAGTTCTTCATAGAAAGTAAACATGCTACTCCAGTGAACACACTAATGATAAGAACACAAAACAGCTATATTGCTAACATGGAGAATGTCTTAGTGGTCTGGGTAGATCAGATCATCCACGACATCCCCTTAAGCGAAAGCCTAACCAGAGAAAGGCCCTGATTCTTTTCAATTTTATGAAGGCTGAGAGAGATGGGAAAGCTGCAGAAAAAAATTTTGAAGCTAAAAGAGATTGGTTCACGAGGCTTAAGAAAAACAGTCGTTTCCTTAACATCAAAGTGCAAGATGAAGCAGCAAGTGCTGACATAGAAGCTGCAGCAAGTTTTCCAGAAGATCTAGCTAAGATCACTGATGAAGGTGGCTACACTAAACAACAAATTATTCATGTAAATGAAACAGCCTTCTATTGAAAGAAGATGCTAGCTAGGACTTTCATAGCTAGAGAGAAGTCAATGCCAAGCTTCAATGGATGGGCTGACTCTTGTTAGGGGCCAGTGAAGCTGGTGACCTTAGGTTGAACCAGTGTTCATTTTAGAAAAAGTCTTAGGGCACTTAAGAATTAGGCTAAATCTGCTCTCTATAAATGTAACAACAAAGCCTGGATGACAGCACGTTATTTTATGAGTATTTTAAGCTTTCTGTTGAGACCTGCTCTTCAGGGAAAAAGATTCCTTTGAAAATATTAGTGCTCATTGACAATGAGCCTCATTACCCAAGAGCTCTGATAGAGATGTGCAAGGAGAATAATGTTTTTTTCATGCCTGCTAACACAAATCTATTCTGTGGCCCATAAATCAAGGAGTAATTTAGACCTTCAAGTCATATTATCTAAGAAATATATTTCAGGCCGGGCGCGGTGGCTCAAGCCTGTAATCCCAGCACTTTGGGAGGCCGAGGCGGGTGGATCACGAGGTCAAGAGATCGAGACCATCCTGGTCAACACGGTGAAACCCCATCTCTACTAAAAATACAAAAAATTAGCTGGGCATGGTGGCACGTGCCTGTAATCCCAGCTACTCAGGAGGCTGAGGCAGGAGAATTGCCTGAACCCAGGAGGCGGAGGTTGCAGTGAGCCGAGATCGCGCCATTGCACTCCAGCCTGGGTAACAAGAGCGAAACTCCATCCCAAAAAAAAAAAAAAGAAAGAAATATATTTCATAAGGCTACCTGCCGTAAGTGGTGATTCCTCTGATGGATCCAGGCAAAGTAAATTGGAAACCTTCTGGGAAAGAGTCACCATTCTAGTGTCATTAAGAACATCTGTGATTCATGAAAGGCAGTCAGAATATCAGTGCTACATGAGTTGGGAAGAAGTTCATTCCAGCCTTCATGACTTTGAGGGGTTAAGGCTTCAGTGGTGGAAGTAACTGCAGATGTAATAGAAACAGCAAAAGAACTAGAGTTAGAAGTGGAACCTGATTATGTGACTGAATTGCTGCAATCTCATTATTAAATGGGGTGGTGAGGAGTTGCTTCTTATGGATGAGCAGAGAAAGTGGTTTCCTCAGATGGAACCTACTCCTGGTGAAGATCCTGTAAACAGTGTTGACATGACAACAAATGATTTAGAATATTACATGAACTTGGTTGATAAAGCAGCAATAGGGTTTGAGTCCAATTTTGACTCCAGTTTTGAAAGAAGTTCTGTGGGTCAGATGCTATCAAACAGCATTACATGCTTCAGAGAAAATCTTTGAGGAAAGTAAACATCAATCAATGTGGCAAACATCATTGTCGTCTTATTTTAAGAAATTGCCACAGCCACCCCAACTTTACACAACCACCACCCTGATCAGTCAGCATCCATCAACATCATGACATGTATGACTTGCTGAAAGGTTCAAATGACTGTTAGTGTTAGCATTTTCTACCAGCAATGTTATTTTTTTGTTCCTTGGTTTGTTCGGGGTTTTTTTTTTTTTTTTTTTTTTTTTTTTTTAAACAGATAGGGTCTCACTCTTGTCACCCCAGCTGGAGAGTGCAGCAACAGAATCACAGCTCACCACAGCCTCAAACTCCTGGGCTCAAGGGATCCTGCCACCTCAGTCTCCTGACTAGCTGAGACTGCAGGCATTCTCAGCTATATTTATAGAGACAGGGTCTTGCTGTGTTACCCAGGCTGGACTCAAATTCGTGGGCTCAAGTGATCCTCCTGCCTCAGCCACCCAAAGTGCTGGGATGACAAGCATGAGCCACTGTGTCCAGCCTGTTTTTTAATTAAGGTATATACTTTTTTTTTTAAGACATAATGTTATTACACACTTAATAGACTATAGTATGGTGTAAATACAACTTTTATATGAACTGGAAAACCAAAAAAAAATTGCGTGACTCCGTTGTAGTGATACTTGCTATGTTGTGATTTGGAACCAAACCCTTAATATTTTGAGGTATGCCTGGTAGCAGGGTAGGAGACAGTTTTAACTTCAAGCAAGGTTTTGTGTCAAATACCATTCAGATTTGTTTTATGGCATATTTTTATTTAAAACTTACGAACAGTAATACCTTGTGTAATTATTGCTTATTTTTATATGTAAATTATTTCTTGTTTATAGTTAATAATATAATTCTTTATTTCATTAAAGTTTACATTAATTCTGTTAATATTTTTACCTAAATTTGTACTGGTTTGTGGTCTAAACCAATATGGCAATTTTTTCAACCACCTCTATAGAATAGTCTATTTGTCAGACTTTGAAAACATTGCCAAAGAACAGTCAATAGTCCTGAATTATACATTTTGCCTGTAACATGTAGATTAACTGTTTTCCCACAGGTCTGCCTTATACTTGAAATGCAGGTGAACGCTGAATCCTGCACCTGTTTCTAATTAGCCTAAATTAAGTTGCACCATATTTAGAATACTGTATGTGATTTAATGACTTACTGTAATTTCTGAAATTTTTATTTTAAAGTAACTAATAACTAATTATAACATGGAATTACATGGAAATCCTTCAACCAAAAGCAAATTACCTTCACCTTTTTTATCTTGACTGTGAAAGCACATTTTTACAGTGCTAAATTCTTTAAGTGAGTAAAATTTGTTTATTTGCATCAGGTCATTTTACAGATAATATAAATAGGTAGATATTGTATGTCATTCAGATCTATAATTTTAGCAAAGATGTATTAATGTTTTCAATTGTTAGAAAAACCCCATTCTTTTCAAACAAAATGATTTTCCAAGGTAAATGTCTTATTTAGGGCTTAGATTAAATTTAATCCCCACTGTATTATGTAGGTCTCTCATTTCATTCTTTCAGAGTTTAAAGTAGCTATCAGAATTGTCTAAACATACTTAGCCTATGCTGCATATAATAGAAGAGCTTAAATCTCAGTCACTCTCACTGTTTCTCTTGTTTATTTCTCTTATTCACACAAACTCTTACATGAGGTTTGGCTGCTGTATCTTGTGCCGTCACTTTTTACAACTTTATGGCCATATTTATCTTGCAGTTTGAGGCTGCTTCTTTTTCAAGTATGGGCGTAGGAGAGTTTTTTAGAAAGTTATTGTTGGTTTGACATTTGAAATACTTCTTTTTGTGGAAAATTTTTTTTTAATTTTTTTAGAATGTCATTTATGTAGAAGATACAGAAAAAAATTGCTCAGAAAATCAGAAAGACAATATGAAAATGTTATGACTTTTTAAAATTCTATCTCCACAAAAAGTTTTTAACTAAAATATGCATGAACCTTTAGTAAATAATTCTAAGTTGTTTCTATTTTATGTATTTTTAGATGCTGCTGTTAATTCTGGAGAACTATGGTTTGTAAACTTTTATTCTCCAGGCTGTTCACACTGCCATGATTTAGCTCCCACAGTATGTATTTTTCACATTCTCATTACTAGTTTTATTTCTAATTGATCTGCAGTTTGTATGTTAGAATATTTTTTTATGAATAGTAGTTATCAAAAATAATTACAAATACTTTCAAATGTCTGGTTTAAAAATGTGTAGCTTGGAGTGTGTTCAAGAGAAGAAAAGTGATCTTATCAGAGAAATATGTTTTCTTTTTCTCTCGTAGTGGAGAGACTTTGCTAAAGAAGTGGATGGATTACTTCGAATTGGAGCTGTTAACTGTGGTGATGATAGAATGCTTTGCCGAATGAAAGGCGTCAACAGCTATCCCAGCCTCTTTATTTTTCAGTCTGGAATGGTAAGTGATAAAGTTAGCATTTTTTGAAATTTGTGAAACATTATGACAAATTAAATATTAGAGAAAATACAGTATGTGAAAATTACAGAACATTTTAAGTCTTGTTTTAGGTACTAATTAGACTTTCATAATTATAAACATTTTGGATTATGAATATTTTTAAACATCATTACTTTGGTTTGTTTGGTTTTTTTGGGGGGGGGATGGAGTCTCTCTTGCCCAGGCTGGATGGAGTACAAAGGTGCAATCTCGGCTCACTGCAACCTCCGCCTCCTGGATTCAAATGATTCTCCTGCCTCAGCTTCCCAAGTACCAGAGACTACAGGCGCCCTCTTCCATGCCTGGCTAATTTTTGTATTTTTAATAGAGACGGGGTTTCACCATGTTGACCAGGCTAGTCTTGATTGACCAGGCTTGTCTTGAACTCCAGACCTCAGGTGATCCGCCTGCCTCGGCCTCCCAAAGTGCTGGGATTACAGGCGTGAGCCGCGGTGCTCGGCCAAACACCATTACTCTGACTTTGCTGTATTTTAAAATTAAATGTTTGCCAATTTCAGTCTCTGTCTTAAGGAACATAATTTATATGATATACGTATTGTATTTGGTAGTTTACAAAGTATTTTACAGGTATTATCTCATTGAATGTAAAACTGTGATCATCTTTTTTTTCTTAGTTTCCAGTAATGAAACTGAAACTATTATAAATATTATTGTTAAAATGTCTTCCATAGAATCTGTACTGTCAAGATTATCAGAATATCATTTGGAAGTACATTGTGCTACTGAGAAACAGAACTTTGCTGCATTATTCAAAATAATGTAAAATCAAATTCTTTGGTATTATTTTTACTGAGTTTTAAAAAGAAAAAGTAAAAGGTGTTTCTCTTCTTACAAAAACCAATAGGCCCCAGTGAAATATCATGGAGACAGATCAAAGGAGAGTTTAGTGAGTTTTGCAATGCAGCATGTTAGAAGTACAGTGACAGAACTTTGGACAGGTAATTTTATTTTCTGAATTTGCTTGGTTTCCAGGATATTTTGAAATTAGTATTTTGTTTTAATGGCAATGTTAACATTTTGGTCATGAAATTTCAAAGTATCTTTTCCATGTTTCTTAGAAGAGAATTGTGTCATTTACTCTGAACTCCGCTGAATTTAACAAACTAGTTAAATTTGTACAGAAACTTAAACTATTGAGATGTGGGAAATGGATATGAGATGGGGCTAGGGTAAAAAGACATCTCTAAAGTGCAACTAAATGTTTAGTAATGTGAGTGTTTTATTGCTTTTTTAATTATGCTATATCAGGCAGTAAATTCAGACCAGTAAATTCTGTTTAATTTTAAAGTTTAAAATTCTTCTAATCTTAGGCTTTTAATTCATTAATTGCCTTTAGGCAGATTAAACTATCCATGAAATGATAGTATTTGTGGCTTAAGAAGTTAATTTTATTCATTAAGTAAAGTTGTGTCAGAAGCTATTAAATAGTAAGGTTGCAGTAGTAAAATATATAATCCCTGCCATCAGTGACTTCATTAATGAGGAAGACATTGTAAACAATTAAAATGCAATGTAGTAATTATTATTATAGAGCTTAAGGAAGCATAAAATAGTAAGTAATAAAACAACCCAGTTGGGGAAAAGGAAATGAGTTAGAAAATACTTCTTGAAAGAAGTCATATCCAATCTGTCATGAAAATGAATAGGAAGCCTTAGGAAATCACTGTGTTTGGGGAACTGACAACACTTCATGAATCTGACAAAAAGATGGATAATTGGGTCAGGTGGTATAGGGAGAAATGTACCTGGCTGAATAGGAGACAAAGCTCAGGTTGCAAGATGCCTCACTTGCCAATTTGAGGTTTTTTCTTAATTAAGTAGTGAATTTTGGTTTTATATGATGAAAAAATTGGAAAGCCATTGAAGGAGTTTATCATATTCAAGAGTATCTTTGGAAAGGTAACTGGTAAAACTCAGAGTAGATTAGGAGAGGTTGAGATTAGAAAGGAAAGATGACTTAGAAGACTGTTTCCATTAGTAAAGGAATATTAGGTGATCAGAATTTGCTTTATTTTTATTTATTTATTTATTATTTTTTTTTAAGGAAATTTTGTTAACTCCATACAAACTGCTTTTGCTGCTGGTATTGGCTGGCTGATCACATTTTGTTCGAAAGGAGGAGGTAATTTTATTTTTTTTATTTTGTTAGGATGAAGAGAACATGACATTTAAATTTTAGTTGACAGTTTTAAGTATGCTGCTATAATTATTAAGTACTTGAAACTAGAATTTATGCCCAAGATTACAGTTTTTTTACTTAATGAATATTTGCCTTTTTCATTGTTTTACACATAAAAGGTTATTGCTTATTTTTTAATGTATTCTTTATGTTCTTACGTTCAGTGAACCAGTTGTTCAGCTTAAATAGCCTCATGATAAATTGTACCTTCAGGTAGCCACAGGTGTTATTTGACAATTTGCAAAAATAACTAGTTGTTTACAGCTCTAACCCCTCCTAAAATAATAATTTTTTGGAAATACGGACTTTGCTTCATGCTTATATGTATCTGTCAAAGATTTATAGATGTCCCTCATACAACTATATATTTGAAGATGACAGCTTCTAGGAACCTTTCCTTGAATAAATTAAGTTGAAAAGTCAGTACTCTGCATAGCAAGCCACAGACTATAAACTGTATTCAAACAATGTGGTTAGTTAAAAATTGGTCCAAGAAAACAAGATATTATAACTCATTGATATATTTTCATGTGTTTAATCCCAACATGAGTCTTTTCCCCACATTTCATCCCTCAGCCTTCCTGCTATTATATTGAAAACATGTTGCCCTATAACTAAAATCAACCCATTATCCCATCCTGTAAGGCCTATGCCAGGAAGACACTGCCTTGCAGCAAAACATCAGCCTTGAACTTAACTAATCACTGAGGGATTTTTTCTTATTTTGGCCTATTGCCCAAATTTCTGTTCATCCACGTATGAACAAAACTTCTTACACTCTCTAAGATTCTTTTACTTCTCACCTCAGGTAAATTTCTCCTCCCTATCTTTATAGGTTCTGTGATGCTATAGCTCTCTTTCTTCTAAATCTTCTCTCATTGCATTCTAGTGTTCATACTTACAGAACTTTCATAAAAATAGCGAAGGTGCTATTAAGATTTTATTGTATTTTGAGGATCCTTTACATACTTTTATCAAATATCTGTTACATTTTATATTCCCCCAATTATGAGATCTCTTGGGTAACAGGGATTGTTGATAGGAGGGGAGATTGAGAGTATTATCCTAAAGAGAGAAAATTACTCTTTTTCTCTGTAGCTAGACATCCTAGAAATTAAAGGGGGAGAGAGAGAGAGGGGGGAAGAGAGAGAGAGAGGGGGGAAGAGAGAGAGAGAGGGAGAGAGAGAGAGAGAGAGGGAGTGAGTGTGTGTGTGTGTCTGTGTAGAAGGATTTCCATGTCTATCAGTAGAGTTCAGCCCAATTAATTGCCTTTGAATGAGCATGGTAATTTGGGGGAAAGGCAAATGCAAGTATTTTTCATTAGGCTTAATAAAGGTAAAACTGCCTCATAAGGTTTTTTTGTCCTCAGATTGTTTGACTGCACAGACACGACTCAGGCTTAGTGGCATGTTGGTAAGCATCAATCATTTTGTAAAACTATATCACCATGTAAAGAAACACATTGGGAAATAGATTTTAAATATTTTCTTCCCTTGTTTCTTGAGCAGTTAACTCACCTATTTGTAATCTTATTTTCTGATGACTGTATTTCTATCCATGTGTTTTTTTCCTGAATAATTAGCTATGTTCAATAAATTTTGACATGGTATCAATTATTAAGCGTCATTTAAGTATTTGGTAATTTATAAATTCTTCTTCAACTGAAGTTACATGTTAGTGTTTTTCTTATTTCCAAACCTGATTTTTTGTTGTTTTCTTTTTTAGTCATTTTTAAATTTATTTATCTCATCATGTTATGGCTGAGAAGTAGTCTGATTGATATTGATTTTTTAATACCATTGAAATTCCCTTTGTGGCTTGACAGTTTGTAAGCTGTGAAGATTGTGGAAATACTTTGTGAACTTGAATATAATAATATTCTCTGTGTTAGGTGCAATATTATATTTATTAGATCAGATTTATTAATGTTATTTATATTTGGACTACATGATGTATAATTTCTAAGAGGAACATTAAAACCTGTACCTTCAATCATTGATATATCTATTCTTATATTTCTGTCAGTTCTTCCTTTACGTTACATTATTCCTTTGCATTTTGACATTATATTGTTGGCAGCAGTATATTCATGATCATTATATCTTTTGGCGGCTATTTGTCCTTTATGCATTATGGATTTTTTTTTTACATAAATTCTATTTTATTTGATATTAAAATCACTAACTTACTCTGCTTTTTTGTTTCCTTCTCTTTCCTTATTTCACCCTATGCCTAGGCCTTCAGTTTTTCAATACTACACATTAGAATCACCTAGGAGCTTTTAAAAATGATTTAAAAAAAAACAAAAAACAGGCCTTTTCTTCCCAGTTCTTCCTGGAGTCGGGAAAAGCTGGGTTGAGAGGGCGGGAAAAAACAAAACAAAACAAAAAAACACAGTGAGCATTAGCATCTTTATTTTTTTAATATTTGGTGAACAGAGCGATTGGCCTGTATTTTTCCTTTCCAGTTAAGTCTGTGTGCTTTTAGCATCAAAGTTAGGTTGGCCTTTAAATGTGTTGGAAAGTATTCTCTTTTTCTCTTCTTTGGAAACAGTTTCTATACAACTGGTGTTATTCCTTTCTTTCTTTTTTTTTTTTTTCCTGGTAGAATTCATCTGGAAGCCACCTGGGCCTGG
Organism: Sapajus apella; assembly: GCF_009761245.1. Lineage (NCBI taxonomy): Eukaryota > Metazoa > Chordata > Mammalia > Primates > Cebidae > Sapajus > Sapajus apella. The sequence goes on along the minus strand of NW_022436968.1, from coordinate 12,324,434 downwards.
AGTTGGAGTTGTCTTTAAATTCTTATTTTATAGACTTCTCCAATCTCTATAGATAGACAGACAGACAGATAGATTGATTGATTCTCTAATTCCTCTATTTGGTAATTTGTTTTTCTAATACTTCGTTGTTTCAACCAAATGTCTAAATGTATTGTTATAAAATTGTACATAATGCCCTATTTTTTCAAGTATCTGTGGTATCTATACTGATGTTCTTTCTTACTTTCTGATCATGTTTTTTGTGTGTGTGTCATCTCTATTTTTTTCATATTCTGTCCCAGGAAAGGTTCATTAAGCTTTATAAGCTTTTTCAAAGTCCCAAGTTTTAGCTTTATTGATTGTTTTTTCTACTATATATTTCTTTATTTCATTAAGTACTGTGTTTCCTTCCTGCTACCTTTTTATGATATAATTTACTGTTCCTAAAATGAATGATTAGTTCATTGATCTTCACGCTTTCCTTTGTAATATATGTACTTACAAATTAGTGAGTACAGCTTTAGCTACATCTTCTCTTTTGAGAGATATATATATATATATATATATATATATATATGTGTGTGTATATATATATATATATATATATATATATATATATATAAAATTATCAGTTCAAATTTTTTTAATCTTCCATTTTTATTTCTTTTTGAATCACAGATTATTTAGCATTGTATTTTTCATTCCTAATCATAAAGGATATTTTTTAAAGTAATTTTGTTATTTATGACTAGCTTAATTCTGCCATGGATAGCGAACATGAATTTAGTTTTTTAAAGTTGTTAATTAAGCCTTGTTTCATGGCCCAAAATATGGTAAATTTTTATAAATGATTCATGTGCATTTGAAAATTAATTCTGTAGTTCACAGGTGCACATTTCTATAAAATCAGTAGGATCAAATGTGTTAGCTATGTTAAATCCTCTAGATCTTAATAATTTTATTGTCTACCTGTTCTATTAATAACTGAGAGAAGTGTCCTAATATTCTCCACTATTTTTGTGGATATTTCTTTTTTCCATTGTTTCTGTCAATTTTTATTTATCTATATCAATGTTTTATTATTAGATAGATATTAATTTAGAATTGTATATTTTCTTGGTGATTTGAATCTCTAACCTAATGAAATAACCCTCTTTATCTCCTTTCATGTCTTTTGCCTTCAAGTCTTCCTTGACTGATAATAGTATAGATACACCAGCTTTCTTTTGTTTAATGTTGACATTTTTCTGTTTTTTGCTGTCAGCCTTACTGTATCCTTATATCCTGCAATCAGCATTTAATTAGGTTTTGTATTCATCTAGTTACCATTTTTTATCTTTGTCCATTTACATTTAATGTTATTCTTGATATATTAGGCTTTATACTTACCATCTCATTAGTTTTCTATTTGTCCTACCTGTTTTATAGTCCTTTTTTCTTTCCTTTTTGCCTTCTTTTGGATTAATCAAGTGATTTTTAAAATTTCATTTCCCATCTCTACTAGTTCTTTAGGTACCCATTCTTTTACTGTTCATTTAATGGAAACCCTACAAATTTTGTACATGAATCATTTGCTACCCAACGCAAGAGTACCAAAGATAAATGATTTTACTACCTCTGAAACTTTGCTGTTATTTTAATCAAGTATGTTTTAAGTTCTATCTTAAATGCAATAAAGTGAATACATCTTAAGTGTACAACTTAATTTTTATATCTATGCTCACATGTAACACCACCTAAATCAAGATCTATTATTTTTTAGCTTTTAATTGTTTTTGATTTTCTGAAGTTCCATTATACTATATGTAGGTCTGAATTTCTTGTTTATTCTGATTGAGATTAACTGGACTTCTTGATTCCATAGGTTAATACCTTTCATCAGTTGTGGAAACTTGTCAGGTGTTATTTCACTTTTTGTTGTTGTCTTGTTCTCTTATCTTTTTGAGATCCCAATTGAATGTTTGTTAGAACTCTGTTACTAATTGCCCAGTCCAAAAATTTTTTTTCAGTAACTTAAGGTTCTGAGAAATGTACTTTTGGACAGGATTTTGGAGCTCACTAAAGGAACTTAGCCACTGTAGATGAAAACTGGGAAGGTACTAATTTAAATGTACATTTTAGACACAGAGAATATCTCATAAACTGTATAATTATTAAAAGGATAGCCAAAATGAAAAGTCTTAAACAGTAGGTTGGTTTATTTTCTTTAACCTGAAAGACTATGGGACAGCTCACTTTCTAAAAATATTGTAAATGTAGTTTTTTGTGGATTCATAGATTTCTAATATTAGGGAAAAACCATTTTTTCATGTTACTAAGTACAATTTTTGTACTTAATATTTCTAAATTTATTAAAAAGTAATTTATAATATTAGAAATATTGTCTACTTTCTGATATTATTTCTAATATTAGAAATCTTTTTAACTTGGCTATAGAACTCTAAGGCATGAAATTTTAATTTTATGGTAGTTAAGTAAATCTCTAAATCTCTTTAACTTTTTTCCTCCCATTTACAACATGGTTTGTTTTTTGTTTCTTTCCATTTTAGGATGGTCTTGTTAATGTAGGATGGATGGACTGTGCCACCCAGGATAACCTTTGTAAAAGCTTGGATATTACAACAAGTACTACTGCTTATTTTCCTCCTGGAGCCACTTTAAATAACAAAGAGAAAAGCAGTATTTTGGTATGAATCACTTTAAAATTATTTCTTTACATATAATGTACAAACACACAAAAATAATATATTATCTTTGTAAGCAGTGAGTGAAGAAATGAACAATTTATATTGTCTGATTGTGGAACCTTTATATAGAACACATAATTTCTGAGATTCTGTTTAATACATGCTTCAAATTATAAAAGTAAGGATTATTTTTAAACTAACATTTACATTTCACTTAAAGTCATTACATCTTTACATTTAAAATTACCTTACGTTTAAAACCATTACACTTTTAAACCCCAAAAGTATGGAGTACATTCCTAAGTTATACAAAAGAGCATTTATACCATGAGTTTTCAATTAAAATTTTTTTTTTTTTCTTTTTTGAGACAGTCATTCTTGTTGCCCAGGCTGGAGTGTAGTGTAGCGTGATCTAGGCTCACTGCAACCTCTACCTCCTGGGTTGAAGCAATTCTCCTGCCTTAGCCTCTTGAGTAGCAGGGATTACAGGCACCCACCACCACACTCAGCTAATTTTTGTACTTTTAGTAGAGACACGGTTTCGCCGTGTTGGCCAGGCTGGTCTCCAACTCCTGACCTCAGGTAGTCCGCCCATCTCGGCCTCCCTGAGAGCTGGGATTACAGGTGTGAGCCATTGCACCCTGCCTAATTGTTTATTTTCAAATGTTAAAAATGCAAATCAGCTGTATTTATGGCTGGGGCCTAAGTATTTATTTTTCTAAAGCACCCCATGGGATTCTGGTGTAAACTCAGTTTTGACTTCTACTGATGTGGTTTACCTCCCTAAATTTATGAGTGAGGAAACTGAGGTTCAGTCTAGTTGTCAAGGAGCTGAGATAAAAATGGGATATTGGATGGGTCACTATGGAATCCCAAAAGAAAATAAAGGACTCTGATAAGACAAATCTCCTTTAGTTTTCTTTTCTGTATTTTAATTCTGCTTTTTTAGATGTTGATAAAGATAACACATACTCATTTCAGAAATTCATACATGGTACAGAGCTATATAAAGAAGATGCAAAATTTCCTAAAACCAAATTGCTATCAGACAGCCACCATCAAATCTTGGTAAATACCCATCCACATCTCAACTGATATGTATATGCAATTATGACTTTGTGTTTATATCTGTGGCTCAAACCTCCGTTCTCCACTCCAGATACACGTGCTCATATACATATATATGTGGGTGTGTGCATATTTATATGTGTATGTGTGTACATACGTATATTATCACTGCTTGTTCAATGTCTCCCCTGGAATCTTAGTCACTGTCTCAAATGTAGATACCTATAACTATATTCCCAATATCCTCCCATAAATCTGCTTCATCCAGTTTTTCCTCATATTATTTGATGAAAACTCTGTCCTTTATTATTCAAGCCAAATGCCCTGGAGTTATTTTTGATTTCTCTTTTTCTCATACCTTATAACCAATTCATCAGGAAAATCTATGGCGCTATGTTTAAAATGTGTTCATGCACTTAAAATGGATACAGACAGGTAATTTTTTATAAATGGGATTGTATAGTAGATTCTATTTTGTAATCTAGTTTTTTCACTCAGTGTATTAGGAAAATATTTTGTTATTTAAAAAAATATATTTTATAAACATTATTATTTTATAAATGAATATGTATACATTATCCTTGAAATAATAATCCCTAAATGGTGAGTCACTGACTAGATGTGACATACTTAGTCAGTTCTTTCTTGTTATGTGTTTCTACTTTCTCAAGATTATAAGCAATGGTGTAATGAGCAATCATGTATAGTATTTATCCTCATGCACTTCTTCAGTTATCTGTTTAGAATGGGAGCGCTGTGGCAATTTTAAACTCAATTCCGTATTGCCAGGTTGCCCTCTAGAAAAGATGTGCTAGTTTATTCTGTGTCATCATTCCACAAGGATTGCCTACACGCTGGCCAATGATTAAAAGAGCCTCTTGCCTTTAGTATGGTAATCTCTGGGCTTCGTGATAGAAAATTGCAAAGTCAAGGCTGTCTGAGACAGGAAACAGAAATGAATGACTCTGGAAATATAACAGGAACTAGTGAATTAAACACTACTTGTCCCTCCTAAAAGCATTCAGGTTTTAAAAAATATAAAACAGTATGCCAGCTAAATATATCGGGTAGGTGAAATTCAGAGGCTAGATAAGACAACAATCCTTTATAGGTGTAACTAACAAATTCTCCTCTAACAGAAACAGGTTTATAATGAGGTTTTAGTAGGTTAATCATTACAAGTTTGTATAGGCTGTGTAATAGGCATATTTTTAGTAAAGTCTTCATAGTGAATAGGACTGAAGTGAATGAGCTGTAGAACTGAGACATGAAATATTTTGTTTTGGCATTTTAAGCTCTTTGTGGTAGCAGGAATTTTTACATCAACCTCTAAGAATGTTTATGCTATAAATTTTTTTTTAAAGTTTTAAGAAAACAAACTTAGAAAAACAAAATCTGAGTTTTTATTCTTATGTTGTACCTATTGTTTTTAGCCATGTTTGTTTCATGTCTAGCATGATTAAGCTATGGATTCCGTGACTGTTCATACACGTTAATGAGTTTTAGATCTTTCAAGTAATACTTAAACTGTTAAACACAGATGATTCATAATTAAAGACATATATTAAACTCTGTCAACTTTCATATACATTTCTTGTTGTAACCATTGCTGCATTCTTTATAATAATGACTGCGTCACTGAGAGAATCAGACCAGCAGGGAGAGTTCTATGAGAAAGTATGCTGAGGATAAAATATTGACAGAAATAAACAAGATTTTTAGAAAGGCGTGCTATACTTATTTGTGTTTTAAATAAGAGACTCGGCCCTAAACCAAGTTTAAGATAAGATCTTTATCATTATATTTTTACTTATGAATTCCTGAGTGGTTTGGTTTTTAGATGAAAACATCTGTAATGAACAATAAGATCCATTTCAATTTTCCAGTTATAAGTTCCCCTTAATCTTAATTATTGGTTGGTGTATGAAGTGTCTTCAATCATCTATTATTTTTGTGTTATAAAACTTCTGAAGTGAATGTGTAAATCATTGGCATTCTGTTCAAATATGGTTAGCATTAAAATTAAGCTAAACATAATGTGGTTTTTGATGATTGAGAGGTCACTCAAGATTATTGTGAGGATTTCTATAGAATACACAGCATAGTTAATTAAAAATTCCAGTTAATGCAACACCTTATAATGGAATTTATTGTATATTACTATTTAAGAAACAGCCTAGTTATATAATATTTTTGATAATTGCCAAAATATACTTTAAAAAAAAAAAGACATTTGGAATTATTTGAAAAACTGTTTACCTTCTACCTTCTATAGTTGTTTTCCTAAAAATACTACACTGGAAATTGAAAAAGAAAGATATCAGATATAATGAATATTTATTCAAAAAGATAACAGTGTGATTTTCTTTTTCTAGTTTCTTAACTCATTGGATGCTAAAGAAATATATTTGGAAGTAATACGTAGTCTTCCAGATTTTGAACTACTTTCGGCAAACACACTAGAGGTAACGTTTTTATTAATGATAAGTAGCACTAAATGTTAGTATCATTTCAAGTCTTAACATTTTTAAATCAACATTTATTTATCTCTAGAGAGAACTGAGAGTAGCAGTTTCAAAGGATTTATGTATTAGTCAGTGGTCGGTTAAATTTTAATTGGAGTTCTGGTGTTGCTAATTCAGGATGGTCCTGTAGTTGTGGAAAACCTCCCATTCCTGAAAGTGGGCTTCAAAAGGAACATCAGAAAAGGCAAAATTTTAATCACAGCAACTTTGGATCTAATTTGTAACTTTTTGTTCTTGCTTACAGAACAGACTATATTGATACTAAGAAGAAGTATTCGGTTTGTGAATAGAATGCTGAGAAATATTGTAGTGGAATCAGTTTTGTCTTGTTTTGTTTTCCCTATTAGGTTGGTGCAAAGTAACTGCGGTTTTTGCAGAAACCTAGATACTTCCTAACCACAGACCTTTTGAAGTCTATATCACTACCAAATCTTACGTGTTAAGCCTTAAAAAGCTGGCAACTTTACTGTCCAGCTTTTTATCTATATGCTGTTAAAACATGTGTTTGTTTTTAGCAGTCATCTACTCTGAGATTTTATAATTTAGTGACCAACCTTCCTGTAGTATTTATTGATTTTATGTAGCATTATTCTAAGTAAATTACAAAATAAGGGAATAAGTGGGTCTGAAGTTTAGACAGTATTTTGAAATAATGGGTCGGGGAGCTAAAATTAACTTCAAGTCATAGAAATAAAGATAAAAATAAAGATTAGAACCCTTATAATTTCCCATCTCTGACATTTCCTTTTCTTTATCACTTTTAAGGATCGTTTGGCTCATCATCGGTGGCTCTTATTTTTTCAATTTGGAAAAAACGAAAATTCAAATGATCCTGAGTTGAAAAAACTAAAAACTCTGCTTAAAAATGATCATATTCAAGTAAGAAAATTGTATTCTGCCTAGCCTTCTGCTGGTGTACTTTCTTGTTAATACATATAATTAGATTTTAAATAACAAAAACTCTTATTTGAAATTATTAGAGGCCTATAAGTGTCTTTGGTTTGTGCTTTCTTTTTCCCCTTTTTTACTAAAAGTTTATATGTAACCTGAAAGTGGTTAATTTCATTTATTTTGGCATTTGATAAACCTGTATCATACAATTTTTCTGGAATGCGTACTATAGGAGATTATCCTTCCCTTTTTAAAATTCTTATTTTTTTATATAAGTATTTCTTGCTCATTGATTAAAAATCAGAATAAATAAGTACAAAAATAATTATCTAAAAAATAACCCATGCTCTTAAGACTGTTCGTCCCTGCTAAGTATTTACTCAATAACTATTTAAACATTTTGTGAGTTTCTATATGCATATGTGGGCATATGTGTACGTGTACACATGCATACATATTGTAATGGCCATTGAAATAGACATACACATGTAAAATTTATATGTATATGTTTTAATCAAAATGGATTCACTGTATACTTTTAACTTTTGTCATTCAACAATATCATAAACTCTTTCATGGGCCTGTAAAAATACATATATATTTATATGGATGTCAAATCTCTGTATCCATGTATATCCTCATTATTTCCTAAAGCCTACATGGTGCTTACTGTATGGTTATACTGTAATTGTTTAGCAAATCCTCATTGATTTTTTTGTCATTCCCATTATTTTTTATATCAAATGATGCAGAACTTATCCTTAGTATGAGCAATTTTCTTTTCCTTTTTTTTTTTTTGTTTTTTTGAGACAAGAGTCCCGTTCTGTCACCCATGCTGGAGTACAGTGGCGTGATCTTGGCCCACTCTGCCTCCCAGGTTCAAGCGATTCTGGGTGCCAGTGATTCCTTCCCAGGTAGCTGGGACTACAGGTGCATGCCATCAAGCCCAGCTAATTTCTGTGCTTTTAATAGGAACTGGGTTTCTCCATGTTGGCCAGGCTGGTCTCGGACTCTTCACCTCTGGCGATCCGTCCGCCTCGGCCTCTCAAAGTGCTGGGATTACAGGTGTGAACCACCACACCTGGCCATATGGGAAATTTTCAAGGTTATATTTTCTTCAGTGGTTTTTGTTCTCCTTACTAGAGTCCTCCAGAAAATTTTTATCAGTTTATAATCTCACTGACAGCACATTATTGGCCATTTCTCCATGCTGTGCCCACCATGGTACTATCATTCTTCATAATCTTCACAATTCCAGTAGGCCACAGGTGATATGTTAACAATATTCACTTTCGTTTAATTGCTTTCTACTAGTTGGGGGGAAAAAAACTTTTTCATGATTATTAACAAATCATAATTGTTCTCTAGTTAATTTTCTCTTTCTATCTATGGCCCATTTTCTTTTTCCTGATGGGATGCTTGTCCATCTTTTTTTTTTTTTTTTTTTTTTTTTGCTGGAGTGTAGTGGTGTGATCTTGGCTCACTGCGACCTCCCAGGCTCAAGCAATTCTCCTACCTCAACCTCCCAAGTAAGTAGCTGGGACTACAGGCACACACCACTATGCCCAACTAATTTTTGTATTTTTGGTAGAGACGCGGTTTCACCATACTGGTCAGGCTGGTCTCGAACTCCTGACCTCAGGTGATCCACCTGCCTTGGCCTCCCAAAGTGCTGGGATTACAGGCGCGAGACACCACGCCCAGCCCATCTTGTTTGTTAATGGATCCTCTGTCTTAAATGCCTCAAATTTTTTTGCCTCAAAATTTATCATTTGGCTGTTTTATCATTTGACTCTTTTATTTACGCTTGTTTTTCATACTGTTTGAAAACATCAACCTTTTTCTCCATTTCTGCTTTTGGAAGTGATCTCTCCTCTATCTCAAGATTATATAAACATTCTCCACATCTTCAGAAAGTAGATTTCTGGAATAACTTCATATTTTCCTGGGAATTTCCTCAGGTTTTTTTTTTTTTTTTTAACTCTATAGGAAGCATTTTTTAACAAAATTGAATCTTAGAATTAAATTTAAATGAGTTGTTTCTGTCTTATTTTCATAGCCTATTCACTTCTGTTTAAAAACTGTGTCATTAGGGCAATGCAATTTTTGGATTATCGTGAATATTTACAAATTGAATGGTAAGGCTGTGTTTTTGTCAAATTTGACCTTCTTTTTCTCCTTAAGGTTGGCAGGTTTGACTGTTCCTCTGCACCAGACATCTGTAGTAATCTGTATGTTTTTCAGCCATCTCTAGCAGTGTTTAAAGGACAAGGAACCAAAGAATATGAAATTCATCATGGTAAGAATGGAAAAAATGTTTAAAATTTAGCTTCATTTTCAAATAGAAGTTTTCTAATTGTGTTTTTAAACTTGTTTTGTATGGACATGCTTATTGTAAATAACTTTTCTCAGTAAATATGAGGACTGATATTTTGAATTATATATAGTCATTTATTCTCTTTATTCTTTTTAACATAAATGCCTTTTCTCTATTCAACATTTTGATCAGGGTTTTCAGTGATAAGTCAAGCTAGTGAGAAATTTAAGTCCTGCTTTTTAGCAAAAGTAAGCAACACCTGCAGTTTATATTCAGGCTTGCCATGTGTAGCATCTCAGTCATTATAGGCAATTTCCAGACATTTTTTTTTTTTATTTTTCCCCCACTAGACTTCCAGACTTCTCCATTAATTATCTTACCTTTCTTGCATTTATAATTATATTTCAGCTAATTTGGGACTTTAGCTCTGCATTCATGTGAGTACAGTCTCAATTCCAAGAGTTTGGACTACAGCAGGGTCCTTGTCCTAAAAGAGGTTATATATAGCAAAAGAAACACACAAATTACCAAATATCGTACAGCTAAATGAGTAACAGGTACTGATGAAATGCCCATTGGCACCTAGTACTGCTTTCAATGTTCAGGATACAAATTTGTAAGACATGAGATCCTTCAACAAGTTTAAAATAGTATAGTAGGGACCAGAGGAAGGAGATCCATAAGAAAACATAAAAATATTTTAATGGTCGTTATGCATTAACTACAACAAGATCAAATAGACTTCTGCATAGTAGAGGTCAAGAAGTGGTATTTGAATTGAGCATAAAGTGCTCAATTTCCTCAAGCAACTATAGGGGAAAAAGTAATGAGACCTCTAGGCTGGAGGAACTTTGTGAGCAAAGGCTTGGCAAGATAACCCTAACAGTAACTACTGTTTATTCACTGCTTTCTACAAGTCAGACATTCTGCCAAAGGCCTTACATACATAATTCATTTTTGTCTTTACAACAACTCAGTGAAATAAAAAATGGAGACTCAGAAAGGTTAAGTAACTTGCCCTATGACACACAACTAGAAGCTAGCCATAGTAGATTTTTTGTCTGACTCCAAAACCTAGGTTTATAGCCACTAAACTATGCCATACACTAGAAGGACTAGAAACAACTACATTTTAATAATGGAATTATATTCTTTTTTTTTTTTTTTTTTTTTTGCCTCTGAAATAGTTCTCAGACCTCCCTCTTCTCTATGCTTACTGCTTTGCTTCAGGCCCATCATCTCCATGTATTATAATATCATCTGGGAAGATTGCTTGTTACCTAGCCTTTGTTCCTTACAACTGATTCCTTGTTTTATTTGCAGTTATTACCCATTCTTGTGTCACTTTTCTGCCTTGACTTTCCTGGTTTCAGATTCCTTATTATAGAAGCAAGGATTTTGTCTGTTTTGCTCACTGCTCTATATCCAACACCTAGAATGGTGCCTGGCACATAGCAACAACTCAGGAAATATTTGTTAAATGAATGGGGTGTGTTCAGCCTGGCTCTGCCAGTTTTTCCAGTCTTAATTCCCACCGCAGCCCCTCCAGATAGTCTTAGCTGCAGCTACCTTTGGATCCTTGAGAATGCCATGTTCTTTCAGTCCTCTGTGCCTTTACACATGATTTTTCCTCCTGCATTGTAATCACTCCTTCCTCTGTTCCACAGAATATTTAGCAAACTCCAAATTGCCCTTCAAAACTTAAAGCAGCTTCTTCCCTGGGAAATATAAGGTGAATCTCCAAGCACTTCCTTTTATGTGCGCTTACTAACTTTGTAATAGAACTTACATTGTTTCTTTGGATTAAAATAGTTATTGAGCATCTACATGTACCAGATACAATACAGATGAATAGGAAAAAATGTAAACTATACCTAGTAATCTCTAATCCAAAGAACATTGTGGACTATTGGGGAAAACAGACAAGTAAATGGACGACTTTTTTAAAATGTTTGAAGTAGGGAGTATTTATTATCTACTGCTTAGTAATAAGTTACCCCAAAACTCAGTGGTTTGAAACAAGCGTTTATTAATTCACAGTTTTTGGTGGTCAGGAATCTGAGAACAGTTTAGCTGGATAGTCCTGGACACAGATTTTTTCATGAGGTTGCAATTCAAAATATGCAAGCACTATGGTCATCTGAAGGCTAGACTGGCTACAGGGTCCAGTTCCAAAGCTGACTGCTGCGATGGTCAGGAGGTCTCATACAGCAGGAGGCCTAAGCTCCTCACTGACTGTTGGCAGAGCCCTCAGTTCCTCATCATGCGGGCCTTTGTAGAGCTGCTCACAGTATGGTAGCCAGCTTCTCTGACAGTAACAGGGATGAAGAGAAGTAGATCTGTAAAAGACCAAGAATGCAAAATCAATATTTAGTGACTTTTGAGATGTGGGACGTCAAGAGTGAGTGAGTCAAGAATAATACCTATGTTTCTGACTTGACAAAATTGCAGTTGAGTGATTATACCATTCAGTGTAAGTGGACTGTGGTAGCAATGTAGAAAATGGATTAGTTAAGGAAGGCTGGCTGAAGCAGCACTAGCTAGGTTGTTGTAGTAGGCCACACTGAGTTCAGGCAGTAGCAATGGGTTGGAAATGGTAAGAAATGGAATTGATAGAATTATTATGATACAAGGCAGAGAAAGAAGTCAAAGATCACTCTGGGGAATTATATTTAGGCACCTAGTGGATACTTATGTTATTGCCAAGATAAGGATGATAAGAAAAGGAACAGGTTTAGAGGGAAATAACTCAGCTTCAATTTGAATATATATAATCATGCGTCACTTAACAACAGAGGTGGATTCTAAGAAATGTGTTGTTAGGTGATTTCATCGTCATGCAAACATTAGAGAGTGTACTTTAAAAAAACTAGATTGTATAGTCCACTACACATCTAGGCTATACAGTATAGCCTGTTGCTCCTAGGCTACAAATCTGTACATTGTGTTACAATATACTGAATACCATAAGCAACTGTAATACAGTGATAAGAGTTTGTGTATTTAAATCTATCTAAACACAGTAAAGGGGTAATGTGTTACACTACAAAGTTACAAGAGCAACACCATCACTGAGCAGTAGGAATTTTTCAGCAGTAGAAATTATAATCTTATGGAACCCCATCACATATGTGGTCCACCATTGACTGAAATACCGTTATGCAGCACATGCAGTTTTGGGTTTGATGAGTTTATGTGATATACAAGTACAATTTTTTACTGGGCAGTTGGTAATAGGGTTTTGAATTTATAAGAGAAGTCTAGGTTATAGAAAAAGATTTAGGAGTTAGGCCATAGTAATTGCTGAGGTAAGCATAAATAATTTAAAGGACACTATTTTAAAAAGTCATTATTCTACCTCTGAAGATAAGAGAACATCTCAAAAAGAGTTTGACATTTTTAGTCCAAGAAACAGAAGAGTTTGCAAGAAAAGAGTACTACTATCAGAGCAAAGCCCTGTATAGTATATAGAACACTAAAACCTGACCAAAATCAATTTGTTTATAATTTATATTAATATTTTGAGTATAAAAAAACTTTGAAATGTTTCTGTGCCTACAAAAAGCAGAATTTGGATTTTAATTTCTCTTATTCCCTTTGAAAGGAAAGAAGATTCTATATGATATACTTGCCTTTGCCAAAGAAAGTGTGAATTCTCATGTTACCACACTTGGACCTCAAAATTTTCCTGCCAATGACAAAGAACCATGGCTTGTTGATTTCTTTGCCCCTGTAAGTTATTTTTATCTGTCAAATTCTAACATTTTCAGATTTTCTCTTCTTATGGCAAAAAGACATTTTCTAAATAATTTTGAATTTATTATTACTAGAACTATGTCATTCCATTATGGCCACCATTGCATATTGCTTCTAAAATCTAAGGAAGGTTTACCGCTAAATACAGTTTGTGTTACTTAGCATATTACTTGTTGCAGAAATGTTGGGGTGTTTTTTGTGTGTGTGTCATTTGGCTCGGTGCTTATGAATACTTTTTCCTTCCTAGTGGTGTCCACCATGTCGAGCTTTACTACCAGAGTTACGAAGAGCATCAAATCTTCTTTATGGTCAGCTTAAGTTTGGTACACTAGATTGTACAGTTCATGAGGGACTCTGTAACATGGTAAGGCAAAGTATCAAAAATTCTAATGAGTTTTTTTAAGTGGAGACCTTTTGGCTGTTTAATGTTAAAACAATAAAATAAGAAATAATACCTCTTCTGTTTAGAGTAGTAACAAATTATTTAAACAAATAATTTTTTTAGAAAATGATATCAAATATGATTGGATCAAACCATAAATAGCTAATCAGTGGATTGAATGTAAATAAGATCTTATAAACTCAAGCAACTGTTTTCATTAACTTAATGAAATGCTTATATGATTTTCTAATTATTTAAGATCTTTATATTTCTTTAATATTTTTGACATTTTATAATTTTTTTCCTTTGGCTTTCCTTATACTTCTAAGTATATTTGCTGGAAGGAAATTAAAACAGTTAACAAGCCTTGTGAAATCTTTGTTTAAATGAAAATATTTTATCAGGTAAATACTTACTTCTCAGTTGCAAAAAGAACTAGAAATTATATACTGTAGAATGAAAGTACATAATATCACCTATGAAATATTCTTGGCAAAAAAAAAAGCCTATAGTAGATCTATCTCCAGATCTATTATTCTATAAGAAATTGAATGACGAAGGAGCATATTAAGTGACACCATGGGTATGAAATCTGCACATCCTAGTATGTGGAGAACTTTACAGGACAAACACCGTTTATTGACTAAATACATTGTGTATAGTGGAGGAGAGAGTAAAGAGACTTAGAAGTCAGATACAACGTTTAGACTTTGGATGCAATTTAAACAAATCAAGTGCAAAGAAAGAGATAACTGGGGAAATGTGAACACTGACAAGATATCTGATGATTTCAGGTAACTATTGTTAATTTTTGACAACGAAAATGATATTGTGGTTATATGGAGGAGAGTCCTTACATTTTAAATATACTGAAATGTTTGTGGATGAAATGATAGATCATCTGAATTTTGCTTTAAAATAATTTTGGGAGTAGACTAGGATGGGAGTGTAAGTGAAATACAAGTAGCCATGAGTCCGTGATTATTGTAGCTATGTGAATATGGGAGAGTTTTTTGCTGTCTACTTTCGTGAATGTTTTAAATAACTGATAAAAACTAAAATGTTTTTTAAAAAAAGATGGAGGGAGAAAAGATAAAAGGAAAAAAGAAACGGGAAGAGGAAGGAAAACAAAAGAAAGCCATCTGTTTTTAGAACATCATAGAAGTTTAAGCCAGCAGCAGTGGCACACGCCTGTAGAAATTTCATTTAAATAAATTTTTATAAAAGGAAATAAATAAGGCATTTGGTTTTGAATGTCTTCTATGTAACTTTGAAAGAAATGCCAACCAAAGATACAAAATTGATGTGATAATAATTATCTTAATTTGAATTCCTTTAGCTTTTCTACTTTTAATCTTAGCTCATTAAACATATGTGAGTTCAGTGTAAGGGTTTAAAACTATGATACCAGATGCACCTGGAAATAGAGGCCAGCATTCACTACTCACTAATTAGTTGCCACTCACCAGTTGGTTGAAGTTACTTAGCCTCTCAGTAACTCAGTTTCCTAATCTATACAATGGGTTTTATAATTTTAGCAACAAAATAGAATTATTTTGAAGAATAAATGAGAAACTACATGTTAAATGCCAAAATAGTGCTCAACATATAGTAAACACTTATTAAATTTTAGCTATAATTGCCTTGTTATAAATGTTTCTTTTGTTTTTTTGAAAATTATTTTTAAATCCTGGTCTAAGATTCTAATTTGCTAATGAGTACTTACAACTTTAAGAGTGCAAAGTTCAGCTACAGTAAATCCACAGATCTCTTTCTAACTTTAAAAACATAAAAAAGCTTTAGAGAAATGCTTCCTGGGCTGGTGCCCATTTTAATATCGGAAGGAAATTAAGTATTTCCTACTATAAAGGCTGTCTTGAAGAAAGAATAAAAAGTGATCACCTTCCAAAGCATGATTCATAATTCTTTAACCTAAAACATAATCATGTACCCCCTAATTATTGGTGTCTTTATTCTTGCTGTTTCCTGATCATCATCCATTTCTAGAAACAGTATTTATTGTGGTTTAAAAAAAGACTCAAGCTAGAGATACAGCCTTGTTATAGCCTCTTCTTACCTTGGTTCAGGAGAGTAAAAAGGGACCATTCGTGTAATTACCCATGCTGGTTTCTCAATGTTTTGATGCCTGTGGTTTTCATGGCTAATGGAGCACCTGTAAATAAGGATCAGGTATTCGTCAGTATTTATCAGTATTCATCGCCATGAGTCCTTTGCTAAATTTGATGAGACTAAAATTATTGTCACCAGCAATTTAGCAATGGGTTTTTTTAATCTTGTTAAAGGCAAACTTGTTATAAATTTGTAACAAATAGGTGAAATCTATAAAATCTTTAATTTGTATTCTCCTTATCAGTATAACATTCAGGCTTATCCAACAACAGTGGTATTCAACCAGTCCAACATTCATGAGTATGAAGGACATCACTCTGCTGAACAGATCTTGGAGTTCATAGAGGTATTTCAAATTATAGACTGTGTGGCTAGAAATCTGTCTGTTTATATGTACATTCTTATTTCATACTGTTTAATAGGATTTATTTTTTTTATGCCAAATCTATTTTCTGACAAAATGATTTTTATTTTTCTAATGTTTTATTATATACTTGTCTGTAAACTCAAAATAAATCTGTGTTTTATTTGTTACCTGCTATGTATAGTACCTTACAAACAATGGACACAGTTACTTATTAGGCATTTGCAGTTTACTTTCACATAAAGCCTTGTTACCTCTTTGTCCTGTTTTCTCCAAAAACAAGTGTCCGGCATCTACAGCATCCCTTTTTTCCCTCAGTAACACTCTTGATTGACTAAAATGCTTACAGGGATCTCCTAGAAAAAAAGTGAAAAATTCTGGTTTGTCGTTATCCTTTTAATGACCCTCCGACCCTGTCCTACTCATCTGTTTCTCCTCCTCTAAAGTACTGTTTTGTGTTATTTTCCCAGCAAGCCACTTCATTAGTATTACTAAGTGTTTTTAGGCGGAAGCTTTGTTAAAATATCATTTGGAACAAAGAATCTGTAGAAAGGTGAAGTATCTCCAGTCAGAATGTCAGAAAAATGAGATAGTAGGCTTTCCTTTAGTAATTAAAGAATCCTTTCCCAACCAGTCATTCTTGGTTCTCGAACAGAACTTTATGGCCTCTGTAGACATCCAGGCAGCCCTTGAAACTCTTGGATTATCCACGCAGAAATTTAAAGTCACCTCTTTTCCCTACCTGTTATGATTTTAGTGATACATAGAGATAAAGGGAAAATAGACCTTGATTTTACAAAACTGATGTGCAAAATCCAAACTTAAAACATCTAAGTTAGGGTTTATTTTTATTTTTTAAGATAATTCACATTTTATTTCTTTTATCTATCCTTAAGCATCTTTTGGTTTCTCAAAAACAGGAACTTTCTAAAGGACATACACAGATTGAGCAGCCCTGATCCAAAAATCTGAAATTTGAAATGCTCCAAAGTCTGGATTTCATGTTTAGACTTGGGTTTCATCTCCAAGATAGATGAACATATTCCAAAATTCAAAATTTACAATACTTCCAAGTATGTTGGATAAGGGATACTCAATCTGTACCAACAATTTGCCAGGAGTGTATGAACAGCTATGTTATATATATGTTATAATGGGAGCTATATTCTCTTTAGGATCTTATGAATCCTTCAGTGATCTCCCTTACACCCACCACTTTCAACGAACTAGTTACACAAAGAAAACACAACGAGGTCTGGATGGTTGATTTCTATTCTCCGTGGTGTCATCCATGTCAAGTCTTAATGCCAGAATGGAAAAGAATGGCCCGGGTATAGTAAAAATTATTTATTTTAAACCTTATATAAAAGAGTGTTTAACAGAATTATTTTGAACTGATATGAATTAACCCACAACTAAGTTATTACTTAATAACAGTTCTGATCATACCACTTTGATTCCAGCTCATACCACTTTGATTCCAGCTCTGTTTCTGTCTGGTATGTGAATGGTATAGCCACTCTTTTTGTGTGTGTGGCATTTGGTACGCTTTGTGTTTTTTGGTCAGTGAGGGACAGAGTCTCTGGAGTGCAATGGCATGATTTCGGTTCACTGCAACCTCAGCCACCCAGGTAGCTGCGGTTATAGGTGTGTCCCACCAGGCCTGGCCAATTTTTGTATTTTTTTTCTTTTTACATTGTTTTTTTTAAAGACGGGGTTTCACCATGTTGGTCAGGCTGGTCTTGAACTACTGACATCAGGTGATCCGCCCGCCTTGGCCTCCAAAGTGCTTGAATTACAGGCATGAGCCACCATGCCCAGCCAAATTTTTGTATTTTTAATAGAGACAGGGTTTTGCCATGTTGGCCAGGCTGGTCTTGAACTCTCATGGCCTCAAATAATCTGCCTACCTTGGCCTTTCAAAGTGCTGGAATTACAAGCATGAGCCACCATGCCCAGTACACCTGGTCCTTTTGACTAAATTGTTGACAGCAACAACCCAAAAATTTACCTTTTTTTTTTTTTTTTGAGTCTGATTTTTTTTTTTTTAAGGGGTTTTTCACTCAGGTTGCCCAGGCTGGAGTGCAATGGCACGATCTCGGCTCACCGCAACCTCCGCCTCCCGGGTTCAGGCAATTCTCCTGCCTCAGCCTCCTGAGTAGCTGGGATTACAGTCACGCACCACCATGCCCAGCTAAGTTTTTGTATTTTTAGTAGAGACGGGGTTTCACCATGTTGACCAGGATGGTCTCGATCTCTTGACCTTGTGATCCACCCGCCTCGGCCTCCCGAAGTGCTGGGATTACAGGCTTGAGCCACCGCGCCCGGCCTACCTCATTTTTTTGTTTAAATTTTTTCTACTTTTTTTACAGCTTTGTTTTTAGAGCTTAAAGATATCACTTCCTCACATATTATAGGACCTAGAAGAAAAAAAAAAAAGCCTTCAGCGTGTGTATTTAGAAAATTTCCTAAATACAGGCACAGTGTTTTAAGTTGTAAAAGACTGGAAACAAATTGCTTCAATACCAGAATGGAAAATGCAATTACTGGTTCACGTGTATTTACAAGATAAAAAATAAATCAAAGTTAAAGTGATTTCTAGTATCTTCACATTTAGGATTTCATATTTTTGTGCTCTTTTCAATAAAGTTTTTAAGTTCATTAGGCCGGGCACGGTGGCTCAAGCCTGTAATCCCAGCACTTTGGGAGGCCAAGGTGGGTGGATCATGAGGTCAAGAGATCGAGACCATCCTGGTCAACATGGTGAAACCCCGTCTCTACTAAAAATACAAAAAATTAGCTGGGCATGGTGGTGCGTGCCTGTAATCCCAGCTACTCAGGAGGCTGAGGCAGGAGAATTGCCTGAACCCGGGAGGCGGAGGTTGCGGTGAGCCGAGATCGCGCCATTGCACTCCAGCCCGGGTAACATGAGTGAAACTCAGCTACTCAGGAGGCTGAGGCAGGAGAATTGCCTGAACCCGGGAGGCGGAGGTTGCGGTGAGCCGAGATCGCGCCATTGCACTCCAGCCTGGGTAACATGAGTGAAACTCTGTCTCAAAAAAAAAAAAAAAAAAAAAAGTTTTTAAGTTCAGGTGTGATTCAATATAATGTATTAGACACCTACAGTGCTTGTCTTCATTGGGAAGAGTAATTCTTTGAAATACTGCAAAGACTTCCATTAGTTGCTAGCACTTTGAATTTTAGAAATAGTTTTTCTCATGTAACAGATAGATGAAGTAAATTGTTTAATCTGCAATAATTTTAGTAAGTACTTAATTATAAAATTAGATTACAAATTCATTAGTATAAATGGTTTATTATGTGTTAAACCCTTATCCATTTTTATTGAGTAAAAGTCACTGATAAATAATAGAACTATTTCATTATGATAATATAATGCTTATTTCTTTATTGTAAACATATGTAAAAAGTTATGAAAATAATCCTTTTTTTCTTTTACAGACATTAACTGGACTGATCAATGTGGGCAGTATAGATTGCCAACAGTATCATTCTTTTTGTGCCCAGGAAAATGTTCAAAGATACCCTGAGATAAGATTTTATCCCCCAAAGTCAAATAGAGCTTATCAATATCAGTAAGTAGTCTCTCATATTTGAAGGCATTTATTATAATTATTTAATTATACACTTAACAGTTAAGTTACCTGAACAAAATAAAAGTTAACCCAACAAATATTAATTGGGAGCCCACTATATAAAGACAGTGTGTTAATGAGCATTTCAGGAGATTACACTAGCGTATTCAACAGTCTCATGGTTCATAGAGCTTATAGTCTAGACAAAAAGATAAGGAAAGGAAGAGCTAGCATTTATTAAGTCCTTACTATATTAGATATTTTACTCATATTATTTCCAATAATCCTCACATATACTCGGTAAACTAGGAATTACTACCCTTTCTTCTATTACAGAGAGGTAAACTGTGATTATCAGACCTTAGAATCTAAGGTCTTGGAGTTACCTAAGGCTCATATAACGTCCCCAAGTCACACGGCTGCTAAGCTGGGGTTTGAATCCAAGTCTGTCTCAAAGCGCATGCTGTTTCCACAACACCATATGGTATTTCAGGTAGAAAACTCAAGTGTAAGGTAGATACAATGAATGTTCTTAAAGAAGTAAAAATGAGCCATGGATTTCAAGGGAGGAAAGAATTAGAACTGTGACAAAATTATGAAAGGCTGCATTTTGTAGGTAGTTTTTGACATGTATCTTTAAAAATGGGTAGGAATTTGACAGATAGTAATAACTTGAATAAAGATTCAGAAACTAAAACCTTGGACATTCTGAGTTTTGTGATTCCCGTAGGTCTACAGGAGATGTCCAATAGACAGCTAGACGTTCTGGGCTGTGTAGGGCACAAAGATATCAAGACTAGAGAAAAATACATTTATGAAGCCTTGTAACCAGAATTTGTAGCTAGGTATATCTGAGAAGAGAGATGCCAGATGAAATCAATCAATGTAACTTATTTTTTAAATTGCGACAATAAGATTGTTTTTTAAAACTAATATTTTTTCTTCTCTCAGCAGTTACAATGGTTGGAATAGGGATGCTTATTCCCTGAGAGTCTGGGGTCTAGGGTGAGTAATTAAAATATATATCATTGTATAAAATAGATTCAAAGCTATTTACCCCCCTTTTATGTCAGTAGTTAAATTTACTGTGGGTAAGTTTCTAGCATTTTAAATTACTTAGTAAAGGATTATATTTACCAAGATAATACTGTATTTTATTATATTGACATTCCTTGATACCATTTTTAACTTAGAAAGTCGTATAATATTATTACATTTTAGATGTTTGCTTTGGTTTTATAAAATTAAAAATGATTTTGATCCTTTCCCACAGATTTTTACCTCAAGTATCCACAGATCTAACACCCCAGACTTTCAGTGAAAAAGTTCTACAGGGGAAAAATCACTGGGTGGTTGATTTCTATGCTCCTTGGTGTGGACCTTGCCAGAATTTTGCTCCAGAGTTTGAGCTCTTGGCTAGGGTAAGTCTTATCTATCTTAAATAATTTGTAGCCACATTCATGTTTTAATAATTAGATAAAACATTCTAAATGCATAATTTTTAGGTTTTTTTCTTGTGTTTCCTCTAATTTTAAAAATAATTATTATATTTCTATGACTGTAATCGTTGTAGTAGATTCCATCTTTCTTTGTTAAAGCTTTTAGCTGACATCTTCTCTGTCTTGGTAGACATCATCATCTACCTAGTCGTAAAAGCCAGAAACTTCTCTCTTCTCTCTCTTGTCTACTTCCTCTTCCCCACCCCAGTACCCTGTTACCCTCCAGGCAGTCACTAGAATCTGTCAGTTCTATCTCCTAAATGTATTTGAAATGGCATCTCTTACTCATCTCTACTGCTAGCCTATATCTTCAACCCTTTATCATCTCTTGCCTAAACTTAACCATATTTGCCTTTGAAATACAGTTTTCCCTTGGTATACTCAGGGTATTGGTTCCAGGAACCCTGCATTCCATAGCAAAATCTGTGCATGCTCAGGTCTCACAGTGGGCCCGCTGTATACAGGGTTTCACATCCTATGAATACTCTATTTTCCATCTGCAATTGCTTGAAAAAAAAAAATTCCCAGTTCAAGCAGTTCAACACAGTTCAAGCCTTTGTTGTTCAAGAGTCAGCTATAGTCTCATACTACCAGTCCACTTTTGTCAGTGCTGCCCTAGTCATCTTCTGAAATATTTCCCTCTGTGGCTTGCTAAGTTTCTTAATACACATACATTGACTTCAGCTGTCTGATATGAGCTCTTCTCTGTTGTCCACTTCACACCTTAGATTTCAGGTGTAACAGAGTACTCCGGGTTCTCTGAACATGTATCCTTATTTACATGCCACTCCCTCTCTCTAAAATGCTCTGTCCTTAACTTGGTCATCTGTATTTTTTTCTTCTCCTCCTACAAAACTCAGCTCTGATGGCACTTCTATATTCTCTGCCCTTCTCAGTTAATCAATGTCACCTGGATATGTTATCAAGTATACTGATATAGAAGGAGCTGCATACCAATGGAAATATTTAGTTGTAGCAATTTTGGGTTTTCTGTTTGTTTGATTGGGTGGTTTTGTTTGCTTTTGGTACAGCGTTGTCCATCTTCCTTTGTAAATGGCTTGCCTCTTCTGGAGGGCAAGTTCCATGTTTTATTTATCTTTATATCCCCAGGGCCTAATTCACTAAATACTTACATAAAATTAACCTGAATACATACCCTCAATCCAGTCTGAGTTTTTGGTGTTTCTTTCAACGTAACAGTCTTATTAGTGACTTAATCTAGATTGATAGCTTTCTTGCCTACCTAACACAAGGAAATCTTGCCACTAGTGGTTGGTATAAAACACTCAACTAGAATGAGAAAGTCAGCACCAGTTCTACCAGTTCACACTAAAGCTTAGAATCCCAGACCCTGGGAATTTTTTAGCAGAGGGATTTTAAAGGTCTTATTAGCTATAAAAGATTATTTTTGTTATCAGCTGGTCCATAAGATAAGAGGTTTATTCTTTCCATTTTTTCTAGTCATTTTCTCTTATGCTTCCTTCTGTAATAATTGTTTTACTCCATTTCTCATGTACTAAAAACTTTGCTTAGTTATAAACTTTGTAATGCAACTCTGTATTGTATCTAGATTATTAAACATGAAAAAGATCACTCATTCAACAAATTTTAAGCACCAAGT
Source organism: Sapajus apella (assembly GCF_009761245.1). Classification (NCBI taxonomy): domain Eukaryota; kingdom Metazoa; phylum Chordata; class Mammalia; order Primates; family Cebidae; genus Sapajus; species Sapajus apella. The sequence goes on along the minus strand of NW_022436968.1, from coordinate 12,301,619 downwards.
GAAAAGCAGTTATGCTAAATAGTAGGGCTACATAACTAATTCCAATGAAATAAAAAGAAAATGAAAAGAAAGAAATTCCATGTCTTTAAGGAGATTTTAATCTAGTGGAAAGAGAAAATACAAATAAATCTAAGTAATATAATTGCTGTAGTAAAATTAGAATGAAGCTGAAACATGGGCAGAAGGATGTCAATGATGCCAGAGAAAGATGTTTAGAGCACCAAAAACAGTATAGTGTCATCTCATAAGTAACTGGAAATAAAAATAAACAATTAAACATTTTGTAAATGATATAGAAACTTATGAAAATAACATTTCTACATTTTTCTTACTTTCAGTATCCGTGTGTCTGTATGTCTGCCTGCCTACATGCTTGTGCCCTAACACAAGTTAGTCTGCGTATTAGTGTACCCCTTCCTTGGGGATGTAACTTGAGGCAGCAAAGATACTTTAATTGTCCCAACGTGAGAGGTGATAACTTTAACTAGGATTAGGGCAGTGTGATAGAAAGAAGGAGACAAATACAAAAGAGAAATAAGAATAAATAAAATTGAATGTGATAGATGAAGGTTAGAGAGGAGTCTGGATAAGCCTAGTTTTGGGCTTGAACTGAATGAATAAATACAACAGGAGTAAGAGTGGGTTCGGGGGACATACTGTGTTTAGGTGCTTATGTGGCATTCACCCAAAGCAGGCCAGTAGTTAGAAATGAAATAGAGATAGATTGGGGTACATCAGCATATAGACATGTAAAACCACCCTGGGCAACTGTTCAGAATGAAAAGATTATTGATGAAAGATGGAACTCAGATTGGATATTATAACGAGGGGCAGGTTAAGGAGATCCTCATACTGGAAAAAGGAAGAACAGTCAGAGGGGTATGAAAGCCAAGAGAGAGTAATGATAAATGCTAAGAAAAGGAGTGGTCAGCCTTGCACAGTCCTTCTGAGATTGTTAAGCAGATTATACTTCCATCAGTACTGAGCCGTCAGCAATAAATATCAGTTACCCAATAAAAAGACCAAAAAGTGCCTAGTTTGATCAGATGGTCACTGGTGAACTCACAGCAGTTTCAGTGGAAAAAGCAGTAAGCACAGAAGCCAGACTAATATTGCCAAATAAGCAGACAATGGGGAAGCAGTGAAAGAGTAGACTGCTGCTCAGGAAAAAAAAAAAAAAAAAAAAAAAAAAAAAGAGAGAGATAGCAAGCATGAGAAGCATGATGGTAGAGGAACCATTGTAATCCAGGAGGGAATCCTTCTGTGATTACATACATCTTCACTGGAGAATATGCGTTCTGACAGGGAGGGACTGGAGAATACAGGTGGAGTAGTCAGCCTTCACAAGACAAAGAATGCCCAAAGAGTCCTACCACAGCACACCCCCAATGAAAGGAAGAAAGAATAGAAACAAACATGTTTATGATGTGATGTGCCAGGTGTGGGTAGCAGGAAGAAATTGAAACATTTCAGGATAAAGCCGCTCAGTTTTCTTGATAAGGCAAAGGAGGGAAAGGTGGTGCTAGGTGAACAGGGGCTTAAAGGGATAGCTTGGAAATAATCTTGTTTGAATAGGAAGAATTAAAGTTTTTTAAATAAATTCTTAGATTCAAAATATTTTATGTCCTATTGCTTTGTTGTTGCCAAAGAGAAAATGGCAAACTGTATTTTTCTTTTTCAGATGATTAAAGGAAAAGTGAAAGCTGGAAAAGTAGACTGTCAGGCTTATGCTCAGACATGCCAGAAAGCTGGTATTAGAGCCTATCCAACTGTTAAATTTTATTTCTATGAAAGAGCAAAGGTATGTCCAGGCTTTCTTCTGTTCCTTCCCTTAGTAGTAGACCAAGCTCAAAAGATGTGTTTTAGTCTGAGTAATGTTTTTGTTTTTGTTTTTTTCTATTTTCTGCTCCCTGTCATTTTTTTATATTTATTACATTATTACTGATAAAAGTTTTTGAAACTTACATGTACACTAAGCGACCTTAAAAGGTTTTTTTTTTTTGAGATGGAGTTTCGCTCTTGTTACCCAGGCTGGAGTGCAATGGCGTGATCTCGGCTCACCGCAACGTCCGCCTCCCGGGTTCAGGCAGTTCTCCTGCCCCAGCCTCCTGAGTCGCTGGGATTACAGGCACGCGCCACCATGCCCAGCTAATTTTTTGTATTTTTAGTAGAGACAGGGTTTCACCATGTTGACCAGGATGGTCTCGATCTCTTGACCTTGTAATCCACCCGCCTCGGCCTCCCACAGTGCTGGGATTACAGGCTTGAGCCACCACGCCCAGCCTTAAAAGGTTTTTTTGTGTCATAGTTGATACAGACTCAGATGCCTTAACATTTTTATGCTAATGAATATTAAAACTACTAAAAAGAGACATAACAGTATTATTAGTGATTATCTTTGGATGGTGGAATTCAAGGTAATTTTCTTTCTATGAAAAGTTATGGTGACTGTTGAGGTCACTAAGAACACTCTATAATACACACTGCTGCTTGGAATAATATTTCCTTGCTGTATTTCTATTCAGTATACTGAATATAAATACAATAACTTAGTAAAATATAAAATAACTTATTTTACTAAGTTTCAAAGTAATGAGCTCACTTTGGCAGGGAGGAAAAAACAATGATAAACCAAAGTATTTGCCATGTACTCATGTTTTCTGGTAAAACATTGAAAAGATAATTTAAAATAGTTTTATACTTTTTGAGGGAGAATTAGGTTAAGATCTAATGTTTATTGGCATTATATTTTGAGAGAGGTAGGTCTAAATTAAGAAATTGGATGATGAATTTCAGAAATCTAGAATTACCACACATCTAGATTTTTCAGTGAAAGTTTTTGATCTGTCAAGAATCTGTCTCTGTGTTAAGAACAATCTAGCGCAAGCAGAATTTGATGGAGGTGAAAGGCAGTTTATACCAGAACCTAAGTCTTCATTTCTTTCAATCAACAGTTCTGTTTCCCAGTTTTCAGAACAACAGAGAGATGGGTGACGTAAATAGGGGTCTTCTTCAAATAATATCAGAGAAGTATCAATATAATGATCAGTCACAAGAGTTAACCATACCATAGACAGAGCTGTTTGAAAAGATGTTACCATGTGTCCAGAGGAGTCCAGGGGACAAAATTAGGAACCAAACATCCCTGTCTAAATTGAAAGGCAAGGGTGGCATTCAGCCATTGAGGCCAGACAGGAAGGCCAAAGTAGAATAACAGTTGGAGTAAAGAGAAATACAAACCAGGTGGGCAGTTACACACAAACCAAAATTCTAGCTCAAAGTTTGGGGATTAGGGTTCACACCAAGAGTAAGAAAACAGATGGCTCCAGATCCAAATAAGCAGGTCAGGATATACTGATCTGTTCCTTCACCTGCCTTTCAGCCACCTTCCTGCTGTGGGCAGATGAAAACTAGGAGATACATGTTGCTTTCCAATATTGTTGTTGGTCATGGTTAGCAGTGCTAATTATTGTATTAGAGTGAAATGAGTTCAGTTTTCTGGGAACATCTTTTCTTGTACAGTTTCGATGGTTTGAGACTTTTGGAGTCGATGCTTTTTTTTCTTTTCTTGACAAAGTTTCCATAACACTATTATTAGTATTTATTTTAGGTACATTATGGGTTAACTGCTTTTGCAGCATTGTTCCCTTCAAGAAAAGAAATTTGAATTTCAAACGCTTCAAGTTTTGGAACAAAAGAACTTGAAAGCATATTTAATCAAATTTCTTAGGTGGAAATGTTATGTTTTGATTAAATACTTAAAAGATAACAAGTGTTTTTAATTTTAGAGAAATTTTCGAGAAGAGCAAATAAATACCAGAGATGCAAAAGCAATCGCTGCCTTAATAAAGGAAAAATTGGAAACTCTCCAAAATGAAGGCAAGAGGAGTAAGGTAAGGACTAAGCCTAGAGTTGACTTTTGGCAAAAGTTAGCAAAATTTATTTTTCCAATACATTACATGTATCCATAGACAAGCAAAATAAGGCATCAAAAAATAGTAAGGTAGCTGAAAATTCTACTTTGGGAAATACGACAATCAAAATGTAGCCTAGACACTGAGTTGCTTTTTAAAAATTGGACAAGTAAAACCACTTACCAAAAATAGTGACTCTGGTCCATGCAAAAACATGTGTACAAACGTTCATAGCAGTATCATTCATAATAGCAAAAAAGAATGAAATCAAATGTCTATCAGCTGACAGATAAATGAGATGTGGTCTATCTATACAGTAGAATATTTTCAGCCGTAAAAGAAACGAAGTACTGATCTTATGCTACAACATGGATGATCTTTAAAAAATGCTTAGTGGCCGGGCGCAGTGGCTCAAGCCTGTAATCCCAGCACTTTGGGAGGCCGAGGCGGGTGGATCACGAGGTCAAGAGATCGAGACCATCCTGGTCGACATGGTGAAACCCCATCTCTACTAAAAATACAAAACATAGCTGGGCATGGTGGCGCATGCCTGTAATCCCAGCTACTCAGGAGGCTGAGGCAGGAGAATTGCCTGAACCCAGGAGGCAGAGGTTGCAGTGAGCCGAGATCACGCCATTGCACTCCAGCCTGGGTAACAAGAGGGAAACTCCGTCTCAAAAAAAAAAAAAAAAAGAAAAGAAAAATGCTTAGTGAATGAAGCCAGTCACAAAGCCAAGATATTAGATAATACTATTCATGTAAAACATCTAGAATAGATTAATCCATAGAGACAGAATGTAGATTAATGGTTGCCTGGGGCTGAAGTGGAGTAGGATGGAAAAGAGAGCAGAAATGGGTTAAGTGCTAATAGGTAGTAAGAAGTTTATTTGGGGAATATCAAAAATGTTTTAAAATTAGGTTGTAATGGTAGTTGGACAACTCTGAATATACCAAAAGCCACAGAACTCCTTTAACTGTGGGAGTTTTATGGTATGTGAAATATGTCTCAATAAAGCCATTTAAAAAAAAACAGTAATAAAGCCATTTAAAAAAAAAACAGTGACTGTGGTCATAAATTATTTAAATTTTTTCCAATTTAAGTAAAGCATTTATTCCTAACAAGGAATAAGTGTACTGGAGCCTCATAACACATTTTGGATAGCAAATTTTCTTTTGTTCTTGGTTTAATCAAGATGTATTGAAACTCATATTTGTCTTGGCCCCTCTTTGAAACCTTAGTCTGTCAAGAAGTAGGACAACCTCTTTCCTACTACTCTTCAGAAGGCAGTTCAGTTTTACCTTTTTCAAATCTGTTACTGTAGGTCATACTTAAAAAGAGAACAAAGTCTATGAATGTTGGAGTGCTTTTGGTTTTTGTTTTTTTGGTTTTTTTTTTTGAGACAGAGTTTCACTCTTGTTACCCAGGCTGGAGTGCAATGGCGCGATCTCGGCTCACCACAACCTCCGCCTCCTGGGTTCAGGCAATTCTCCTGCCTCAGCCTCCTGAGGAGCTGGGATTACAGGCATGCACCACCATGTCCAGCTGATTTTTTGTAGTTTTAGTAGAGACGGGGTTTCACCATGTTGACCAGGATGGTCTCGATCTCTTGACCTCGTGATCCACCCGCCTCGGCCTCCCAAAGTGCGGGGATTACAGGCGTGAGCCACCGCTCCTGGCCTGGAGTGCTTTTAAAGTGGAATTTAATCAATCACATGAGGTATCTTGGATTCTTTCCCTATGAAGCAAAAGAAGGACAAAACAGCTCAGCCCCTGGAAAGGACTAGAGAAGCCTGGCTTTGTAACACCGTATTAGAATATAGGTTCTACTGTAATACAGTTCAGAACTGCACACCCCAATAGACAAAAACCTTACAAATTATTTCAAGAATATTTTTTACAAATCTAAAAGGTAGGAAAGAATTATGAGTCTGTATTTTCATGGTTCCACTGAACAAACATGTTTTTCTAGTGTTTTGCTATATTAGTTTTCTCAAGATATTTTATTTTGAAATGTATAACTTTTATCTCAGGTTAAATATTTGAAATTTTTAAATTGTCATAATCTAGATTATAACTGAAATTAAGTTAAAGAGCATACCAAATATGCTTGAAATTATATAAACCTATGTGGTTAGTAATATCTGCTGTGGGCAGGTAAGCACTCAGATAATTTTTTCTTTTTCATTGTTATGTTTTGGCAGAGTATGTTTCATGTCATGATTCATTACATAAGAATATTGAGTATTTCTGAAAAAGTAAAATGTTGGTTTGTGGTATTTTACCTTGTTTTTAACATTACAAACTCATACTTTCTCCTTTCTCTGTCACCTTTACATTATTGTAGGATGAACTTTGATGATATTGAAGATGAAGAAAAAATTTAAAAGAAATTCTGACAAATGACATCAGAAGACACCTATTTAGAATGTTACATTTATGATGGGAATAAATGAACAGTATCTTGGACTTGGAATTGTACTGCCATAATTACCTACAGCACTGGTGTAAAAAAAAAAAAAAAAGGGTCTGCAAACTTTTTCTGTAAAGGGCCAGATTATAAGTAGTTTAGACTTTGCAGGCTATAATATATACATGAGAACAAGAATTGAGTCATCATTTATTCTGTTATTTTTTTTTTAACAGCTCTTTAAAAAATATTAAAACCATTCTAAGCTTAGAGCCACACAAAACTAGGCCAGATTCAGTCCATTGACCATAGATTGCCTTCTTTCACTATGTGCTCATGATGTTTCATGTGGCTGGCTGGAACATGAGTCTGCTGTGCTATTATCTACTTAAATGTCTACATTGTATAAAGTGCACTTTCACTTCCCATTTTTTTGGCTGGCCTGAAAAGAGGTAATGGTTTTTGGTCACTTGTTCTCCTAAAAATGCTATCTCTGAGCATACGTTTATATTTTGTTTTAAAAACATTCATGATGTGGCAAAGTAAACATACCCTGTTATGCTATATTATGATGAAGAGATTGTTCATTGTTTTGTTTTCATCTTAAAGGTTGAAAAAATGCTTTTAATTTTTCACAGCTGGGAAACAGTGCAACAGTATATGCACACACAGTAAGTATACAAATTTGAGCAACAGTCAGTGCTCAAATTCTGTAGCTTGCCATATCATCCAGGAAAAGCTGAGGGAAAAAAATTATAGCAATTACTGGGCATTGTAGAGTATCCTAAATATACTATCAAGTATTTAGAGTTTTACATTTCAAGGATACATGTGTTCATGTATTTTTCTGAAATTGTTTTCATAGAAATTTTCCCACCGATAATTGATTTTTGAGGCATCTTTCTAATATTTACATATTTGCCTTTTGAACTTTGTTTTGACCTGTATTCCTTTATTTGTATTGGTTTTTTTTCCCCATAGTTTTGGTTTTTCACTCCTGTCCAATATATTTATTATTCAAATAGGAAAAATTATTTCGCAGGTTTGTTTTATTGTGGCTTATGATACTGTAGTTATTCCAGTTACTAGTTTACTGTCAGAGAGCTGCCTTTTTCAGATAAATATTGACATAATAACTAAAGTTATTTTTATAAGAAAATCAAGTATATAAATCTGGGAAAGGGATTGTTTATTTCTGTGTTGTTTAGACTCAAAGAATCACAAATTTGTCAGTAACATGTAGCTGTTTAGTTATAATTCAGAGTGTGTAGAATGGTAAAAATTCAATCAATCAAAAGAGGACAGTGAATTTAAAAACATGCAGTTTTTTTCAAAAACCTGTTAGAATATGCTTTATTGTGTTTGGAAGAGTTTTTTTTTTTTCTTTTCAATATCACTTTACCCTGCTCTCCAGTATTTCCTCATAAAAGTGATTATAGCCATAATTAATATTAAAATAGAGTTTGTTCTTCATATTCTCCCATCTTTTTCTCTACTGTATACTCAACTCTGTGTGGATTCTGCTGTATGCCTGTGGGCATATATAGAACTGTCACCACTTCTCACACTTAACACCAGCTTTTTGAATTAATATCAGTAATAGCAAGAGGCTTTTATTCTCAAATTTTTAAAGCCTAAAAGTTCTACCAAATTGGCTTGTTTCTATAAGAATTCCAAAATGTAATGCCTAAAGAACTCTTACTTGGGTAAATATTTACTAAAATGTACTGGCTATGTGCATATCACCGCACTGGACACTGAGGAGTATACAAAAGGAATCGAAGACATGGTCCCCATCTCCCAACTGTCTGTAATTCTCAGTTTTATCACTGAACTCATAAGGTGCTTACATCACTACCTATAAATAAGTTTCCTGCACTTATTAGTTGAGAAATATTTTAGGCAGTAAATAAAACAGTAAATATTTTGTGCCCTATAATTTGACCTGAGCTATGTGCCTTTGGAATCAGCTCTAAGCCAGGGCCCTCTGGGAGTCATGTTAAGTAATGTGTATCATAAAGTGACATACATCAAGGTTATCTTATATAGTCATATCAGTGTTATTGAGTCTTTCAAAAACAGCTGGCAAATTTAGCTTTTAATGACTGTACTGATGCAGTGGATCGAGCACCTCTAAGGAGTACCAAGTATAATTTGCCATTTCTCTCAGCAACAGCATTTTTGTTTGCAGCTGACCCTAACTAACATGGTACCAATTCTAGCTGACCAGAGCACATTCTATCAGGCAGCCAGCCTTGGAAATTAGGTCCATTTAAAGTATGTGGCATACAGCCAGGTATGGTGGTGTGTGCCTGTAGTCCCATCTACTTGGGAGGCTGAGACAGGAGGGATTGCTTGGGCTCAGGATTTCTAATCCAGCCTGAACAACATAGCAAGACCCCATCTCTAATAAACAAATTGTGTTTTGGGCATAAATGATGTTTGTCTTTTATAATTTCTCACATTTTATTTAGGTCTTTCATAGCTTTTTTATTTAAAGGTATATGGTTAAAAGTAAAATGAGGCCGGGCGCGGTGGCTCATGCCTGTAATCCCAGCACTTTGGGAGGCCGAGGCGGGTGGATCACGAGGTCAAGAGATCGAGACCATCCTGGTCAACATGGTGAAACCCCGTCTCTACTAAAAATACAAAAAATTAGCTGGGCATGGTGGCACGTGCCTGTAATCCCAGCTCCTCAGGAGGCTGAGGCAGGAGAATTGCCTGAACCCAGGAGGCGGAGGTTGCGGTGAGCAGAGATCACGCCACTGCACTGCAGCCTGGGTAACAGGAGTGAAACTCCGTCTCAAAAAAAAAAAGTAAAATGAAATGGTTAACAACTTTTTATATTGTCGAAATTTTCTTTAAATTTGCTTTTTGTTTTCTGACAGTGCTCAAAGTGGGAATTTTCTTAGAAGTACAGTTATCAAAAAAAATACGTTTTTTCCTATGCGACACATTTCAAAGATTTTAGTACAGTAAATTTTTCATAAAAGGGTATCATTTTAAGTCATTTTAGTGGAATTTTTGTGTAATATTTAGTATAGCCTTAGTTCTTAAATCTGCCAACAAAACCAGATAAATGTCTTAAATTAGGTACATTTATTCCACTGTGACTTTTAAGAAATAATACAAAGATTAACAAAATGCATTTTAATTTTTTATACTTATAGAAAATTGATAATGAAGATGAAAAGTAAATAACCTTTCTGGTAATATTCTACTTTACACATACACTGAAAACTTACATATACTCAAATTCTTCTAGTGAAGAAGTTTGTAATATGGTTTGGATGTTTGTCCCTCCAAATCTCATGTTGAAATGTGATCCCCAAAATTGGATGTGAGGCCTAGTGGGAAGTGTTTGGGTCATAGGGTCCGATCCTCCATAAATGGCTTGCTGCCTTCCCCAGTGGTAATGAGTGAGTTCTTGCTGCGTTCATTCCTGCAAGAGCTGGTTATTAAAAGAATTCTGGCCCCACCACCTCCTCTCTCTCATTGTGTGACATGCCTGCTCTCCCTGTGCCTTCTGCCATGAGTAAAAGCTCCCTGAGACCTCACCAGAAGCTGAGCGGATGCTGTGTTATGTTTATACAGCCTGCAGAACTGTGAGTTAAACATTTTTTCTTTATAAGGTAACCAGTCTCAGGTATTCCTTCACTGCAACACAAAACAGACTAATACAGTTTCTTTTCAGTAAGAATTACAAAATTTAGGCCAATAACCAAGCCGAGTATAAATGTTATTAATCGTACACAAAAATATGTTTCACTGGCTTGAGTCATTTTTCTATTTAACACTGAATTTATACTTAGATTCTTGTACTATCACTGAGTTGCTTTGGGAACAACTGGGTATATTTTGTGAATGGTGAACTGGCCTACATCAGCATGGACTCCAGGAATTCATCTTTCAACCTACTTAATTGCATTAAGTAGTCATTTGAGTGCATCACCTAGTAGCCTGTGGTCCTGAAAGTTAGTAATCATCCTCAAAAAGTCTATGTTAACTAACTACTGATAATCTTCATTAAACAACTGCTTTATATATATATATGCACTTTAAGTTCTGGGATACATGTGTAGAACATGCAGGTTTGTTACGTAGGTATACATGTCCCATGGTGGTTTGCTATACCTGTCAACCTGTCATCTACATTAGATACTTCTCCTAATGCTATCCTTCCCCTTACCCCTCACCCCCTGACAGGCCCTGTTGTGTGATGTTTCCCTCCGTGTGTCCATATTTCCCCATTGTTATGGGTGAGAACATGTGGTATTTGGTTTTCTGTTCCTGTGTTTGCTGAGAATGACGATTTCCAGCTTCATCCATGTCCCTGCAAAGCACATTAACCCATACTTCTTTTTTTTTATGGCTGCCTAGTATTCCATGGTATATGTGTGCCACATTTTCTTTATCCAGTCTAACATTGATGGGCATTTGGGTTGGTTCCAAGTCTTTGCTATTGTGAATAGTGCTGCAGTAAACATACGTGTGTGTGTGTGTCTTTATAGAATGATTTGTAATCCTTTAGGTATATACCCAGCAATGGGATTGCTGGGTTGCTGGGTCAAATGGTATTTCTATTTCTAGATCCTTCAGGAATCACCACAGTCTTCCAAAATGGTTGAACTAATTTACATTCTCACCAAACAATGTAAAGCATTCCTGTTTCTCCATATCCTCTCCAGCATCTGTTGTTTCTTGACTTTTTAATGATCACCATTCTAACTGGGCTGGGATGGTATCTCATAGTGGTTTTGATTTACATTTCTCTAATGACCAATGATAATTAGCTTTTTTGCATGTTTTTTGGCCACATAAATGTCTTCTTTAGAGGAGTGTCTGTTCATATCTTTTGCCCACTTTTGGATGGGGTTGGTTTTTTCTTGTAAATTAGTTTAAGTTCCTTTTAGATTCTGGATATTAGCCCTTTGTTAGATAAATACATTGCAAAAATTTTCTCCCATTCTATAGGTTGCCTGTTCATTCCGACGATAGTTTCTTTTGCTGTGCAGAAGCTCTTTAATTTAATTAGATCCTATTTGTCAGTTTTGGCTTCTGTTGCCATTGCTTTTGGTGTTTCAGTCATGAAGTCTTTGCCCATGCCTATGTCCTGAATGGTATTGCCTAGGTTTTCTTCTAGGGTTTTTATGGTTTTACGTCTTACATTTAAATCTTTAATCCATCTGGAGTTAGTTTTTGTATAAGATGTAAGGAAGGGGTACAGTTTTGGTTTTCTGTATATGGCCAGCCAGTTTTCCCAACACCATTTATAAAATAGGGAATCCTTTTCCCATTGCTTTTGTCAGATTTATCAAAGATCAGATGGTTATAGATATGTGGTGTTATATCTGAGGCCTCTGTTCTGTTCGATTGGTCTACATCTCTGTTTTGGTACCAGTACCATGCTGTTTTGGTTACTGTATTCTTGTATAGTTCAAAGTCAGGTAGCCTAATGCTTCCAGCTTTGTTCTTTTTGCTTTGTATTGTCTTGGTTGTATGGGCTTTTTGGGTCCATATGAAATTTAAAGTAGTTTTTTCTAATTCTTTGAAGAAAGTAAATGGTAGCTTGATGAGAATAGCAGTGAATCTATACTTTGGGCAATATGATCATTTTCATATGGAGCGTGAAATTTTTTGAGCATGGAATTTTTTCCATTTGTTTGTGTTCTCTTATTTCCTTGAGCAGTGCTTTGTAGTTCTCCTTGAAGATGTTCTTCACATCCCTTGTAAGTTGTATTCCTAGGTATTTAATTCTCTTTGTAGCAATTGTTAATGGGAGTTCTCTCATGATTTGGTTCTCTATTATCATTGTATAGGAATGCTTGTGATTTTTACACATTGATTTTGTATCCTGAAACTTTGCTGAAGTTGCTTATCAGCTTAAGGAGATTTTGGGCTGAGACAATGGGGTTTTCTAAATATACAATCATGTCATCTGCAAACAGAGGTAATTTGACTTCCTCTTTTCCTAATTGAATACCCTTTATTTCTTTTTCTTGCCTGACAGCAACTTCCAATACTATGTTGAATAGGAGTGGTTAGAGAGGGCATCTTTGTCTTGTGCCAGTTTTCAAAGGGAATGCTTCCAGTTTTTGCCTATTCATTATGATATTGGCTGTGGGTTTGTCATAAATAGCTCTTATTTATTTTGAGATATGTTCCATCAGTACCTGGTTTATTGATTGTTTTTAGCATGAAGGGGTGTTGAATTTTGCCAAAGGCCTTTTCTTCATTTATTGAGATAATGCTGTGGTTTTTGACTATTTCAAACATTTGGAGGAAGTGTCTTCAAAAGAAGAGTAAGTGTTGATTTTTGGAAAATATGAAATTGGAAACTTAGAAAACTTGAATTCTAAGTGGCTATTTATGTTACCAAGTGGTAAAACATTGGCTAACTAAAACATGGTTCTGAAGCCAATTAACTAGCAAAAAGCCCCACTTGTGCATTGAAATGTCTTTCTCAGGTCATTAAAGTATATGGCACTAAGGCAAAAAAATAAATATATACACACACAGAATATCTCAGCAGCCACTGCCAACTGAAAGTAATAAAATGAAACAATTTGTTGGCTTTAATGTATTTAGGAAAAATCTTGAAGAGTCTGTACCATTTTTCCTCTATTTTTGAGAAATCTTAAATTAATTCTTACTAGTCTGTAACCTCAGCTTTTTTATTTTAAATCTACTTCCTATTTTGTGACAGGAGTGAAAACATTTTTTAATGATTTTAAACATGTTTGTGTATTTTTCAGACTTGGAACTACAGTATCTCATATTTTACTATTAAAAACTTGGGGATATTACTGGAAGATCAACTATATTGTTATTTTATTTTTAATATCTTAGCAATTCATTTGTCAGTTAATCACCAAAGAACACAAGACTGAATAATATGATATATCAAAAGGCCTGTGTAATCTCAGTCACCATGTTAAGACTTTGGAAAGTTAATTTGTATTAATTAATTGTAAATTAATTCTATCAAGTTAATTTGTAATAAATTCAAAATGCAAAAAGAAAACCTATTTCATTACAAGGATTAAGTAGATTTTTAAAATTCATTTTGTTGGCTGGGCACAGTGGCTTACAACTGTAATCCCAGCACTTTAGGAAGCTGACGTGGAAGGATCACTTAAGGCCAGGAGTTCAAGACCAGCCTAGCCAACACAGTAAAACCCATCTCTACTAAAAATACAAAATAGCTGGGCATGGAGGTGTGCACCTGTAATCGGCTACTCAGAAGGCTGATTAAGGAGAATTTTTCAAACCTAGGAGGCAAAGGTTGCAGTGAGCTGAGATCACACCACTGCCATCCAGGTGGACAGAGTGAGACTCTGTCTAAAAAAAAAAAAAAGTCATTTTGTTGATACTATATATACACTCAAAACTACGTAAGAAACGTCCCCCAACACACACACACACACATACACACACTCAGCCATGTTGTTATCTCAGAAGACAGCAGCCCTGTGTGTCTTATTCCCTGCGGTGTTGGCAGAACCTAGCACGTTGTTTGACCCATAGATGCACAGTGTATATTTTGATTGACAAACAGCCTTGAAGTATTATACTGTTAAATGTGTTTTAAATTAATTTTCCAGAGTTGTTCTAGTCAGAGTTTATCTCTGATTAGAAATTATAAATTGTTTTATGCCTTAAAAATTATTTTAAAATTATAATAATGGCCTATTAAGTTTAATTTGCAGCCCTTAAAGCTTAGAGTCATCGTAGTAGATATTATAGTAACTTTTTTAGATGTAATTTTTATTGTAAAATTTAAAGTAGCTCTACCTATTAAAGCAGCATCTATTCCTTTGAAAGGAACTTTCTCTGAGGATTTTTAGGGCTTCATAATGTCTTGTTTTTCTATGTAAGTCCCCCTGATAGGATTCCCTGAAGTATTTTAAGCAGAAATAATATCAGGTACCAGTAGATGGCAGTGAAAAATAAGCAGATGCATTTTACTACTCTGATAAAATGCCATTTCTACCTCAGTACGTACTGGACAAGAATCACACAGCCTAGTTGGCCTTTGTTTTTTCATTAAAAAGATCCTGAATTATCAGTCACTTACGTTTGACTATGAGAAACTGCAAAAAAGTTAACAAACTTTTAAGTTTGTGATCTAGTGTAATAAGACAAATACTCAAGTGTATGAATGGTATGACAATAAATGTAGAAAATTATACAGGTACACGCTACTGTAGACATGTAAAGATACATACATATATTGGGGCTCAGCAGATTCCCATTCATGAAGAATGGTGCCTGTGTAACAATATAAATGGATCACTTTTAATATATCATAAAATATAAAATTGGACTAAATTTTAATTCAAAAGTCTCAGGGTTTTCTGGGGCTTTTAGTACTCCTTAATTTGTAAAATAAGAGACACAGTCTTCAGGTAAAAAAGAGTTCTTGATCTAAGAAATGGGTTTACTGAATTCTTGCCCTATAGCCAAATACTTACTCTGAGTTTGGAAAAATTGCTTACTTCGTCTCTCTGTACCCTAATTAATTCATTTGCTAAGTGGGAAAAATATTTCATTAGGTAGTAATGTAGATAAGATGAGGTAATGTGTTTAGAAAAACAAATCAATGTGCAGGCAAGGATCAGGAATGTAGGAATTTTGTAGGACAAATGATATGATTTCTTTAACGAAAGGGAAAGGTATCAGATAGCTTAAAAGGAAAATTAGAGAAAAAGAGGTTTTTCAGCCAGATGAACCAAATACAATGTGAGGGCTTTATTTGCATCTGATTTAAACAGACTATATTTGTTTATATATTAGAGAGAGTAGGACATATTTCATATATGTATGAAACAGTTGGGGAAATCAGAATATTTGAATTTGATACTAAGAATTGTTTGCAGGGTTGTTTTTTGTTAAGTAAAAGCTAATGACATTTTTTTAAATCATAAAAATGTTTGGGATTTGCTTCAAAATAATCCAGTAACCAGGACGCGAGAGAAACCAAAAAGAAAGAGGGAGATAATAAAATCCAGGGACTTTGGGTAGTTGTTAAATGGAACAAGATTGGCTGTATCTTATAAATATTAAAACTGAGTAAAGGATAGATATGGGTTGATTATGTATTTGTTTTGCTTGACAATGTTCCATAATAGTTTAAATAACAAAGTTTTAATTTCAAAAATGCAAAATATTGTCTTTACAACTAAGATAACATTGGAATTTATACAGAACCCCAGATGACAAATGTGTAATCAACTATTTGCCAGGAAATCAGTTCACTAGAGGTAGAAAAGTTTAGGCTAAAAATGGAATTGGTTGGGACTAAGTACGACCACTTTCAAAGAGAATGGGTAGAATTCATTCTCTTTTCATTACTTCCTTTCAGCTTGGAGCCTAAGCATCATTTCACCATTTTGAGCCTCAAGCTCTCAATATACTGGAAAATTGTAATCCTGTTCCTTCACTGAAGTCATAATACTGAATTCTGAAATGTAAATAATTGACTAGAGATTGTCTAGTCAAACTATTTTCATCAAGGAAGTTGAGCTGACCCTGCCTGAAGGCACAGAGTGCACCATCTTCCTAAAATGTGGCCTCCTGTTCCCAAAGGAATAGACCAGCTGCACCTAGCCTTTGCCAGCTCTACAGTTTTGGTAACCTTGCACCCTCGTGTCCGTCAAACCCCATTCTCACCAAAGCCAAGGTTCTCTCCCTCTCTCTCAACAGATTTCTCAGCACACATCAGATTTCATACCAATCTATGAGTAACTTTTTTCAGAGATTATTCCTATGGTCCGAATGTTTATATCTCTCCTTCTCTCCCTAAAATTATGTTGAAATCCTAACCCCCAAGGTTATGGTTTTATAGATAGGGGGCCTTTAGGAGGGGATTAAGTCGTGAGGGCAGAGACCTCCATTTTGATATTAGTACCCTTATAAAAGAGCTCCACAGAGAACTTGCTTGTCCCATCTATAAACCAGCAAACAAGGCCCTCACCAGGCACTCAATCTGCCAGCACCTTGATTGTGGACTTCTCAGCCTCCAGAACTATGAGAAATAAATGTGTTGTTTTAAACCACCCAGTTTGTTTTGTTATAGCAGCAGCCTGGACAGACAATATATTGAAAAAAATTAGTATTGTAGCTCCACTGGTCACGTGAATGCCAGAGGAGCTGATCCAGTTCATGGGCTTAAGACTTATTTTGGAAACTATACTGGCTTGATAATCTCCCCATACTGATTCAGACTCCACTAAGGTGAACATCACCTGCTAGTCATTGTGGCTTCTGCTGCTTAAAGGCTCTGGAATTATGGAAGAAAACAGGGTGAGCCTACTGTCTCTTCCTACTATTTACCTGGTGTTTTGATTCTTAATAGTTTATAAGCTCTCCTGTTCAAGAAGTTCATACAAACCCATAATCTACTACCAAACCATTCATTCTGACAAAAATGTACCTACCAAAGCCACAGATTTTAGATTTAGGTCTTTGCAAGACTACCGCTGAAAGTTCACATGCTTGATTAGCAGCCTTAACCTCTAACCAATGGAACAAATCAGAGATCTTAGTCAAAATAGATATGGGAATGAAAGTGAGACTTAACAGGCAAAGAATGAGAATGAGGCCAGGTGTAGTGGCTCACACCATTAATCCCAGCACTTTGGAGGGCCCAGGTGGAAGGATCCCTTGAGACCAGGATTTCGAGACCAGCCTGGACAACATGGCAAAACCTCCTCTCTACAGATAAATTCGAAAATTAGCCAGGCTGGTGGGATACGCCTGTAGTCCCAGCTACTTGGGAAGCTGAGGTGGGAGGGTTCCACGAGCCCAGGAGAGTTGCAATGAGCTGCCGAGGCTACAGTGAGCTGTGATCGTACCACTTCACTCCAGCCTGGGAGACAGAGGAAGACCCTGTCTCAAAACATACAAGGCAAAGAATGATTTTAGAAGTTAGATGTCTCTAAGTTGAAGTAATGCTTACATAGAAAAATTAAGGCATACTCTTTACTGTACTCTCAGAAATATGTGTAACAAATACTTGAAGAGCCACTAAAATAAATGAGTGTCCTTTTCAGTTTGAGCCTCACAGAGTGACTCCTACAGAGAAGGGTAGAGAGAAGGGCTGGTCAGCCGTCAATGAGGTGGTGATCCCAGAATATGCCATCAACATCCACAAGTGCATCCATGGAGTGGAACTGAAGGAACATACCCCTCAAAGCACTCAAAGAGATCTGGAAGTGTGCCACAAAGGAAATGCGCATTGAACCAGTCTCTACAGAGCTGTCGGGGTCAAGCAAATAAAAGATATCCCATATCTTATCCATGAGCAATTGTCTAGAAAATGTAGCAAGGATGAAGATTCACCAAACGAGCTCTATAGTTACCTATGTACTTGTTACCATTTGCAGAAATCAACAGACAAGGAGGATGAGAACTGTTGATCATCAAATAAGTTATAAAACCACCAAAAAATAGGAGAAAATGGGAGTAAAAACAAAATATATTTTTAAAAGGTATTAAAATTTGAAAAATATCTTGGAAGTAAGGACAGAGAGTTTAAATATTTATCTCAAAAGGAAAAATGTTAGCAGTGGGTTGTAGCAATGAGTCCTTTAAGTGATGGTCATATTTGTGTTCTTTAGTCCCAGAGAACAAAAGGAAGTGAGCTTATCCCACAGAACAAGCAACATCTATTTATCTCAAAGGAAATTCCGGAAAGTTCCTTCCTGGAAATACAGAAGGGCAGACTATTCAGAAGTTTTCTAAAATGGACTTCAAGCTCTATGGCTTTATAATCACTTGTATGTCTATGGATTTTTGTGGGGAAGAGAGATTTCAAGTGAAAGGTCATTTTGTGTCTTCTTTAAAACTCGATTTCCTTTTAGAGTTTTTTAATTGTGATAAAAAGATGTAACAAAATTTATGATCTTACTCATTTTTAATTAGTATACAGTTCAGTAATGTTAAGTATTTTCACATTGTTCAATCTATCTCCAGGGCTTTATCTTGCAAAACTGAAATTTTATATTCATAAAGCAAAACCTTTTATTTGCCAGTGCTGCCAGCCCCTGACAACCACCATCCTACTTTCTATCCATATGACTACTATAGTTATTTAAGTGAAATCATACATCATTTGTCCTTTTGTGATTATTTTACTTAACATAAGTCCTCAAGACTCATCCATGTTGTAGCATGTGTCATAATTTTCTTCCTATTTTTGAAATGGAGTCTCGTTCTGTTGCCCAGGCTGGAGTGCAGTGGTGTGATCTCAGCTCACTGCAACCTCCATCTCCTGGGTTCAAGCAATTCTCCTGCCTCACACTCCTGAGTATCTGGGAATACAGGCACATGCCACCATGTCTGGCTAATTGTTGTATTTTTAGTAGAGGCAGGGTTATACTATGTTGGCCAGGATGGTCTTGAACTCTTGACCTCAGGTGATCTGCCCACCTCGAGCTCCCAAGTGCTGGGATTACAGGCATGAGCCACTGCACCCCGCCAATTTTCTTTCTTTTTAAGGCTAAATAATATTCAATTATATGTGCACTCTACATTTTGTTTTTCATCTGTTGACAGGTTTCCTTCACCCTTTGGCCATTGTCATTGTAAATAATGCTGCTATGAGCATGGGTGTACAAATATCTGAGACCCTGCTTTCAATTATTTCAGCTGTATACCTAGAAGCAGAACTCTATATCATAGTAATTCTATTTTTAATGTGAGGGGGCCTCCATACTGTTTTTCATAGCAGCTGTGCCATTTTACATTCCCTCCAATAGTGCACAAGAGTTCTGAATTTTCTACATCCTCACCAACACTCACTTTTTTAAATAGTAGGTATCCCAATGAATGTGCGTTGGTATCCCATTGGGGTTTTGACTTGTACTTTTAGAGTCTTTAAATTATTGCTTTTTCCATATCAAAGTACTTTGTGGGAAGTCATTATTTTACATTCTCATACCTTGCTTCATATTACTTTCCCGTTTGGATGCCCTTCCTCCTTCACCTCATCCTATAAACTCAAAATCTAACTTAAATCCCAAATCCAACTTCCACTGGAAAGCCTTTGCTGACTTGACTTCACATTGATCTCTGAATTTCTAGAAGTACCTCACTCTCTACCACATAACTTAGTATTTGTTTACAAGAAAAAGCTTTATTCAGTCCTATATTATTCTCTAATTATTCCATACATTGTCTTCCAAACTAGATTGTAGGTCTTCAAGAGCAGAAGATATTTGTTTTATACTTATAAACTTCAAGATTTGCCTAAGTACTTTGGGTGCTAAATGCTTCTAGCTTATTTAGTTTACATGACTTTCTGCATGTGAAACTTGAGAAAGTTGCAAATCAAATATTTTGACCTTATAGAACTGAACAATACCTAAATGTGTTTAAAACTGCTATGAAAATGTCAGACATAAAAGCCAATATCTAATGAAGCACATTTTCCCTTTTCTTAAATTACAATAGTAATGGCTGGGCACAGTGGCTCACACCTGAAATCTCAATGCTTTGGGAGGCCAAGGCGGGCAGATCACCTGAGGTCAAAAGTTCAATACCAGACTGGCCAACATGGTAAAACCCCATCTCTACTAAAAATGCAAAAATTAGCTGGGCATGGTGGCACATGCCTGTAACCCAGCTACTTGGGTATCTGAGGCAGGGGAATCGCTTGAACCCAGGAGGTGGAGGTTACAGTGAGCCAAGATTGTGCCACTGCACTCCAGCCTGGGCAACAAGAGTGAAATTCTTGTCTTAAAAAAAAAAAAAAAATTGCAATAGTAATAATCATGCCTTCCAACAGTAAAATCAAATAACCTTACTTACATGCCTGCTAAGCTGACTTATTTTCTGACTTTTCCTTTGCTTTATTCTCTTTTTTCTTCCAAGTAACCATATTTTTCCCTCCTGTTCAACTGTCTATGCTCTTTCTCTCTTTGTTCACTATTGTGGTATTTAAATGTTATGACTTATTTTCAAGTAAATATTTTTAAAAGTTCTTCATTTGGGATAAAATATACACTACATAAATTCAGTGGATAAATACCACCACACAGATCAACACTGCATGAAATGTGTTCCCTCAGAAGTAGGGCAATTCATTCATTATGGGATCAAGCCATAAAATTTAAATCCAAGCAGTAATTCTCCAATTAAAGTAACTCTACAGCTCAGCTTTCAGTCCTCCTGAATCATAACTAGTTGGCAACAAAAGGTAGTATGCCTTGGTGTGAATAAGCCTTAACATAAAAACTCACCCAGCCTCAAAAGTTAAAAATTAAGAGAGATATGTATTCAGGTGGCCATTTATAAACAATATTTAAATACCATTCTAGCCAAATTAATATCAAATGAGTTACTGTAAAATGAAATTTTAAAAGTATATAAACATCTTAAACTTTAAAAGCTCAGCCCAGCTAGAAGTCCATATGTGTTTCTGAAACCATACTGGGGAAAGTAGCTCTGTCTATAATGATTATATAGTTGTTAGCAAAATATTGGTCAAAACTTTCTCAATTTCATGAGTTTCAAGATACTCTTCAAACTGGCCTCCTCTGTGAAATCGTTCTTGACAAGTGAAACCTGGCTCCAGCAATGACTATTTTATTCTACCTCTCATTTCTTTTCTGTTTAATAAATCCAGCATTTAGTCATACAAACTGTACACAACATTTTAAAACACTCTAATGTGGATAAGACACCTCAAAAACAGGAATTTAGTCATGTTTGTCATGTATTTTTAATATGTGGTAAAATTTTCAGTTATGGTTTAATTAATCGCAATATGGAAGTAGATATTCAAAAATCTAAATTGCAACCTAAATTTCAACAATGGATATTTAAAGAGTTTATAAATTATGTTTTGCATTTTACAACATATTGAAGATACAAATTTTAAATTTAACTCTAAACAATGCAATATTCTAGAGAATCAGAGAATTGGATCCTAAAACACGTTATAAGTTCAGTCCTGTTGTTTGCTCTGTTTCCTTGTCCTAGAGTGCATGAACTTTGAAAGTCAGGACACAATCTTGCTCACTTTTCACACCATCATATTGACACTCAATGCGTATTTGAAGAGTAAATTAATGAAAAAAAGATGCTCAAGTCAATTTATAAGTGATCCTCACAAATGCTTGCATATCATTAATGAACAGTTATTTTTTAATCTCTATGCTGTAATCTTGCAAAAGTTTCATTACAATTAGATGCACTAGCTGAAGTCTATGTTTATTGAATGAGGACTGCAGTAGTGGGTTATCTTTGTGAGGGGTCCTGAGGGTTGTGGAAGAGGATAACATTTTGAGGTGCAAAAATAAGAGGATGTATTCCAATTTCTTTCCTTCTCCAAAGCTTTTCATTAGAGCTGTTATAAACCATGGTAGAATTGGTTGGTTTCCTTTTCAGCTTCCTGTTTGGCCCCTCAAATTAATGTTCACAAAAGTCTCATCTGATAAATGTATTGTTTAACCACTCTCATTGTTTGAAAGAACAACTCTTTGCTCCTACACAAATTATAGACCTATTGGCTTAAGCAGTCCATCTAAATGCATACCAGTTTCTTTCTTGATAAATTACAGGCCTCATGAAGGTCAATAAATTTATTTTATTCTTGCAGTGGGGATATAGACAATAAATAATATAAGTAAGTGTTGTGGTATGTTAGAAGATGTGCTGTAAAATAAAAAGGTAGAACAAGGTATGAGGGATTAGGAGTGTGGTGGTAGCAGCACAAGGGTTGCAGTATTAAATAGGGTAGGCAGGGCAGGTCTGGAAAAGATTCCATTGAATGAGGTGGGAAAATGTAGCCACTAAGTGGGCTGAGGGTAGAACATATGAAAAGAGAGAACGGCCAGAGGACAGGCTCCAAGGCATGCTTGGCAGGTACAAGGAACAGTAGGGAGTCTCATGTGGCTGGAATAGAGTGAGCTAGCAGGAGAGAAGATGGAGTTAAGGATGAGAGAAAGTGGGGAGCCAGATTATAGAAGGTTCTGCAGGTCACTGTAAGGACTTTAACTTTTTAACTTTTGAAAGGACTTCAACTCTTACTTTTACCCACAGTGAAACTGTGAAATTCCAGAACCAAAAAGAAGATCCTTCGAAACCAATGAGAATGAAGACACAATGTACCAGAATTTCTAGGACACATTTAAAGCAGTGTCTAGAGGGAAATTTATAGCACTAAATGCCCACAAGAAACAAGGAAAGATCTAAAATTGACACCCTAATGTCAAGATTAAAAGTACTAGAGGAGCAAGATCAAACAAATTCAAAAGCTAGCAAAAGGTAAGAAATAACTAAGATCAGAGTGGAACTGAAGGAGACGGAGACACAAAAAAACCCTTCAAAAAAAAAAAAAAAATCAATAAATCCAGGAGCTGGTTTTTTGAAAAGATCAACAAAATAGATAGACTGCAAGCCAGACTTATAAAAAAGAAAAGAAAGAAGAATCGAACACATGCAATAAAAAATGATAAAGGGGATATCACTACCTATCACACAGAAATACAAACTACCATTAGAGATTACAATACCTTCATGCAAATAAACCAGTAAATCTAGAAGAAATGGATAAATTCCTGGACACTTACACCCTCCCAAGACTAAACCAGGAAGAAGTTGAATCCCTGAATACACCAATAACAAAGTCTGAAATTGAGGCAGTAAGTAATAGCCTACCAACCAAAAAAGTCCAGGACTAGGCAGGTTCATACCTGAATTCTACCAGAGGTACAAAGAGGAGCTGGTACCATTCCTTCTGAAACTATTCTAAACAATACAAAAAGAAGGAATCCTCCCTAACTCACTCTATGAGACCAGCATCATCCTGATAACAAAACCTGGTAGAGACACAACTAAAAAAGAATGTTTCAGGCCAATATCCATGATGAACATTGATGCAAAAATTCTCAATAAAATGCTGGCAAATTGAATTCAACAGCACATCAAAAAGTTTATCCATCATGATCAAGTTGGCTTCATCCCTAGGATGCAAGGCTGGTTTGACATATGCAAATCTATAAACGTAATGCATCATATAAACAGAACCAAAGACAAAAACCAGGTGATTAACTCCATACATGCAGAGAAGGCCTTTGACAAAATTCAACACCCCTTTATGCTAAAAACTCTGAATAAACTAGGTATTGATGGAACATATCTCAAAATAATAAGAGCTATTTATGACAAACCCACAGCCAATATCATACTGAATGGGCAAAACCTGCAAGCATTCCCTGTGAAAACTGGCATAAGACAAAAATGCCCTCTCTAACCACTCCTATTCAACATTGTATTGGAAGTTCTGGCCAGGGCAATCAGGCAAGAAAAAGAAATAAAGGATATTCAATTAGAAAAAGAGAAAGTCAAATTGTCCCTATTTGCAGATGACATGATTGTATATTTAGAAGACCCCATCATCTCAGCCCAAAATCTCCTTAAGCTGATAAGCAACTTCAGCAAAGTCTCAGGATACAAAAATCAATGTGCAAAAATCACAAGCATTCCTATACACCAATATCAGACAAATAACCAAATCATGAGAGAACTCCCATTCATAATTGCTACAAAGAGAATTAAATACCTAGGAATACAACTAACAAGGGATGTGAAGGACCTCTTCAAGGAGAACTACAAACCACTGCTCAAGGAAATAAGAGAGGACACAAACTGATAGAAAAACATTCCATGCTCATTGTTAGGAAGACTCGATATTGTGAAAATGTCCATACTGCCCAAAGTAATTTATAGATTCAATGCTATCCCCATCAAGCTACCACTGACTTTCTTCACAGCATTGGAAAAAAACACCTTAAACTTCATATGGAACCACAAAAGAGTCTGTATAGCCAAGACAATCCTAAGCAAAAAAAAAAAAAAAAAAAAAAAAAAAAAAAAAAACAAAGCCGGAGGC